>NW_027395279.1:9720000-10320000 GCF_027580225.2 Misgurnus anguillicaudatus
GTGTTTGCATTGTATATGTGTATGTGTACTGTGTGTGTGTGTGTATATATATATATATATATATATATATATATATATATATATATATATATATATATATATATATATATATATATATATATATATATATATATATATATATATATATATATATATATATATATATATATATATATATATATATATATATATATATATATGACTCTGTTTACACTTGGCATTAACATGCGTTTTCATCGATCAGATCACAAGTGGACGACGTTAATGCCAGGTGTAAACGGTGTTCAAAACGTTTTGAGCTCGTCCACTTTCGACCACTTTCAACCACATCCAGAGGTGGTCGAAACCACTTTCGATCGGATCGCTTTGGAGCTGCGGAACACACATGTGGTTGAATGCGTTCGAACAGCCACACGCGACCGCCTTCTCTCCGCCCATTTATCTAATCTGAGGTATTAAACACTAATTTTACGTCTTTTTTGACTTCTGCCGTGAACATACGGTGAACAGCGCTATTTTTAGCCTTTCATTGATAAAACTACTGCGGGTGTTCTCCGTAGTTTCGTTTTGAAAGCGTGAAAGTTGCGCGATCCTATTTCATCAATTGCACTGAAAACTCAGAGAAAGCTCCAATAAATAAACGTACAAAACACTGTGCAGCATGTATACTTGCTAAACAAGCAGCGAGCTCCGACATAATATAAGTTTGCGTCCATATAAACTCATAATACTCCCGCTCGCGTTTGAATGACAGCAGAGAGACTCGCCCACCGTCTCACAGACCACCCCCTCATAGTATTCAGCACAGAAGCGGTCGAAAGTGGACAAAAGAGACGGATTTAAATACCAGGTGTAAACGTAATGTGTCTCTCTCGTCCACTTGTGATCCGATCGATGAAAACACATCTTAAAACCAAGTGTAAACAGCCCCTATACACACACACAGTACACATACATATACATTATGTATATATATATATATATAAATACACACATACATGTATGAATTTAAGAAAAATGTTATTTAGATATATTTTTTATTTATATATTTATAATATAAAATATATCAAAATATTTATAAATATACATCTAAATGTTTCTTAAATACAAACATTAATGTGTGTGTATTTATATAAAATAAGTACACACAGTGCACACACATAAATTATGCAAAAACATTTATTTCGTATGCAATTAATCTTTTGACAGCCCCCTAAATAAAGAAAGAAAGAAAAAAAGTTTGAATATAATAAGCTTCAGTACTTTTCTTTCGCAAGTTGCATGAGAGCACTGTGACCAACACAGCTGTGTTGAAACCAACATAAAAAGTGTCTAAAGCCCTATTCGCATGGAAATCTGCCATGTCTGTAATTTGTAAAGTAAAAACATATTTCGTCAAACACAGAGGTCCTGTGATAATATTAGTCCCATGCGAATCGCCATCTCTGTAATTTGGCCAGGATTTGGCGGGGTCGTATATCAAGGCTGTGTGCTTTTTAATTCGTTTTTCTGTTTCTGGACCATTCGCTGAGGAGCGCACACACATACAGAGAGGCAGCCATCTGCTTCTCATGGCTTTCCTTGCAAAACTTGAGGGTTTTTGTTATATATTTCTGCCTTTAAATATCTAATCAGTCTCTCCTCGTCCATGTTTGATTATTGATATTTAAAATGTGCAGTACTTTCATTAAATGAGATCTCTGTATAGGGATCAGTGACAAGGTGAGAAATTGTTTTAAAAGCATGCATCAGGTTTATTTCAAAGCACATAGTGCATTTACGTTAATTTTATGCAATAAAAAATTATATTCGCACCTTTTGTATGAAAGTTAAGACCTGAAAATGTCAAATGGTGTAACCGCCAATTGCGCCAAACACAGAGAAATATTAAATATTTTATCCACCTTGATGGCATGCAAGCGTAATAAAAAATTATTTTATTAGTTATTTCTAAATGTAAATTTTAATGCATTTTTGAAATGTTTGTCCTGACGTATGCTGAAAACAGCTCTGTTTTCTAAATAATCTTTGACACATGATGTAAAAATGTATGTAAAAAATCATATTACACGAAACTAGATGATTTTATTTTATTTAACTTTTTTTATGAATATTTATTAAAAAAACTAGTTCAACCAATTGACACAGACCGGTTACACCACATTGACATTTTTGCAATTATCCCCGAATATTCTTTCAAAATGAAATGAAAACAAAAATTATTTGCACCATATTTATGAAAGTTAAGACTGAATGGACCTGAAAATGTCAAATGGTGTAACCGTCAATTGTGCCAAAGATGCATAAATATTAAATATTTTATCCACCTTAATGGCATGTAAGCGTAATTTAAAAAAACAAATCATTTTATTAGTCATTTCTAAATGTAAATTTTAATGCATTTTTGTAATATTTGTCCTGACATATGCTGAAAACAGCTCCGTTTTCTAAATAATCTTTGACACATGATGTAAAAATGTATGTAAAAAATCATATTACACTAAACTAGATGATTTTATTTAATTTAACTTTTTTATGAATATATTTATTAAAGATACTAGTTACACCAATTGACACAGACCGGTTACACCACATTGACATTTTTGCAATTATCCCCCAAATATTCTTTCAAAATGAAATAAAACCAGAATTATTACACTTATTCCTTAAAAAATGTATATATGATAATGTATGCAAGTAATCTGCAAATTTATTTTGAAATTTTAACCACTTTACATTTAATTGAACCATACGGACACAAAATATTTAACGTCACGTCATTGACCAATAGGCAGAGCTGTCAGCCGCAACATCGCAGAACCGTTTTTAAACTGCCGCTCGATGCCACACCGCAAATTAGTATTTAATAGTGCTTGTTTGTTACTGTTGTGTGTACTTACAGAGTGATCCATTGAGATTGAGGTGTCTGTCTGTGGTCATCAGATGCCCCACATTTACACTGCCACAGTAACTGTCATGAACTGCAACACACATACACGCAACAAAAATCAAGACACGTGCAATCCCAGCATGCATTTCATAACATTAGCACTGGGGCGAAAAAGTGGGTGTGAATTTGCATATTTGCATAGATACCACACTGAGATCCTAAACAACCCTAAACATCCTCTGAGGCAACCAGGACTATTTTTTTAAATAGATATTGTACATCACAAACATGTGTAACCCTGAGATCACTAAAAAGCGACCCTGGACCACAAAACCTGTCATAAGGGGGGAAAGTGACTATTTGAAAATCTGGATTCTAAGGGTGCAAAAAAAAAACACCTTTAAAGATGTCCAAATAAAGTCCTTAGCAACACATTACTAATAATTAATACATTTTTGATACATTTACAATAAAAATGTACAAAATATCTTAATGAAACATAATCTTTACTTTTTATATCCTAATGATTTTTGGCATAAAAAACATTCATTTTGACCCATACAGCGTATTGTTGGCTATTGCTACAAATATACCCGTGCTATGTCCAGGGTCACACTTCACAGCTTAAATTAAGGACATCTCACCTGTCTTGTCTACACTGTTCATACAGGCATCTGCAGCGGTCTGATGGGCGGCTGAGGACATCGATAAGGACTGCGATAAAGAATATGCAGTTTCATCATTTGTCATCTGGTCCGAATTGAAGGAGCAATCCTTACAGATGTAGCCGTTCGCTTTAGTGTGTGTCTCTGTTTTACTAGTGTCTCCATTCTCCAACATCAAACTGTGATCGGTTCGCCTCCGCCGCGCTGAACACAACATGACAAATAAACAGTAAAGAGTCAACTATTTTTGTGAAAACTACAGGAGTGATTAGAAACCTGCCCGATCTAAAATGTTTATAAAGTGATGATTGAAGAATATCTACAGAATTATTGTATAACAGGCAGTGCTAGTTATGAGACATGCTTTTCTTTTGGACTAGTTTAGGGTTAATAAGACCAAAAACAAGTAAATAATTGTCACTGACTTGAGTACGAGTGTGCGGTTGAGCTCTGTCTGAGGGTCGACTGATCCAGAAGGCTGGAGATCAGAGATGCATCACTGGCGGTGCTGATGATGCTCACGTCCGATGCGTACTGAATCTGATCTTTCTGAGGAGTCTGAGTCACGCTTTGCGACTCGTACATGGACGATTCCCGCTGTTGCCTTCTGCTTCGAACGGACCTTTTGGGAAAAACATAATGTTAACATAATTCATTTGAGGTGGAGATAAAGGTGAAAACACATCCAGACTTTAACCCCAGCGTGAGCCCCACAGCTTAAAATTTGAACACATGCGCTTACTAATGCACCTTTTGAAGCATTTCTTAAAAAGCAATATATTACACTAGATATGCACACTTCACCAGTTGTATGGTAACGTCTATAACTATTTTTTGAATGAACTACTGTTGAAAGTAGTTTCTGAACTCCTCATGTTCACGATTATAACTTTTCATACCTTTGTGTCAGGCAGATGGCCCATTAATCACCTGTGGCAGGCAGGCAAGTTGTAAAAACTTGCTTTAAATCATGCAAAAAAATGCCACAGAAAAACACCTTTCTGAGCAGTATTTATTCTTTCTTTGTTATCTTTAAATGCCATGCAAGATTCGAAGACTATATTCATGGCAGGAATAAAGTGTAATTATATAAAGTAAGCCTAGAAAAGATGTTTAATATTCATTTAATATTCGCTAAAAAACAACCAAAAAGACTATTAAACATGTAAATGTAATGCCAGTTTTTTGATCAATATTTGCATAATTACATGTAACGTGATAAATTTACATGTATTCATTCAACAGAAGTTGAGAAAGCCCATAGAGTTGTCAGATGATTAATCGCGATTAATCGCATACAAAATAAAAGTTTTTGTTTGCAATATACGTGTTTGTACTTTATGTAATTATTATGTATATATAAACAAACAAACAAACAAACATTTATGTACATATTTAAGAAATTGTATATATATATTAGATTTTATTAAAAAAGTCATTTTTAAATTAGTGATGCACCGATTTTTGAGGAATTTGAAACCATCGGCATATCGGCGATGGTTAATAGCACGAGAAAGGCTGATACAGATTGCTTATAAATTGTATGTCTGTTGCATAATCCAGCATTAAAAAAAACCTCATTATCAAAATAATTAAATACTTCCCAAAACAAAATAAAATCTGTACAAATTATAGTTTGTCAGAAGTGCAATGTGGGGAAAAAATTGTAAATCATGTAGTTAATCACGTGAGAGATTACATATTCACGTAAAATATGCAGTCAGATTAAGAGTTTTTCGGGAAAATGTCTGCAGTCTTTTTTCAAAATCTTGAAAAAAAAAATCGCCAACATTTTATCCTTACTTTTATCTTAATTTTATTATGTTGGTCAGTTGAATAATAGATAAATCCAATCCATGTTCAGTAAAAAAAAATTTGATGCAAAAAGTAACACACATAAATTATGCAAACACAAACTTTTATTTTGTATGCAATTAATTTTTAAATTAGTGATGCACCAATTTTTGATTAATTTGAAACCATCGGCATATCGGAAATAGCACGAGAAAGGCCGATACAGATTGCTTATTAATTATTAAGTTGCATGTCTGTTGCATAATCCAGCATTTAAAAAAAAAAAATTAATTAAATACTTCCCAAAATAAAATCTGTACAAATTATAGTTTGTTAGACATGCAAAGTGGGGGGAAAAAATTGTAAATCACATATAGTTAATCACGTGAGAGATTACATATTCACGTCAGATTAAGAGTTTCTCGGGAAAATGTCTGCGGTCTGTTTTTTTTCCAAAATGTCGGAAAAAATTGCCAAAACTTTATCTTAACTTTTATCTTACTCTTACGTTGGTCAGTTGAATGTTAAATAGATCCAATCTATGTTCAGTAACAATTATTTGATGCAAAAATAACACACACATAAATTATACAAACACAAACTTTCATTTTGTATGCAATTAATCGCGATTAATCGCTTAACAACATAAACCTAAGTGTATGAAAACCGAGCCAATGGGTGATTCTGTCTCTAACGTGAGGCCCACATTACGTAAACGTGTTGGCACGAGGGTGTGGATGTCTACAGATAAGAAGTGATGTCGCTCACTGAGGCTTGTTATCTTCTCCTGACAGAGAGATGACCATCTGACCTGTTCGCACTCGTTGTTGAGCGCTTGTAGGAGCTGACATTGTGATTCTCTGTGAGCTCAGCAAAGCTGCCATCGGCGTAGAAACCGGCGCTGGTTTGTAGTCTTAAACTCCGGCGTGACATTCTGGGCGAGTCATACACAGGATTGATCTTGTGCTCCTTCTCGAACTCGAGCGCGGCGGAGGAGTAACTGGAGCTGAGGAGGACAACAGAGAAGATGAAAACTCAAACCTGTGCTTACAGCACTTTTTATAAAAACAAACACCTGCAGTCCCAGACTGCAGAATCCATCTAATCCAAGCTTATTTACACAGAAGAACAACTCTTAAAAACCCAGAAATGTTTCAGGCAGATCTGACTTAAGATTTTGAGGGCAAGTTTTGAACATTTTGGTCTATAATTACACATGTAAGATAGGATTTGTGCATCTGCCTAGGGCTGTCCGGACCAGTTAAACCTGGGTGTTGCAGTAAAGAAGGTCACCAAGATGCTTATGGCAATGCTACAGGAGTTACTGTTGTCTCTATGAGAGACCAGAGAAACTTAAAGGGCACCTATTATGCAAAATCCACTTTTACAAGATGTTAGGACATAAATATGTTAGCAGTGTGTGAACACAACAACCCTACAATAAACAAAATCTACCCACAACAACCCTACAATAAACACAAAATGCACCCACTCCTTTAAAAAAAATTTTATTGAACCAAAGCAGTCTCATAATCCTGAGTTTACACCAGTCGCGGTAGAGGCGTGAAGCGCGAGTGATTTCAATGTTAAGTCAATGTGAAGACGCGTTGACGCGCGTCTGGAGGTCCCGCCGGCGCGGATGAGGCGTTTGGCGCGGAAGACGCGTTTCCGCCTCATTTGCGCGTCTAGCTTGGCGCTCATTCAACCTGAAGGAACGCTTGATATTGTCCGTAAGCAGTCACCCGGAGCTATATGACACAAGTTCTTATTTCAATAGAAACGGGAATAAAAAGGACCTCGCTTGGAAGAGTGTCAGTGAGGACATTGGGGAACCTGGTAAGTTGTAATACACATTTCACTTTTGAGTAGAGCCCAACCGATATATCGGCATTCATAATGGCCGATAAATTAATATAAAAAAAAAAACGGACGACATAGCCTTCAACCATGTCGTGAGTGTTGCCGTTGTATAGTTTGTCCACCAGAGGGCACTCTACAACCTCCCTGTTGGCAACACTCGTGTATAAGGCGTCACACATCCTGCAACCTGCTGATCCAGCCAGAGTCGGGCAGAGAGAACAACAGTTAAGTGAGTTCATGGTGAGTTGGTCACGAGACAATAAAAGAAACAAGTTTCTTTTTAAAATGCATTATCATATTATTTTAGTTAAAACTCATAAATAACTACAAATAACTAATGTTAGGGAAATCTGTTAATGTTTTGTTACGCGTTTTTAAATAAAAAAAAATATATCGGCCGATATATCGGAATATCGGATTTTAAAACCAACAAACATTAGCCTGGGTGCCAGCCGATCTTAGCCCCGCCCACAAGAATTTGAGAACGGGCAGATCGGTCTGGCGTTTTTCCGTTGAGGAGCTGCTATGCTAGGACTAGAGCTGGGCGAACCAATCAAATTGTCAGGGCGGGCTTTATACGATGATGGACAGATAATCAACAGTAACGTAATGAACCACGTCACCAAAGAGCGCGTGTGTTGAATGGCTGCCGCTGTAGAGTTCAGATGTGTGGATTCTGACATTGAGTCTGTTCTAAAAGATATTGACAGAGCATTGATTTTAAAAGAGGAACAGAGAAACGCGAGCAAGGCATTTGTTGATGTTTTTGCCGTCCTTCCTATTCGGCAAAAGTTGGTCGCAACTGAAATGGCTAACGTTATCACGGCGATGCAACTCAGCGTGCACGACGAGATGGATATAATTAGCGGTCGTTGCCAGCTTCTTTTCGAAAGCCCGGAATCGTGGTTACTGAATAAGTGGAGGGACATGCTAGGCTCCAATATTTTCAAGCAAACGTAATGGGTATCGTCGTGGATGAAGTTCACCTAACGTACAAACGGTAAGAGATAGTCTTACTCTATGACTTAGTAAATACTTCATGTTGTGATATAAACTAAATGTTGTAAACATAATAGGTGTTGATGTACATTCGCTAACTCAGTATAATCACAATGTTAGTGTCATTGTAGCGAAATAACTAGCAGTTCGGTCAGGCTGCAAAGACGTAATTTCAACATACACTCACACACACACTCCGTTGCTCTGTTTGGTCGTAGGTCTATCCAATTGAGTGCAGAGGCATTTTTCGGTTGAGACACGCCTCATAATTATAGCTCAATGGAGCGGTATCAGACTCAAATTCTGACTAGAATTGAGTATGACAACGTCAGGCTAAACAAACATTTGTATCGGCCTTCAAAATCCTTTATCGGTCGGGCTCTACTTTTGAGTCACGTGACGTTTATCGACCCGCGCCGTTTATTTTCCCACTATAGTAAGGTTACCAAATACAAACCGGTAACTCTCTCAATAAATGCACAATCAACATCAGTCATCTTGCAAACAGACAACCGCATAGCACTTGCCCCTCCCACAAGCAGCGGATTTTGCCTCTGACACGCGTCAAATGCTTGCTTTTTCCACGCATCTACTCCGCTCTACATGCGCGAATGCATTCAAACTGTTCAAGCAGCAAACTAGGCGCGGTAGAAACGCAGTTCTTGTAAACGCACCATTGGACATGCTGTTTTTTCAACTATAAAACAAAAATATAAATCATCATTAGTTATGTTCTCTTATAAAATTACGCCTTTTACACTTACACTGAAGTGCATTTTAGGGTGCTTAAATAAGCATTAAAAAAGTCATTGAGTCATACAACATCCAACACTTACAAGCAAAAACTCAAAAGGTTTAGAAATCTGGAGTAATGTGATAAATATTACTTTACAGGCCAGGTGCATCAAGTGGTGTGGTGTATACAACAAAATGCCCGTGGGATCAGAATGAAACCAAATATTTTCTAGGGCCTCGACAGACCCTACATCTAAACAATATTAAACATCAGGATAAGCACGTGTGCAAAGTAAAGATTTATCCTCAAAAACATAGTAGTTAAACTAGTAGGAAAGTGTAATGAAACACATCTTTTTAGTAGGGATATACAGATATCTTTTATCACCTACCTATGGTGTGAAAGGAAAGCAAATAATGAGTTTATATCAAGACAACAATTCACTAGGGCTGCATGATATTGAAAGATGTGATGTGATAATTTGATAAAAAATACGAAATACAATGTGATGTAATAATGCTGCAAGTTTTGTATAAAAAAATATTTATTTTTTATAAATATATAAAAATTACATAACCAACAAGTTTTACATACTTTCTGGGAAAAAAGCATTGCTCTTTCTCCCCACTTGTCTCTCTGCTATCTGCATTATACGTTGACTAAGGGCGAAAAATCGATTTAATGAATTAATTCGAATTTTTTGTTGTGGGCGATTTAAAAAATAAGAAATTTGATTTTTTTGTAATGGCGCATTTTTGGCTGCCCGGGGCTTCCATAGCATTATTATAGCAACATCAACAACATCATAGCACACGTAAAACACAGCTGGGACTTTGATTCCAAGAGGGTGTTTATTTATTTATTATTCATCTCATAAATTGGGGTTACATTTGTCTTGCTTTTGATTAAATAAAAGCAAAATTTGCTTTAAGTTGTCTGCCGTTTGTACTTATTGCTTTTCTCAATAAGTGGGGGGGGGGAATCGGAAAAAATCGGAAGTCGAATTAAAAAAAATAAAATCGGAGATTTTATTTTTAGGCCAAATCGCCCAGCACTAACTAAGGGTGTCACGATTTCGATTTTAAATCGAAATCGATCGAAATTAAGTCACAACCTCGAACTTCGAATTAAAAAAATGGGATCGTCGATGCTGCCACGCCCCCATGTCACGTCCGGTCGGCTTGCCAAGCGGGGGAAAATAAACTCTAAGAAGTGCCTTTAAAAACATCCATCCAGCGGAACGCGATTTATATTTTAAACACGAGGGATGTATTGCTACAACTCCTTGAAATGCATATTATAAACAGGATTACTACCTAGTGATCTGCCTTCGGACAGAGCGCAGCTCTGCAGGTGCACGAGAGAGCCGCAAAGATGCAGCGGGTTATATTTTAAACAAAAGGTATAGTTTGCCTCAGCTCGCATGAAACGCATAAAACTGAACAAATACGTAAGGATTATTACTTTAGTTTATGTTTAGACTTTGGACAGATGCGAGAGCACGTGCACGTGAAACAGAGAGAAGCGCAGCTGCTTATGACGCACCGGTTGTATTTCAGATAATAGGAGTCCAAGACGTGCGCATTAAGTCTATCTGCTGCGTGCAAGAAGGAATTCTCTCTCTACAAGCTCTCTCGCGTAAAGTAAAGCCCACAAACCCCCATGCGAGGAAAAGCACGCAATGTGCATGTTAATGTGAAACTATAATAATAATTATAATAATAATAATAATAATAATAATAATGGCATATACTTTTTTCTTAAAAAAAAATCATTAAAAAAAATCGAGAATCGAATTGAATCGTGACATCAGAATCTAAAATGTAATCGAATCGAGGATTTGTAGAATCGTGACACCCCTAACGTTGACTACAACATTTTAAAATATTAAATTAATTCTGTTATCACAAACCATTGCGATATGCACATTTGCAATATTTCAATAATTTTGATGTATCTTATAGTTTCCCGAAAGTGATAAAAGTTTAGCTCCCAAGGACACAAAAGCATGTTAATAATGTTTCATGTCAATTTTTTCATGTGTTAAATATGATCATGTTAAGATGTTACATACAGTCAAGTTTAACATAGGAAGCAAACTTCAATTACACTTAAAAGAAAAACACTCGTTCACTTCAAGTGATTGTTAAATGCTCATTTCTGACTCTAAATTAAGAAAAGCAACAGGATTACAGCATCCATCTCATCCAGAGCCAATTAAAGTCTTTTAGCCCATTCGTGCCTGATGCTGTGCGCCGAAACATTACATCTACAGCCGGTTACTTTTATTTCATGTTTCTAAGTGCTATAGAGGCTTAGATATTACGTTTTTGGTAGACGTTGACAATTCTTAGTATTTTTTCTAATAACCCTCAGGAGATAAGGGTATTTATCCTAGAATAACAGGTCTAAGGCGTTTTAGGAGTAAATGGGTTAGTAGCCTGCTGTCAACTACACCTACCACTGGAGAGCATCCACAATACACAGGTTACATGTAGGTCCAACATCACCATCGGCCTGGTACTCTAAACATGATCATGACAGTTAAGAGACCAAATCATTTTTATATGAAATAATCATCATTAGGTGATTATGTAAATGTAACAGGCAGAACCTAAAACTAACATTTTGCAACACCTGCCGATGACCAGTGACTTGAGTAAATGTAAAGGCCATAAAACTGCAAACTACTTCTGTACCAACTAAACATATTAAGGTAACACTGCAATAATGTACCATGCCCAGAGCCGGATTAAATAAATGGACTACACTAGGCAGGCTGCATTTTTTGGGCCCCCCCATCGAGGTTATTTATGAATTGAAATCTGAAACTTACCAAAGTTACTAATAAAAGTGAATTCACATTTTACATAGCCTAGTCTTTGCTTACAAATTGGTTGTTTGTATAGCAAATTAAGTCATGTGTTGTAAATTAACCAGTCTATCAGACAATTTTTTGCTAAATTTATTATTTATACGTCATTACACGGCTCTATTAAATGCTATTAAATTATCCTCACCTTATCCATTGGGAGTGTCATTGTTAAGGCAGTAGTACAAGTAAATAACCAATAGGTGTCAGTAATCCGCGGGAGAGCTTCGCTGCATATTTCTCTTCAAGATTGAGAATCGCAACGAAATCCTCGTCGAGCAACACGTCCACTGAGGTAAATGTCCTCAAAACACTGGTTATTTATGTTTCAGTTATATGAATTATATAATAACAGTTTTTATACAGTTTTTTATACAGTTTTATCTCGAAGTAATGGTAGTGCTAAAGTCTAATGTATCGTTTCTGAGGCTGCTAGATTTTTCTTTACGCTATTCACGTTTGTGAAGTGAATTTAAAGCACATATTGCTTGCATTTGACTTAGTTAGCCACTATCCATTGGTTTTGTTATCATGTTTGGTATCTAACGTGATTTTTGTGGGGCTTAAAGAAAAAAAATCTTGACCCCGCTAGTTCTGCCATTGGTTTTGCAGTCATGAATTATTATGCAAGGAACTGGTTTTTTTGCCTCGTTATTATACGCAAACATGCCTTATATAACGTAGGGAAATGATCGTTTGTCCTTTATTTATTTATTTTTTGCAGCAACCATGTCTCTGTGTCCTTAAAGGAACTCTGTCAGGTACAGATTAGAACTATGAACTTGAAAATCAACCATTCTGATGACTGGCGTCCCCATCCGAGTCACCACCTCAGACAACAACAGTCATAAACTCACAAACACAAATACACTCAGTAATGGGCTTAATAAAGAAAGACTTAACTATGATTTTATCTGTGTTAACCTATGATATCAGTTATTGATGTATTTTAAATATTTACGTATTACTAGGCTTATCATACATGCATTGAAGTTTTAAAATGTATCTAATATAATACTGTAATTAAATTGAATGTTTTGGATACCACCATTAAATTATTTTGTGCATGTAAAACACAAGCAGCAATGTTTTTATTGAATTCAATTTTGAATTAAATTGAATGTTTTGCATATCACCATTAAATTATTTTGTGAATGTTAAACACAAGTAAATGTTTTATTTATTGGAGATAAAATGGCTGTTTAATTAATATAATACTTCTGTTTGTTAGGCACTAACAAGTGAAAATAGTTAGGTTTAAGTACATTTATTAAAACTCGATAGCTGTAATGCTTCTGTGCAGAAGGAAGCCCGTGAGCCACGAAGTTTGCGAGCAGATTCATTTCCACTTATTAGACAGCATAGTCCGCTCATCGTGTTTTGTATTGCATCACTTAAAGATCGTAAACCTTTAAAATCGAGTTTAGTAAGATGTATACAACAGTCAGCTTTGGTTAACTATTGAAGCATCGTCTTTAAGGCTCAATGTGACCGCAGTATTTGTTGAACACTGCTGGCAGCGGCGACGTCTGTGTCCGTACCATTTTATCAATGAGAGCATAAGTTCGTATCTCTCTGCTCCCGAGCCATAAAGCTTGTCTTTAATTGAAATAATGTTTAATAACTTAAAAAATACTGCGTTTTTTTTAATTTCCTGAAAAATAATGGTTTTGGAGATACGGGGATCCCGCCCGACAGCGGCGAAATTGTAGATGGGACATTTGTAAAAAAAAAAAAATTCCCCCTCTGTCTGGGCCCTATCCCGCCAATCGGGCCCTAGGCACGTGCCTAGTTTGCCTTTGGGTTAATCCGGCTCTGACCATGCCCAAATATGATAAAAATGACAGACTATCTGGCGATTATCACGGTATAATACATTCACAAATGCATATTTTGTTTGCATTTGGGGTTTAGGGAGTGTTATTTTTAAGTCCCAGCAACAGGTCTTTTTTAAACTATTATCAAAAGATCTTTTTCATGTTTAAATACTTCCTTTTAGCTCAGCTTAATAGGAGATAACAAAACCAAGTAAGGGCAGTTTACATAGTAAAAGACACACCCTAATAATTCATGCATAAACGGTCTCAGCATCTGATAACAGACCAAAAAATAAACAGAGGAAATGATATGCAGCTCAAGTTTCTAAAAATAACATAACATTATGCATTCATTCAAGCTATACATCAATATGTATGTTCCTAGAAACCCTATGACCATTGCGCTGCAAACACAATGCTCTACCTATTGGGCTACAGGAACATATTAACTACTGTCAGTAAAGCACTACTAGTAGTATGTAGCAGAATGTCTGTGTATTGCTTTAAGAAACACCAACTGGAACAGCGCCAAATCAGATTGAATAAATTGCATCCACCCAACCAGGGGTTAATTCTTAAAACTTCCTAAAAAATTACTAGAAGTCAGATTATCTTTAGCGTGCACGCTCTCTGAAGAGGCAGCAATATGACATCATCACCCTTGTGGTCACACTAGACTTCACTTCTTCACCAGTATCTTACCATCACACACTGTGGCTTGTTTTCCAATGGATGACAAAAGTTTTACATTGATGCACTATTAGGCAAAACTTTTTTTAAATTAAAACATTTATTTGATTCAGTGAGTGGTTTTCAACCTACATCACTGCACGTTCTGTGTATCTTCCTTATCTGACAGGCACAGTTTAAGCTATAGACCCATATCTATCTATACATAGAGGCCCTATAGCAGCTGTTTCTGTGTGCAAATATATAGAAAGCTCTTTGCCATATTGGAAAGGTCAAAGTCGGTTCAAAAAAGACTTAAGAGCAAACCACAGGGTTCCCACACCTTAGTTAACTTCAAATTCAATTACCTTTCCAGGACTTTCCAAGTCCAATAACCTTAAAATTCAAGGACTAAATATGGGGACACATTTCAAGTAAGAGCAAGATTACATCGTGTTACCTTTTAAGATACATTGTTACAGTTCCCTTTCGAGGGAACTCGCGCTGCGTCACTGCGGTGACACGTTGGGGACGCCTCCAGGGGTAAGTGCGTCTGAATGTGTATATCAAATTCAACCAATGATGAGGCTTAACGACAAAGACAGGGTGACACGGGAGCCAGGAAGTATATCGCTATCTGAAATATTGCCAAAGATGGCACTACAGGGACGCAGGAAGTATGACAAGGGAGACGCAGCGTCTCGTTCCCTTCTCAGGGAACAACAGTTACATACGTAACCCGAGATGTTTTCATGTGTCAAACACAACTATGCAAAAAAATCATTTTGGTATGAATCAACATTCGCATACAGAAGAATATATAAGCATTTCAAGCGAACAGTGTGGCACGTGTGCTTAAAATGCTAGAAATTTTATGATATTATCCTACACTACACAGGGAATAATACGGATTTTTTTTCCGAAAACTTCTTGCATAATATAAATTCAAGCACTTCCAATGACCTGTATCTATGTATGTATATTTTCAAAAACTTCCATGAATTTTCCACCCCAGATTCACAAACTTACAAGGATTTTAAGGACCCATGGGAACCCAAAATGATTTAGCACTTGTATGAATATCTATAGCTGCATCAGTCTTTAGCACCTTTAGCATTAAATAATTCTCCATATAATGGTAAATAAGAACCACATAAAAAGTGCAGTGCTGTGGATTTTCTAGCACCAGAGATACAAAACGTGAACCCACTTTGGGAAACATAATTGAAGTTTTCTCAAAATTTGAAGCCACAGGCAGAACAACTACGAGACTACAGCTGAAGTCTGCGAACAAACACGATTGACAGGAAAATGTCTGTCAAAGAAAGTGCCAACAATCTGGTTGCTCTAGATTCAATAACAAACGTGAGAACATGCCACTATTAACCACTGACATGTATGATAAATGTGTGAAAAGATAAGAGATAAAGAACAAAGTTGTACAAAAAGTATTTCCCCCATCATCCAGAAAACATACAAAACCTTCATTGAGATGCACATTCGCTTAACTATGGCCAATCCACCCCCTCATACAGTCACTGCCAGACTGAAAAAAATATTTTACAGCAAATATTAAAACTTGACCAGATCCCTAAAGCATCGAGTAAGAAGTGGGATGAGACTAAATATAGTATATTATATAATACACTATTATATGTAAAGTGGACCAAAATCCAGGTAGTGTGAATATATACTTTCTATGTAAGCATATGGAAAACGTATTTATCTTAAAGTACATTCGAATAACTTTTAATGCAAAGCAATATAAGAAAAACATTATTTATCACACAACAGTTCATATCAAAATCACAAATGTGCAGCCGTACTAGGGATGGGCATTTTCCAGTAATTTACTATTCGAATATGTAAGCTCATAAAGAACGAATATTCGAATATTCGTTTATTTAAATTATGTTAATTAAGACATGCGTCTTTTGTATTTTTCGTTTTGTCATAATTTCACAGAAGGCTTATAATAAATAAAATATCCACAACAAGCTAAACTTATATTCTGTATGTATATGTATGTATGTATTTTTAAGTTGAATACAAACATAAATTGTATATATATATTTTAAATTCTTCTTAAAAAATATCCTACAGAAAAAAAGGCATTAAAACCCCATGCGGAGCGCAGTCTGAGTCAGTCAAACCCCAAGTTTCAAGTCGATCGTTAGTATGAATTCATTACTGTTGGATCCTACATACATTATATTATACCAAATATTATACATTAACCCCAAATCTAAGCGAAGTTTGAGGACTTGCGAAGTTTAAAGTTTGAGGACTTGACAAAGTAGGCTATCATCATTTAAACCCTTAAACAGACTCCAAATAAGAGCCCGGAGCAAACGAAAAAACGCATCTACATAACCGACTGCTCAGTCAACATATAAATATCTTCTCAGTTTAGTTTGACATGTATTTGTGAATAAAGAAACCCTCTTTACCCTACCTGCTTCGGTGAAAGCCCGTTCTTCTGACTAGATACATAATGCCGGTGCTGCGGAGAAAACTCTTCCTCGTGTTGCACGTGATGATGATTATCGGATAAAAACAACAGACGGATTGAACAAGATTGAATATCTGTATTTAACATTATTTTACAAATAACGTAAGCTGGCTCGATAGATTATTGGTGAGTGTGCAAAGTTAGCGTTAGCTTAATTTAACAAGATTTCACAAAGACGGAGCTTTGCTTTTAAACAGCCATGTGCAGTTATCCGGTTCATTTGTGAAAGAGCACCGCATATTATAAATGTTCTCCGTTTCATTTCGTTCTCCGTGTCTGTCTCGTTATTAACAAAATAAAGTAGACTTTATAACAGAAAGCTTCCAAATCTCTCATGATGTGTTGATGCGTGCGGCGGAGAAGCACGTTTAATAACACGTGAGCCTTCACTGAGCCAGTTGCCAAATATGGCGCTGCGCGGACAAACCCGTAGATAAAAGAAAAAAAACCTTAAATTCGTCTGCAATCTGCATTGCCAAACAATCAGAAATATATACGAATTAATGTTCATGTATATCTTACATTTAAGTCTGTAAAAGAGGATAGATGAAGTGAAAAAGCATTAAATAATTCGTAACCCTTAGGTGGCACATTAAAAACAAACAAACATTCGAATAGCATTTTTTAAATTCGAATTATTATTGCCGATCGAATATTCGAATATCCGTGCCCATCCCTAAGCCGTACCCACAATCCATCTCTCCGAAGACAAACACAGTAATACAAGATGTCTGACATGAGAAAATCTGATTATTGAGGACACACAGAGCTCCAAGTGAGATTAGGACGAGTGTTTGCACTGAGGCTAAAGAGTTCAGGCTTTACTTAGCAAGGTCCTACGGAGTTCAAATCCATGTCTGTTCAATGGTCAAGAGCTGCTGTTTCTGTCTTCACTTATACTGAATAAATACAGCACCAGCCGACCATTTGTGCCCACTTACTATAACAGCACTTGATCCTGCATCTTTCACACTATAAAACACAAATACAAAACACTTACTGGCAACATTTACACAGGGATTCCCTGATATTTAAAAAGTGTCTTACAACCTCACAAATAGTTATTTTCATCTTACAGTTAGATATGATCCATTATACCCCTTTAAAGCCATAATACATAGATTTCACCCGTAGAGGTCGCTATTACACAATAACAAAGGGGAAGCTTAATGACGTTAAAGGGCTCGTTATAGTCGTGCGTAGGTCCTACGGCGTAGCCGCGATGGCGTAGGTTCCGCGTCGATTTTCATTTATACTTTTGCATCGTCGTCCGCGTCGATGTGCAAACACGCGGCAGGCCGCTGGTAGGCAGTAACCACGCGTGTAACCACAGTAGCAGCGCGAACGCCAAAGAAGAAGCAGCTTTGCAAGTTAAGCCACAAACGAAGAAGAAACGGCAACATGTATATAATTTGAGAAGACCAGCAATGATGGATGTAAAAAACAGCGACTTTTGTTGCAGTTTGAGTTAAATCACTCCTCAACTTGGCTATTCTTTGTTTTCACCGTCGCAAACGGAAATACCTGACGCAGTTTTTTTACCTGACGGGAGGGGTTCTGGTTGACCAATAACAGTGCTTGTGGTCCGCGTAGAACTGACGCGCTGTTAAAAATTTTGCGAGGTGCGCGTCAGGCTACGCAGAGCTACGCACAGGCTACGGATAGCTACGCCGTAGAACCTACGCACGACTATGAAACGCCCTTAAGCGCGGATATCAAGTCTTTAAAAAGGCGACAATTATTATGGGGACAAGCCATTATTTAAAATAGGAATTTCTCTGGATTTACAAATCCCTAGGGAACTTTTGGGATAATGTAAGCAAGTATACAACCAACTGCATTAAATATAACAAACTGTTCAAGTGGTTATTGTATATTTTAACACAATATTCTTACATATTGTGAAAACAAAGGAAGCAGAATGTAACACTCAAAAATGACTTATTAAAATCATTCAGTTATTGCAAACCATTGCAATATGCATATTTGCTGTATCACTACTATTTCGATATATCTTACAAACTTTTTTATATTTAGCTTTTTAAATGCAAATGATGAACATTATATTGATGAAGAAGAGGTTGCATTACCAGTTGATGTGACGTGCAACAAAAATTCAAATGTGATTGCAAATTCAGTTTTACATTTTACCTCATACATATTTACATTTGCCTTGAAGCTATCACTCGGATTAATAAAAAGTATTTTCACAGAAGCTGTCAGGCTATTATGCTTCTCTGTCACGCTGTTCAAAAGAAAAACAACCCATTTTGTAAGAGAAGCATCTGTTATTAAACAAGCCACATATTGTTTGAAATTTTATACAATTCTCTTTTGAAATCTGGCGTAATATTAGCCTAAACTGAGGAGATAACTGAAATATTCTAAATTCCTACATTTTAAAATGTTGACAAATAAAACAAAAATTAAACAAGAAATTAAAGGTGCAGTGTGTAGATTCAGTCCACACAACTCAACCCTCCATTTTGAAGCACATAGAGAAGCTACGGCAGCCGCTACAGGACAAACTTGTTGTCGTCTGAGACAACATAGGCCCTGACCCAAATGTTTCACTCCGGACTTATGGACTTTCTCAGTCCACACTTTGATAACATTATGAAGTGCAGACCTTAGGGACCCTTGAATCAAGTCCACTAGTGAGCACCGGAGTCGTATTTCGGGAAAGACTCGTCAGATGCGTCACAAGAAGTTGCCCAATCAGTGTGAAGGGCTTTCGGGTTGGTAAAGTGTGTGAAGTCTATTCCAATGCAGGCTCCGCCAAAGACCGCATCAAGGGTGCAAAGGGGGTGCTGATGAGCACACTTCGGAGCGTAAAAATGACAGATGGGACACCTTACGGACTCGTAGACCAAGCGAGCATGAGCAATTTAAGGCCATGAGACTGAAAGTCCACATGAAGTGCGCCATTTGGGACAGGGCCATAGTGACAAACATGCTCTGTGGAGCAGTTTGTCCATTTAGGGCTACTGTAGAAACATGAAAGCGTAAAATTCCGACTTCAATGTAAGGGGAACCACGATATATAATCACGAGATAACAATGGTTAATTTGTACATATATTATATCTCTATATTATACTCCATTTCTGTCAATAGACCCAACTCAAATTTACACACTGCACCTTTAAACACTGCAGGTATTGAAGATTAGTGATGTCACTCCATCTAGCACAAACTCTAAAAAAAATAGGCCATAATGTACTGTATTAATATATACCTTATTTTTCACAGCTGTCTAACCTATATGTTATATTTTCACTGCATTGAGGTTAACAGAAAAGTCTGTAAAATGAATGTAAAATTACAGTGCAGCTAATGCAGAACAAGTGTGCACTAAAAGTCACTTCAGTGAATTGAGGATGCGACATGTACACAACATAATAATTCGGTTGTCAAGGCCTTCAGCAGCTGACTCATTCATTACTTTCTCCGTGTTTGCAATATTAACAACAACTTCTGCAATGTTGTCTAAGAAAACCCCTGCAGTTTCCTCCTGAGGTCTAACCTGCAGCAGCTATAAAACCATTCTTAGTTCTTCCTAACCCAGTTTTACTCACAACTGCTGTAACAACGGTAATGCATGCAAATCTAGAAAAAAGATAAAAAAAAATCATGCATTTAAAATGAACTACATTGTACAAATAATCATATCTTAATT
The DNA here is from genome assembly GCF_027580225.2 of Misgurnus anguillicaudatus. Lineage (NCBI taxonomy): Eukaryota > Metazoa > Chordata > Actinopteri > Cypriniformes > Cobitidae > Misgurnus > Misgurnus anguillicaudatus. The sequence goes on from NW_027395279.1 coordinate 9,740,493, forward strand.
ACAAGAATGCAAAATACAATATTGCAGCTGCAAAATTGTCTAAATTCAGGTGTTACAAATTTTAACTTGTCATTATAGTAGGCTAACTTTTTCAACCATGCAGTCTATACGAAGCCTTAAGACTCATTCAGGCTCCTCTTAAATAGATTTGAAATGCCCATTGATAGGAAAATAGGTTTAAAAAAAAGCTGAACACGCATGTGTGCTATTCTCACAGTTGAGCTCATACAATTCCTCTCTTTGTGTGCACATGTCGTCTGTCACACGTTAAGTAACTCTGATTCGTCATGTCGTTCTGAATGCCAGCGACAGATGGCTCAACGGATCAGATCGACATACAATCTCACTTCTTTTTATGACGCTCTGTGCCTGAGGTCTACACAGTCATGCATCCTACATACTGCTGAAACAGCCAATGAGACTTAAGCTTTCAACAGCAAAAGGATAAACAAACAGAAGGATCATAACCCGACAGTTATCTGCAACATAAACACAGACATATCAGCTCATTTACACTTCTAAAGCCTTTATTATTACAGTAATCAGTAATTATCCACATTATCAACATTTACAGTCAGAATATGCACGATAATGAACAATGCAATATACTATAAGTTAAAAGATGGGTCGATATTTTCTTACACCCCTAGGAGATTCCTTAAAGGAATAGTCTACTCATTTTCAATATTAAAATATGTTATTACCTTAACTAAGAATTGTTGATACATCCCTCTATCATCTGTGTCCGTGCACGTAAGCGCTGGAGCGCGCTGTGACGCTTCGATAGCATTTAGCTTAGCCCCATTCATTCAATGGTACCATTTAGAGATAAAGTTAGAAGTGACCAAACACATCAACGTTTTTCCTATTTAAGACGAGTAGTTATACGAGCAAGTTTGGTGGTACAAAATAAAACGTAGCGCTTTTCTAAGCGGATTTAAAAGAGGAACTATATTTTATGGCGTAATAGCACTTATGGGAGTACTTCGACTCAGCGCAGTAACACCCTCCCTCTCCCATTATGAGAGTGAGAAGGGGAGCGGACTTTTAAGGCGAGTCGAAGTACTCCCAAAAGTGCTATTACGCCATAAAATATAGTTCCTCTTTTAAATCCGCTTAGAAAAGCGCTACGTTTTATTTTGTACCACCAAACTTGCTCGTATAACTACTCGTCTTAAATAGGAAAAACGTTGATGTGTTTGGTCACTTCCAACTTTATCTCTAAATGGTACCATTGAATGAATGGGGCTAAGCTAAATGCTATCGAAGCGTCGCAGCGCGCTCCAGCGCTTACGTGCACGCACACAGATGATAGAGGGATGTATCAACAATTCTTAGTTAAGGTAATAACATATTTTAATATTGAAAATGAGTAGACTATTCCTTTAACATATCCCTATGAAAGCTAATGCAGGGAGCTACACTGCGACCAAAATGGTCGCATATGCGACCTTTTGAACTGCCGTTGCGACCCTAATTTTTAATGGGTCGCAAATGTGCTACCTAATGTTTTAGACAATATGCTATGATTTACTATGAGCATTTATTAAAACATAAATGTGGATTTTAAGAATACGTTTTATAACGTGCTCTGAGCCATCAACACGTTGGCTTCATTTTGCGTGAAAGCACGTCGTGTCTCTCCCTATCAGTGTGCGTTTGCGTGCTCAGCTGTTTCTCAATGAATTGGGTGCGACGCGACGCAAGCGCAGTGTCTTCCATGTTTCTGAACTTGAGCAGAGGTCTTTCTTCACTGAGGACGCGGGACCCGTATGGTTCCGGGTTTATATTTTAAATGGTCTGTCGGGTCCAGTTAGGTCCTAGTTTAATTACTTTGGGTCCCAAGTCTGATTAATATTGAGTTTATAACCCGAGTCGATCGCAAAACGGCCATGAGCGCTACCGCGCTAAAGCTCGAGTGCAGTTTAGCGTGCCTCCGGTTTCTATGGCGATGGTTCTTGTTACGACCACGCGCTGCGTTTTCTTTCTCACATGTTTTTAATAATCTTATTATTAATAAACCATATATTTTCTAAAACCATATCCATATTTAGTTTGCACAGATTGTAGCAAAAAAGCAGTGCTAATGTCAAGCCCATTGACAGCAAGTAGATTTGAAAATAAAATAAGTGGAATAATATTATTGAAATAATAAGTGGATTAAGCTTTTTAAATCGGCAAGAGAGAAATAGAAAGATAGAGCAGAAGCAGTAGAAGTGCCTATTTAATAGAAATTATTACCATTATAACATCAGTCATAACATCAGTCACATTTATAATCTATAGACCTGCACTGTCTATGAATATACTATACATAGTATTGTATTATATTGAGTTTGATAAAAGGGGTCTAATTGCTTCATATATCAGTGCAAAAACAGTAAGTGTTTTCGTGGTGCTTTGACAAACAGTGTCAGCTTTGTTAATGGCAAAGAAAGTTTGGAGTGTTTAGATTAATGAAATATAATGTGAAATTAATATTAATTTTCAATAAATCAAAGTATTGTGTTGTGTCACACATTATTAGTTCTTCGTCATATGTATAGTAGACCATTATTTGTCAGTGGGTAATGATTGCCCTTTTTACCGGTTACCACCACCAAGTAAATTTCAGATCTGTGGGAAATACTGACTGCAACGTTTAAGAAAACAAGGCGGCATGTGGTTTAAAAGATGGCAAGTAAAATAAAAAGCATATCTGTATGCAATACAGTTTCATTATTGTTCATTATTAACCAGAGCGCCCTAATATAACTTGAAAAAAATATGTGCGACCAAATCATATTTTGCGCCAGTAACTGAAAAAGTTGGTAGCGCAAGTGCCACCAGTGGAAAAGGTTAGTGTAGTTCCCTGTAATGATGGTTTTACTACAGTAAGCACACACACACACACACACACACACACACACACACACACACACACACACACACACACACACACACACACACACACACACACGGTACCGATAGTAAAACCATGATTTTGCCAATGGTCATCAATACAGTAAAAAGACATGGTTACATGACATGACTTTAACTTATTCACCGTATTCCCCAGAGTTAGATAAGTGCATACATACACTTTTCATCATCTGACGCACCCACCGCTAGCCTAGCTTAACACAAAGACTGGAAGTGAATGGCTCCAGCTAGCATACTGCTCCCTATAAGTAACAAAATAACGCCAACATTTTCCTATTTATATGTTGTGATTTGTATAGTCACAGCATGTACAAATAACAGAGTTATATGAGACACAGCCATCTTTTAACCGTATACATACTGGGAATTATATTCTCAGAAGGTGAAGCACTGCTGCTTGGTTAAAGTGATTTGCTCGCAGCACCTGAGAAGCCCTGTGGTGAGGAGTAGAGTAGCAGTGCTTTGCCTTTTAAAAATACAAATCACAACATATAAATAGGAAAATGTTGGCATTATTGTGTCACTTATTGGGAGCAGTATGCTAGCTGGAGCCATTAACTTCCAGTCTTTCTGCTAAGCTAGGCTAGGTTAGAGGTGGGTGTGCGTCAGACAGAGTTATGGCACACGCACAGAAATGGACTTATCGAACTCTGGGGAATACGATGAATAAGCTAAAGTCCCCAAAAGTCTGCGTTTCCCTTTAATTTTCGTGAGAGTCGTCTGCGGTAAGTTATACCTACATGTTTTAAAGCTTGTACAGCAGTAGTTTTGTCTACATTATTATGACTTTAAAGTAGGCCTGCTTTAAAATGTGACTGATAACTTATTTATTATTTATTACTATTATTTATTACCATTATTTTAAACAACCGTTTATGGCATTCCCACTGTAACTTTGTAACATGCCTGAGGTAAAACCAGCATAAAAGTAGACACCCAAAAGAGCCACACCTGCATACTATCATCTCACCTTCCCATAACCAAGACACTATTACACATCTGAACAAAACTGCTGACTCCAAACATCAATGCACGGATAATGTGATTTACAACAAACTTAAAAGTAAAACAGACATGTTCGGATATTCTCGATATTCCAGATGTTCTTATTCAAAGCACAAACACAAAAGACTTCAGCGTCAAACAGGTTTAACTCGCTATGGAAATACCAGATAAAACAGCAAATTCACATCACTTGATGAACGTCAGTGAAGTCACACATATCTCTGTTTTCATTGAATTGCTTATCTGCAAGACCTTTCATTTCTGTTAATTTAACAAACATGTAAACTCATATCCTACAGACAGATATGTTGAAACTTCTGGGATTCAGAAACTGCATCATAGTTTCGTAACACTATATCTCACCTGAGTGAATAGGTATAGCCCGTGTTATCCGGGGTACAGTTTGGAGGAGTATACGTGTGCAGGCGGGAAAAATCCATCGCGAATTGTTGATCACGCTGTGAAGATGAAAGGCAAAGAGAAGAACAGACTTCTAAACCTACAGCAACAACTAACGTGTGATGGGTGTGTCTGTACACTACTCGTAAATGCAACAAGTCACACCCACCAAAGCATGCATACAATGCGCACGCATTTTTGCGGTCTATAGTTCAGCCTGCCTCTGGTGAGGAAACTTTTGAGTGAGAACAAAACTGTTCCAGGTGAATAAACATGAAGATATCATGAATTATAAACTAATCCTCTTTCATAGTAAATCATGGTCCTGCTGTTTTGTCAATTGTCCAGGAAGGGTGGTGGACCACACCTACAGCCAAAAACAATACTGTACTGTACAACTAAAATACACCGGACAGAGAAGATTTACACTATAAAAATCTCTTCACAAATGACTTAATGACTTGTTGTTTGTTGAATTAAGACTTTCAACATCAGTAATAAAGCTTACTATACACTTTTATATTGCAGTTATATTGTGTAATTTCCATGTCAGAACTTTATTATGGCATTTTAAATGACGTCATATTTTTCAGGATTCTCCATGAATGTTGTGCACAAAGGCCATAATTACCTTAACAATATCTTAAACATTTGGTGTGGGTGGAGGGCAAAACATTTAGGTCTACATGTATATAAAAAAAAAACATGAGGGGACAATTGGGCTGTTGTTTTTATTTTTGTTGGGGTCTTTTTTAAATAACTTGATATAAAATTGTCCTCATTGTGTTATTCATGACAGATTTGATTTCATTTGATTTCATTCAACACATTCTCCAAACTATTTTCTGTAGTGTGTAGACCATCAGCTTCCTGACAGAAGTTAAACCAATGCCTTGTTAACTTAAATTAGGTGGATTACTCCAGTCCAAACATTGGAAAATGGATAAGAGACATCATTGGTCCCAGACAGATCCTCCGGCAAAACATACGAATCTAAAATGCTTGAATACATACAGTGTAAATGCACTATAAATGTAGAAATAATTGACGACGGGCTGTTGAATCATTCAAAAATAATGCACACCCATGGTGGTAACTTATGCAATTATTGAATTCAATTATTCCACTTAAACTACGATTACCACAGACATTGCCATGGTGGTTATTTTAAGACATTTGACATGTCAGGTGTGCGTTTATCGAAAAATAATGCATACCCGTTTAACATTTCTTAACCAATCAGAATAAAGGATTCAACAGCCCTGTGGTGTAACTTTAAATAGATAACAGAATCTTTATAATCTTTGTTTCCTCTAAATGTTTATATAACATGGTTGCTCCGAAAAGCTCCCCAATACCCAGAAGGCAGGCTGAATAATGGGAATCAATCTATTTCCAAACTCGAAGACATTTCACAAGCCCAAACAAGCACAAGTATGTTTCAAATCTAACACAAAAATTCCAATAAAAATCAATGGGGCAAGCCAGAAGCTCCTTTCTACCAAAACGCACATACTGTACACTGCGACCTTCCTAAACTCTTATCTTTATGCCTTAAAGGGATAGTTACAAAAAATAAAAAAATAAAAATTCTGTCCTCATTTACTCACTCTCATGTTGCTACAAACCTGTATGAATTTCTTTAATCAGATGAACACAAAATATACAGTTTTATAACCAAACCAATGAGTCCCATTCATCTCCATAGCAGGAAAAAGAATACAATGGAAGTGAATGGGGCTCACCAACATTTCTCAAAATATCTTCCCTGGTGTTCATCAGAACAAAGAAATGTATACAGGTTTGTAACAATTTAAGAGTGAGTAAACAATGACAGAATCTTCATGTTTGGGTGAACTATCCCTTTAACGCATATCTGCATGCAATTTGCATCGTTATCTCTTCCTCGAGGGCGGATTTCCATTTAGAAACGCGATAAACGTACAACTCTTCACACATGAACTCTCATATCTGCAACATGGGATTAAAACATTGGCAGGGGTTCAAAGCTTAGTGAAGAGGCTACTTAAGTTAAGATACATTTTGGGGGCCAGCATTCGTGTTAATTCGCTAATACCCGTTACGAATGACTTATGATGCTAAAATGCGTCTGTAAGATGCGTATGTATGGAGCGCAAATATGATTCCCTATGTAGGCAGCTCAATAGGATTTGAGACGCAACATTAGATTGCAACACTTTACAATTTTATTATATAACTTACTGTAAAAGCGTCTCTGCGCACGTCAGTAGTGTGTTTACAACTGAAAACGTATATAATATGTGTAATATAATACATAAACAAAGTATTACATGCATGCAAGATAGTTATTTATAGGGCAGTGTTCCGTTTGGCTGTCAAGAGTTTTTGGAAAGAAAGGAGCTTTACTGACTGACTGTCCACCAATGATGAGTGAATAAAATTACGCTTGAAATATCAACATATTATCTTTTCCCCGTGCACATTGCTCGAATGAAACCATACATAATAAACAAATACGGCAGCACTTGCCAGTTCGACCATCAGTGTCTATAATCTCTTGTTGTTTTGAAGATATTCCAGTTGAGAAATGACAATCCGAAGCTTACATGCGCAAAACGTGCGCCGCATTTCGATGGGCGGTTGAAAATAAAAAGTAATAATTATTTCGTGCAAATATTAGATCCGAACTCTTATCATTATCCTAAATCCTCGTGGTAAGAGAGAAAAGTTACGCGCTTGACTCACAATTACTACTAGGAAAATCCCAAAATGGCTTCCACAACACAGAGTCAAGCCAGACGGATAAAGTACAAGAACGTTCCTCCTTCCAGACTCAACGCCTGTCAATCAAGCGGCATACTTTGAATCTATTGGTCGAAAGCAAAAGCCCCGCCTTATTGCTAACGTCACAAAACACTTGGAAATAAGGATTCAGAAGCTCATCCATAAAGCTGTCAACAAATTCAACCCTTGAGCGTTGACAAGTAAATACTTAGTTTGATAAGTAAGATTAGCGCTTGAAAGTAATTTTATATAAATTAAGACATTATTTTTAATTAACCGTAGATTGATTGAACTATTTCTTCTTAACCAATCTAATGTTTAAAGCAGCTACTAACCTACATTTAGACTTAATATGCATTTAAACAAACCACATCTTATAATACAAACCACAGCGTTTCCAAAAACGGACGTGAAACTATAAAAAGAAAACCACCACATGTGTACATAACTTCTTTGTAAGTCACAACCACAAAGGAAGTGATCTGTAAAACTTGTTAAACCAAAACAGGTACTTTATATTTACTGATCCCCAAACAGATTAGGAGGCGCTCAGACGCAAAAGCCGCTAAACGCCACCGCGTCAAAAAAATCCTCCTCATATTCAGATGCAAATCATTGCAAAGAGGGCAACACGTGGATTACATAATACACAAGAATGAATAAGAGAAAATTACACAACACAATGTTTCGCAAACAGGTGTTACACAAGCAGACACAAAAGTGTATCCTTAAATAAGACATTATTTAGTCCCAAACAATGTTTTAAATTTAAATTATTTATTTTGTACAATCAATATGTGTGTTTTCTTTAGTCAGAAAGTAAAACATTACACCAGTGGATGTTCTTCAACCCCGGTTCTCGAGGACCCTCTTCCAAAAGTTTTAGATGTCTCATTATTTGAAACACCTGACCAACTCATCAGCCTCGAGGACCGGGGTTGAGGAACACGTTACAAAAATGCAATTATACAAAGCCAAACACAATTTCAAAGTGTGAAACACACTCTTATAAACCGAACCAATGGTTTGCATGATAAATGATGTGTCTCTTGTTGAAAGCAATGGCAACTTCGCAACATAACCTTTACATAAGAGATCCAACAACACCATCTGATGGTCATTTGACGTACTGGCGTTAAAACTTTATAGTGGAACATATTTGAACACTGAATACAACACGTACTGGGTGGAGTTACCGCCTAATGCCCAAAAATTACGGGGCACGTTACACATTAACTTCTGCTTTATGAACAGTTACAGGAAAACCGTGACTTTGGATTCTTTAGTTTCAGAAAGTCCAAAGCATTGACTACTAATGCCTCTGTTATAACATAACATGAACTAAAACAAGAAAAGATTCACTCAGATCATACACCGCAATAAATGACTATAGTGAAAATACACACGCTTAATAATTATATAACGTCAGAAAAACATCACTTACTGATTCTTCTTCTGTTACTTCTGCAAACGCCCGAGGCTGCGCAGTTTGAGTTTAGCTGTCACTGGTTTTGTTAGGTAGCTTCAGATTCCTCTCATACAATGCGTTTAGCCTAAACCGATAGTTTCCCGACTCGCTTTGTAATTTGTATGAACCAGTAGACTCTAAACTATGATGGCTGTCTGTCTGTATTAGAACATGATGTGAATAAAGTTCAAGTTCAACACCATGAGGCGACGCCGAAACCATTGAATTTGTTTAAGCGTTGAGGTGGCGCGCGCTCACAGTGAGCGAGGCATGAGTAAGAAACCACGCCCTCTAGTGACGTACCGCCCATAGCAGCTGCAGCGCATGACTAAAACGCCACTGTTAAACAAATTATTATTATTTTTTGTTTACATAAAAAGTCCATAATCTCACAATTTTATATTAAAATAAACATGATATAGTGATGTTATCACTATATAACAGAACTGAACGGTATATTTTGTTTTGATTTCTTTTTTTGTTTCCTAATTTCCGTTATTCTAATATCAGTCGTGTGTTCATAAATCATAACGATCAGGACTATTGCCGTAAATTTTCAGAATCCTTTAGATTTTTATGTTTGCTTATTTATTTGTTTATTATTTGGCTCATTATGCAAAGATACAGTGCACGAAAATATCGTGTTTTCTTATGGATAAATTCATTAGCTAAATTAATTACTGAATTTACTAAATAAACTACATTTACTGCGATTTTAAAATAAATCTAGCTTTATTTTCCAGATGTGTTCAATGATGCTGACGAAAGGGGGCGGTGCTGAAGAAGAACATCCACGCGGCACCCGCAAGAAGATACCCCATCGTTAAATGACAGACGGACATTTGACAGGTAAGATTATTAAATTAATCTTCTGTGCGCATGATGCTGTCTATGCAACGAGGATATGGTGATGTTCATTTGTCTTACAGGCCGTTTTTATTATTTTCTTTAACAAAAGACACGAATACGATATGCATCTGCAAAAACAGCAAAACCTGCCTGACATCATCACTATAGACGAGTGATACAATAACATACACTTAAATGCATTTTTGCTTATGTTCGTGTATTATACATAATCCGACATTTACCTTATTTTGTTGAAATTGCTATATAGCCTGCATAGGATGCTCAGATTTGAACCGCTGCGCATTGGTATGTGCTGACGAAAATGCTTCAACATATTAAAGCACCGTTAAATATAAAGCTACCTATTGAGATATTTTTAAAGCTATTTATATAATATTATATTGTGTGTTTATATACCAAGATGTATCATTAATTAAAAGATCCCCGTTAAAATGTTTTTTTTTACAAATACCATTATGAACCCATATGGTACCCACCAACAGAACCCAACAAATTATCAGTAATGTGTGACCCACAAAAACCATTAAACCCATTTAAAGGGGGGGGGGGTGTTGGTAGGTAGCACGTATTAAAGAGTTAAAAAAATAAAATATCACAGATGAACCCATATGATACCCACCAACAAAACCCAACACATTACCAGTAGTGAGTGACCCACAGAAACTATTATAACCATTAAACCCATAAGACATTTTGCGAGGGTTTATATTGTTTGGTAGCAGTTATTAAAGAGTTAAAAAAAACTCAAATATCACAGATAAACCCATATGGTACCCACCAACAGAACCAAATACATTACCAGTAGTGAGTGACCCACAGAAACCATTATAACCATTAAACCCTTTAGAAATGTTGTGAGGGTTCATTTTGTTTGGTAGCAGGTATTAAAGAGTTAAAAAAATCAGACATCACAGATGAACCATTATAACCATTAAACCCATTAGATATTTTGTGAGGGTTAATATTGTTTGGTAGCGGTTATTAAAGAGTTAAAAAACTCAAATATCACAGATGAACCCATATGGTACCCACCAACAGAACCCAACACATTACCAGTAGTGAGTGACTGTAATGGTTTTGTTCTGTGTTTACTTGTGTTCTGTGTATTTTTGTATTTTGGACTTTTATTTTGATACCCTGCTCTGTTCTGGCTTTTATTTTGATATACATCCTGCCATGTTTCACTTCACACTTCCTGTCTGTTTGTATAAAGCCACTTCCTGTACTCCAGTTCAATGCTGATTATTACATCGCCCCATCCTGTCTGTATCTGCCTGTTACCTGTATCTGTTTCTGTTAATCTGTATCTGCCTGTTTTTTGACCTGTGCCTGTTTATTTGGATTTTGCCTGTACTGCCGCCTGCCCTGACACATTGCCTGTATTTGGATTCTGATTTTGGATTTACCCTTTGGATTTGTTTGCTGGCCCTTTATGGGATTTTACAATTAAACACCTTTTGCATATGGATTCTCATCTCACTCGCTTTCTTTAAAGCAACCGTTACAGAATAATCAGCCATAACCCGGAATCCAGCGAAGGTTTGTGATCTCCCACCAGCACCATGAAACCCATTTTTGCCCTGCTTGCACTACGCCAGAACCACCGTCCCATTGAGGAATATGTGAGTGATTTTTTTGGACTTGAGTAATCAGGTACATTTTGACGAGGACACTTTAAAACCCATTTTTTATAATGCTCTCGATGAGTGGTTGCGTCTGTGTATGCCTCATGATATGTCTGCCTGGTCCCTGGAGAGTTATATTGACTTTGCCCTGTTGTTGTGTGGCTCTCCCTTCACGGTGGGTGTTGCGGATAGCAAACCAGAGGCTATTCCCAACACGCCACGCCATGTCCTGCCTGTTATGCCCACACCTGTACCAGTTATGCCTGCTCTGTCCATGCCTGTTCCCAAAATGGCCGCCACCATGCTTGCTCCCAAAATGGCCGCCATCCTGCCTGTCCCTAAAATGGCCGCCACCCTGTCTGTTCCCAAAATGGCCGCCATCCTCCCTGTTTCTGCACCTGTACCTGTTTTTGAGAAAACCACCACCATTCCTGCACCTGTACTTCAGAGAGCCATCATCACCACCACACCTGCATTAATGAGAGCTATTGTACACCCTGCACCTTCCGTCAAGATGGTCGCCCTGCCTGAACTGACAACCCCAAAGGTATGTCTCATTGACTCAGTTATTTCAGAATTTGCCATAGCCCTTTGGTGCGTCTGGTCTGCCTTCTGCTCTGTTGTTCCCGAGGTTCCTCAAGACCCTGAACCTGAACCACTTGACTCATCTGATCTGCTCGACTCATCTGATCTGCCCGACTCATCTGATCTGCCCGACTCATCTGATCTGCCCGACTCATCTGATCTGCTCGACTCATCTGATCTGCTCGACTCATCTGATCTGCCCGTCTCATCTGATCTGCCCGTCTCATCTGATCTGCCCGTCTCATCTGATCTGCCCGTCTCATCTGATCTGCCCGTCTCATCTGATCTGCCCGTCTCATCTGATCTGCCCGTCTCATCTGATCTGCCCGTCTCATCTGATTCGTCTGTCCTGCCCGTCTCATCTGATTCGTCTGTCCTGCCCGTCTCATCTGATTCGTCTGTCCTGCCCGACTCATCTGATTCGTCTGTCCTGCCCGACTCATCTGATTCGTCTGTCCTGCCCGACTCATCTGATTCGTCTGTCCTGCCCGACTCATCTGATTCGTCTGTCCTGCCCGACTCATCTGATTCGTCTGTCCTGCCCGACTCATCTGATTCGTCTGTCCTGCCCGACTCATCTGATTCGTCTGTCCTGCCCGACTCATCTGATTCGTCTGTCCTGCCCGACTCATCTGATTCGTCTGTCCTGCCCGACTCATCTGATTCGTCTGTCCCGCCCGACTCATCTGATTCGTCTGTCCCGCCCGACTCATCTGATTCGTCTGTCCCGTCCGATTCATCTGATTCGTCTCACTCACCTGATTCACCTGTCTTGTCTGATTCACCTGGTTCAACTGAATATTCTGATTCATCTGGTCCACCACCTGGGACATCGCCACCCTGGGCTTTGGGAGCTTTCCCAAGTTTTTTTTGGGGGGGGGTAGTACCCGGACACAGGGAGGAGGCAGAGGACACCAAGGCGGAGGCCGAAGTGTGCTCGGACCCTTCCTCTCCCTGTGTTCCAGGTCTATTCCTGCCCCATGATATAGCTCCAAGCCTGCCCCATGACCCAGGTCCTAGCCTGCCCCATGACCCAGGTCCTAGCCTGCCCCATGACCCAGGTCCTAGCCTGCCCCATGACCCAGGTCCTAGCCTGCCCCATGACCCAGGTCCTAGCCTGCCCCATGACCCAGGTCCTAGCCTGCCCCATGACCCAGGTCCTAGCCTGCCCCATGACCCAGGTCCTAGCCTGCCCCATGACCCAGGCCCGCATCTGCCCCATGACCCAGGCCCGCATCTGCCCCATGACCCAGGCCCGCATCTGCCCCATGACCCAGGCCCTCATCTGCCCCATGACCCAGGCCCACATCTGCCTCATGACCCAGGCCCGCATCTGCCTCATGTTTCTGAACCATCCTGCCCATATGACCCAGGACCTCTCCTGAACTGCCCTGCCTTCGCCAAGAGGTCCTGGCCCGCCCGCCCACCCTCTATTGGACTGTATGTTTTGTTTGTTGGGCTCCGGGAGTCGCCCTTTAGAGGGGGGGTTCTGTAATGGTTTTGTTCTGTGTTTACTTGTGTTCTGTGTATTTTTGTATTTTGGACTTTTATTTTGATACCCTGCTCTGTTCTGGCTTTTATTTTGATATACATCCTGCCATGTTTCACTTCACACTTCCTGTCTGTTTGTATAAAGCCACTTCCTGTACTCCAGTTCAATGCTGATTATTACATCGCCCCATCCTGTCTGTATCTGCCTGTTACCTGTATCTGTTTCTGTTAATCTGTATCTGCCTGTTTTTTGACCTGTGCCTGTTTATTTGGATTTTGCCTGTACTGCCGCCTGCCCTGACACATTGCCTGTATTTGGATTCTGATTTTGGATTTACCCTTTGGATTTGTTTGCTGGCCCTTTATGGGATTTTACAATTAAACACCTTTTGCATATGGATTCTCATCTCACTCGCTTTCTTTAAAGCAACCGTTACAGTGACCCACAGAAACCATTATAACCATTAAACCCCTTTAGAAATGTTGTGAGGGTTTATATTGTTTGGTAGCAGGTATTAAAGTAAAAAAAATCAGACATCACAGATGAACCCATATGGTACCCACCAACAGAACCCAACACATTACCAGTAGTGATGAGTCACCCACAGAAACCATTATAACCATTTAACCTATTAGACATTTTGTGAGGGTTTATATTGTTTGGTAGCAGGTATTAAAGAGTTAAAAAATCAAACATCACAGATGAACCCATATGGTACCCACCAACAGAACCAAATACATTACCAGTAGTGAGTGACCCACAGAAACCATTATAACCATTAAACCTCTTTAGAAATGTTGTGAGGGTTTATATTGTTTGGTAGCAGGTATTAAAGTAAAAAAAATCAAATATCACAGATGATTTAGGGGCAACATCTGTATTGATAGCACGTGTCTAGCTTGTTTTTAACTATTTAATCTTATCTTGTTTTGCTCTAGAGCAGAAATGGAGAGTTATGAGGATTTCTGTGCAAGAGTTTTGTCTAATCTGCAATCAGAAATGATGCATCAAATGAACTGCATTCCTTTACCTGCTAAACGGGGAGCACAGTCCTTCATCTGCTTTCATGACAGGGCCATACTGTCTCCAGTGGTAAGAGATATATAAAAAAATCTTATTTTATAGTTTACATATAGATGCATAAAAAGGATTCGCCATGTGATATTTTAAATACATTTTTAAGTGTGCATTTTGTGTTTACAGCTTAACGAGGAACAAATAAGAGAGATGGATGAATACAAGAAAAGAGCTATACACCTGGAAGCAAAAAGACGGATGCATCATAAAAATAATCTCCTTAATCAAATCCAGACCATTTTGTGGACGAGTAAGGTGAATAAAAACATTTTGTTTCATATTAAAGAGCATAAATGCTTTATAAAGTTAAAACAACAGAATTTACCTTGTAGTCGCATTTAATTGCAGGAACCAAAAACATTGGACGTTCCAGATCTTGTGAAGCAACCCACTTCTTCTACAAAAGCAGCGCACAACAATGAATGTACAATGCATGATACTCCAAAACTAACACCTGGTGGTGGCACAGAGCCATTTATTTTAACTAGTACACCATTAGCTGAGAGCTCAGGAGCTGGAGAGGAAAAACAAATAGAAGAGGAGATTAAAAGTGAAGAAGTGTCTCTGCAGCACTTACTGAAGAAGTCACGGGAATTTATTGAAAAAGAACAAGGTCGCCAGGGGTCAAAGGTCATCATCAGCAAGAAGGCCGATCCAAAAGTGATGCCCTCCGAAAGCCCGTCGGAAAAAGAAAATGGCTCCTCTTTACCCTTCTATACACCCTGCAGTCTCCCACCCAGCCAATCCTCTCACAGTCCTCTGATCAGCCCGGAGCCCAGTGTAAGTCTCAGGCCCCACCGCGGACGCCCCCGCCCCATCTCAGCCTGCAGTATCTTCTTCACTTACCCCGACGACACCAACCAACCAAGCATCATGGCCAATGGGAGGTCACCGGATGCCTTGACTCCAAATCAAGAGAGGAGAACACTTGGAGTGGAAAATGCGAATTCAAATCGATTCGGTAACCACAGTAGGTTCAACACTGAAACCACGAACACAAAAACCTCTCCAGTGGATCCTGAACTCACAAGCCCCTTGTTCAGGAGGAGATGTCACACGATGGATAGCCAGCCACCTTCACGTCCACTTATAGATAGGAGTCAGGAACGAATGCCTCGGTTTATGGCCGGGGTCACTCCGAAAACTCCTCCTCGACTCTCTCCTACTTCACCAATGAGGAAGACCTTCACACGAGAGACTCCCATATCTCCATCTTATGGCAAACTAGCATCCGAGATGGAAGGAAACAGTGTTATTGGCACAGCGTTGAAGGAAAGGAGAACAGGTAATAGGAATATTTTAACTGATGAAGCAACTACATTTTTTATCATGTATTGGTGTTGCCCAGGATTGAACCCATGACTCTAACAATTAGGCTGCATGATTTTTAACCTTCAATCATTTGTGTCTTTAAGATGAAATGCAATGGCAAATCCATGCAGAAGAAATGCAAAAGCCTCTGGAGGAGGACTATGCTTTCCGGATGTCGTGTTTGGCGGCTGAGCAAGAGAGAGAACAACTGCGTCTCATTCAGGTTAGTGTGAGTTTATGTGCCTGTAAAATCCAGACTCAAAGTCTCATAATCGAACTATGAGATTGGAAGCTTCAAAGTTGGATCTTTGACATGACCTTACTCTATCAATACAATAGTAAATATATCAAGCTTATACATGTTCTTTACATTATATAGGATGATTTTAATTTTTAACTTTCACTGTACCTTTGTTTGTTTTTCAAGCAGGACTCAGAGGAGAGAGGTAGGATGCTCAGGGGTCAGGGTGTTTTGAGTCCTGTAGCAGATGGGGACGGGTGTGAATTAAGGACAGCTGGTGAGTTTTACCCGGTTGTCAGCCCCATATGCTCTCTGAGCCCTGGAGACGGATCATCGCATCATCCGTTGTCCTGCATTGGTATGTCAAGCTTAGTACAAAACTGGTACCCTAAGGTTCTGTTTATGTACCTTTACAGGTATACAAAACATAATACAATGTTGTACCTGTTTGGGTTGATTTCACTGTAAAGGACCTATTGTTAAATGCAGTGGGGGCTCGTGTAGGGTGGCCATTCGTGCCAGTTCCACCGGACACGTCCCGAACATGTTTTCGGGGTCGTTTTCCGGAAGCGCGTTGCTCGACCGCATACGTCATCGAGGCTCTCACATTTCAGTTAAAATACATTAGAAAATTAAGATTTATTTATTTTAAGACATACAATCATTGTAGTTTCATTCTTACCTTGAAACCCGAAAAATTAAACCTTGATGACGTATGCGGTCGACTAACACGACTTCCGGAGAACGAACCCGAAAACATTTCAAAACGTGTCCGGCGGAACTGGCACGAATGGCACCCTAGGCTCGTGACTGCTCTTCCGAGGGGCGCAAATTCATAAAAGTGTTCGGAGTGTCATGTATGTTGCTCGTGTTTTCAAAATATGTGTTTGTTCCGTCATGTGAACAATGTGCATCACGTGTTTTGTCAAAATAAGTGCCTGCTGCACACGCGTCAAAAGCGTTTATGATAAAAGAGACGCTTACGTTCACAAAACACGTGCAAGACACTCCCTTAAAGGAACAGTATGTAAGAAATTTATATCAATTAATCATAAAATGGCCCTGATATGTCACTAGACATTAAGAAATCAGTTTTAGCCACAAGTTTTGTGATTGCAATACCAGTTTTGGCCACAATCCTACATACTGTTCCTTTAACACTAAACTCTGGTTACGCATGAGATTATGCAAGTATCTGGCCAACGCAAGTGTCTCTTTTATCATAAACCCTTTAGACGCGTCTGCAGCAGGCACTTATTTTGACAACATGTGATGCACATAGGATCACCCGACGCGCAGAACACATATTTTGAAATTACAAACCACACACATGACGGGCTACATACATGTTGTGACAAACTTCGCATTGTGTGCCCTTGAAAAAAGAAGTCACCGGCCACCACTGGTAAAATGTTTTGTACCCCTAATTTTTAACAGGTATACAGGAAATCCTTAGGGCAGTGGCGGCTGGTGACTTTGAGGGGCGCAAATTCAAAATATCCCTACTGAAAAATCCAGCTAAAACCAGCATAAGCTGGAAGCTGGTTTTAGCTGGGTTAAGGTGGTTTACGCTGGTCCTCCCACAGCCTGACAAAGCTGGTCATGCTGGTGGGCCAGCTGGTATTCCAGCCTGACCAGCTAAGTCCAGCTAGACCAGCTTAAAATGTAACCAAAACACAGCTGGACCAGCTTGCTACACCAGCAAAACCAGCTTACTACACCAGCAAAACCAGCTAAAACCAAGCTGGAGACCAGCTAAAACCAGCTCACCAGCTTATGCTGGTTTTAGCTGGATTTTTCAGTAGAGATGTGTTCCGAGTGTCATGTGTTTGGCTCGTCACGTCAAAATATGTGTTCGTTGCGTCATGTGAACCATGTGCATCATGTTTCGTTTCAAAATAAGTGTCTGCTGCACACTCGTCGAATGGATTTATGATAAAAAAGACGCTCACGTTCACAAAATACTTGCAAGACACTCCCTTAACAGTAAACTCTGATACACATGAGATTAAGCGAGTATCTGGCAAACACGAACGTCTCTTTTATCATAAACCCCTTAGAAGCGTCTGCTGCAGACACTTATTTTGACATCACACGTGATGCATAAGTTTACATGACGCGATGGACACATTTTGAAATGACGAACCACACACGACATGCTAAATACATGTTGTGACGAGCTTCACATCGTGCGCCCTTGAAAAAGAAGTCACCGGCCGCCACTGCCTTAGGGTTTAGTATTGTACCCCAAAAATTTCAATAGGTTGTAAAGGAACCTTGAAGGGGAACCACCCCAGTGAGAGAAAAGGTACAGTTTTGTACCTTTTTTCTGACAGTGAATATGCTGTAACAAACACAAGACATAAGATTTCTCATCATAATCATATTAACCTAGAGCAAAATTGTGTGGATTGCAAACAATTGCCAAAATATTCATTCAATTTCTACTTTTCAGGTTTTCCATCTAATATGTTCGATATCCAGTCACCCTCCATACAGACTCCTATTTACATACGAGGCCTAAATCACAGC
The DNA here is from genome assembly GCF_027580225.2 of Misgurnus anguillicaudatus. Taxonomy (NCBI): domain Eukaryota; kingdom Metazoa; phylum Chordata; class Actinopteri; order Cypriniformes; family Cobitidae; genus Misgurnus; species Misgurnus anguillicaudatus. Next base: position 9,758,786 of record NW_027395279.1, read on the forward strand.
ACAGGGAAAAACCGAAACAGGCTGAGCCAGGTAGTGATAAATAATCTATTTTAAAGATGCAATTTGTATTATCTGCACCGCTAGATGGCGCCAGATCAAATCAATAACAATGACGTTGTTTAATGACGCTCTGAAGCAGCGTGGAATTATGGGATTTGTAGTCTTTAACTCAACCGCTGATGGCCATCAATCAGACGTGAACGAGAAAGGTAATCAAGTCTTATAAATGTTGCGTTTGATGACATCGCTTATTTCATCATGTAAGTTTATATGTGATGTTCAAAACGAAATTGTTAGTCATAGATGTTACAGTATTAGTCCAAATTCGATGGTTAACACAGCACAGAATTAAGTTTTCAACTTACAATCTACAATGATTTTTCACATAATGTATTGACAGTACAAATCTTATTGTGAAGTGTCTAAAAATGACCATTTATATTGCTGTACAATACCTCTTGATGTGCATATCGTCCGCGGGAAGACGCGCTGATTACAATCTTCACACTTGTTGTGATCAATATAATAGCATACATTTTTGAAGGGTTACGAATCAAAACAACTCACCCATCGCGTAAAACACAAGCAGTGTGTGCATCATGTGTCATGTCAAAATACGGGCCTGCTGCAGACGTTTCGAAAGGGTTTATGATAAAACAAACCCTTGCATTTGCAAGATACTCTCTTAATCTCATATGTAATCAGAGTTTAAGGTTAAGTTAGTGTCTTGTGAGTATTTTGTAAGCGTGAGCATCCCTTTTATCATAAACCCTTTTGATGTATGATGCTTATGGTTTACATGACGCACTTAACACATATTTTGACACGATGGGTAACACACGACACTTCGAACAAATATTTTGAATTTGTGCCGCTCAGAAGAAAAGTCACACTGCTCTACGCTATAAAAAATGCTGTCAATTCAACCAACTTTTTAAAGTTTTGATATACTGACATAACTTGGAAAAACAAGATGAAATTGTTTTACTTAATGGTATAGCGGAGGATTTTCTAGAATTTTAGAATAGAACTGCCTTATCCACTTAAAAAAAAAATGCAATTGCGCAACACTCCTGATTGACAACTAGGAGGACCAATAGTCTTGATGATCCACCCGGAAAAAGAAAATCCTCCGCAATACCTTTAACATAAAAATATTTGTGATATGACATCATGTTTTACAGTGCATAATTGTTTAATATGGACAAAACCAGGTGACCTAATATTTGACCTAAACATGGGTCTTGAGAAACAACCCAGCATTGTGACCTGTAAAAAATGGTCTGTAAATATTGTCAGTTGGCTGAATCCTTTAAAAAAGTACAGCTTTGGACCAAAAAAGTTTATATTAGTACCTCCGAGGTACACATCGGTGCCAAATGCAAACATATCTATACTTAATAGTACATATAGGACCTTTTTAATGAATACTACTGCCCCAGTGATTTATTTTGACCATTTTTTCCTACTCTACAGAGACTAATTTGAAGGTAATATTCTTTAAATGTAAAACTTGTTTGCTCAGGTTATAACAGCAGAGCAGCAGAGGGCACTGTGTCACCTCTGTGCTATTGTTAAAGGATTTCTGACCAGACGACTCCTAACAACCGAAAAAGTCAAACATCTGCGTCAAACTGTACAAGTGAGAACATGAACTTATTTATTCAGATATATATATATAAGCATATATAATGCATTGAGTTAATACATGTTACGTGTGGGTTTCTCCTCAGGACACGCAGGAGTTTATTCGTTCATTCAGTGCCAATCAAATGTCTGAGCAGGATTTCTGTCTACAGGAGCGAGTCAGAGCTCAGGTGATAGATCTGTAATAACTCACTATTCAAATCATTCAACTCAAAATCTTCTTAAAATAACATAACAGGTGAACTATTAGAATTAATTTAAATATTGAAGTGAAAATTATAACAAATTTTAAAGGTTACCATTACAAATACCATTATGATCCGCTGCTTACCATTAAAACTATTGCCAAATTAAATTATGTAGTTTGTCTCTTTTTCCAGTAGGATTTAATGGTGTTATAGTTTCCCATCTGCCAGATAACATCCCACCAACAGAACACAACACATTACCAGTAGAGACCCCTAGAGACCATTATAGTGTCCATTAAAACCAGTACAATTCCCATTATAAACATTAAATCCTTTAGAATATCTGTGATTTTTCTATTGTTGTTTCAGCACATCAACTAAAATTAAATAAATAAATAAAATATCGATTTGAACTCAGACAATCTGGTTTGTTGTTAAAAAGTTATATTGTTGGTTTAACACAGTGCTTCTCAATTATTTTCTGTCACGCCCCCCTCTAGGAAGAAGTAAACATTTTGCGCCCCCCAACTCTCCGCCGCGACTGTAAATAGTATAAAACATCTGCAAAACATTGTATCCTTATTAACATTAAAGAAAACACAAAAATAGAAATATCGATCAACTCACAACAAAGAATAACTTTATTAACATTGTTTTTTAGTCTGTAACAAAAAAGACTTAAAATGCATCAATTTGCCTGAAAAAAAACAATCCTTATTTAAAGTATAATATTTTTTTTACCATTTGATACTGAAAAATTTAATTAAATATAATCAATAAATAATAATAAAAACTCAAGCGGCTTATCAGCGTGATTGGGGTGTAATGTCTATAAGTGACAGTGCAAAAAAAAATCACTTCCTGAAAAAGTATTTTCCCCGGGGTCTCGCGCGCCCCCCCCTGGTGTCGCTTCGAGCCCCCCCTGGGGGTCCCGCCCCACTATTTGAGAAGCACTGGTTTAACATCAGATACTATTTAAGTTCAGGACATAGTACCTTATCTTTGTAAATCTGTGTGAGTTTATAGCTTTTGGTTTTGTCTGTTTACCCTCCAGTTACGCGCGGCCCTGTTTGACATTCATGACATCTTCTTTACGATGACACTGGAGGAGCGTTTGTCTTTGCTACAGCAGGACCGAGATCTTCGCACAGAGAGAAAGCTCAGAGAGATGGTACTGATGTCATCCATCGTTTTGTTTCATGATCCATTACTATTTTTCTTATGGGAGGAGATCAGTTTAGTTTGTGTTGATTCGACACACCTTGCCAATTGTTGCTTAGTGTATTATTATTTCTTTTATGGATAGCACAAAGAATGTATTTTAATGTTTCAGCATGACTGTACAGTTTAATTGCATGTTAAGAAAATAATGTGTTTTTTTTGGCACACAGGAAAAAGCGAAATCTCCAAAAGACAAGATGATTCTGTCTGCTGCTACCCAGAAATCCCTTGATAGAAAAAAACAGAGGTGAGTGGAGGAATGACAATGGGACAAACCCGGCCGTTGTGTTAAATTAACCCAAGAAATGTTTTATTTGACACGAGTTAAAACAATCCACCAATGTAAGTTAAATTATAACCCAGTTGTCTGGGTTCATCCCTTTTTGACCCAATGCTGGGTTGAAAATAAAACAAGCATTTTTTGAAGTGTATGAATGCTTTTTATTTTAAATTTGATATGTGAATAAAGTGACTGGATCAAATAAACCAGATCCAGATTACCAGTTAAACTTAGCTGCATTATCTAACAATTTTTACTTCAGTGTAAAATTTCCAAAGTTTATTTAGGAAAGCCAAAAGCGTTCTTTCTTTCTTTTATGGTCATCCAGAACCAAATTCCATAGTGACACATTCCTGGCATTCACCCCATAAAATGAAAATATGATACAAGATCACAGTCATGACAGTACTTCACTAAGGTTGTGTGGTGTGTAAAATGATTTGCCCTGCAAGGTGATACATAAAAAATTACTTTGTCATAATGACATACAGTGAGGAAAATAAGTATTTGAACACCCTGCTATTTTGCAAGTTCTCCCACTTAGAAATCATGGAGGGGTCTGAAATTGTCATTGTAGGTGCATGTCCACTGTAAGAGATATAATCTAAAAAAAATCCAGAAATCACAATGTATGATTTTTTTAAACTATTTATTTGTATGATACAGCTGCAAATAAGTATTTGAACACCTGAGAAAGTCAATGTTAATATTTGGTACAGTAGCCTTTGTTTGCAATTACAGAGTTCAAACGTTTCCTGTAGTTTTTCACCAGGTTTGCACACAATGCAGGAAGGATTTTTGCCCACTCCTCCACAGATCTTCTCTAGATCAGCCTGTCGCTGAGAAACACAGAGTTTGAGCTCCCTCCAAAGATTCTCTATTGGGTTTAGGTCTGAAGACTGGCTAGGCCACGCCAGAACCTTGATATGCTTCTTACAGAGCCACTCCATGCTTATCCTTGCTGTGTTTCGGGTCATTGTCATGTTGGAAGACCCAGCCTCGACCCATCTTCAGTGCTGTAACTAAGGGAAGGAGGTTGTTCCCCGTTCATCCTCTCCTTAATACAGTGCAGTCCCATGTGCAGAAAAACACCCCCAAAGCATGATGCTACCACCCCCATGCTTCACAGTATGATGGTTTTCTTCGGATGGTACTCATCATTCTTCTTTCTCCAAACACGTTTAGTGGAATTATGACCAAAAAGTTATATTTTGGTCTCATCTGACCACATGACTTTCTCCTATGAGTCCTCTGGATCATCCAAATGCTCATTGGCAAACTTAAGATGGGCCTGGACATGTGCTGGTTTAAGCAGGGGAATCTTCCGTGCCATGCATGATTTCAAAACATGACGTCTTAGTGTATTATAAACAGTAACCTTGGAAACGGTTACATTAAATAAGATTTCCATTGATGAAAGGTTGTTGTTTTTGTTAGGATAGGAAAATATTCAGCTGAGATAGAACTATTTGAAAATCGTGAATCTTATGGTGCAAAAAATAAAATAAAAACCGAAATATCGAGAAATCGCCTTTAAAGTTGTCCAAATAAAGCAACACATATTTCTAATGATAAATACATTTAAAAAAATATTTATATTTACACAGGGACGTAATTTTCACTGGGGACGAGGGGACACTTAAAATCCTGATTGTGCCCCCCCCACTTTCAGGTTTCGACAGGGTTGCCATAAGGGGGTATGCTTAGGCCGATTCTAAGGACCCATGAACTTTTGTTTACATTATGTAGGGTGATTTTATGTAGAAAACAGTAAACCACAAATAAATGTATACATAGTTTAGTAGCATTTTTTTTTCTTGGCAGAATTTCCTGAATTCCAGATTTTTTTTTTCTTGTTTTCTGTATTTTGTATCATCATAGTCCCTAAACGTATGTAAATGCAGGAAATGTGATTTAAGTCGAAAACATTTTGCCCTATTTTGTACCCCCCCTCACTTCTCAAAGTTTCAACCTTGTATTTACAGTAAGAATTTTCAAAATATGAAGTTTCGTTGCAAAACGAGATAACCACCGTTTTTTTAATTGTTCAGAAATCTTGTTTTTTGGTTGTGCATTCTAATTAATTTCAATGCAACTGCAGTTGGTTTGTTTTGATTTAAACCTTCATAACTTAAAAAATACAGCTAAGTAGCACCATAAAACAAAATAATAACATGATAACATAATAATAAACATGTTTTGACAAAATTTTAAAAAAATTGATTTATCTCGTTTTGCAACGAAACTCTTCATATCTTGATGGAAAATGATCGTCACTTAAATTTTAATGATTGTTGTAATTAAAAAAATCTATAATTTTCACCCATACAATGTATTGTTAGCTGTTGCTAACAATGCTGGACCAAGGTCACATATAAAATAATATAATAAATATATACAAATATGGTGTAAAGTCTGGGGAAAATACTTTTGTGGCCACGTCTGTGAAATCCAAGATAAAGTTGCATAATTTGCGTAATCTAATATTTAACTCATTGATTTCACATTAATTTTCAATCTTTGACATGACCTTACAATCAGTATTAAAGATATAGCAAGGTTATATTTTCACAGAATGTTCTTTACAATATGCAGAATGGTTTTATGTAGAAATTACTAAAAATGACTTTAGCTGGGTTTTCACAGGCATTGTCATAAATATCTATATAAACTTGCCACCAGCAAGTGAGACAATGATCTTTAAACTTTTAGGGGCGGTTTCCCGGACAGGGATTAGCTTAATCCAGGACTAGGCCTTAGTTTAATTAGGAAATATAACTAGTTTTAACAAACATGCCTTACTAAAAACATTACCTGTGTGCATTTTGAGGCAAAACAAAGGCCACTGATGTATTTTAAGATATGTAAGTGCAAGTTGTTTTCAGTTTGGACAGCTCTTAAAAATGTTTTAGTCTAGGACTAGTCTAATCCCTGTCCGGGAAACCGCCCCCTAATGTTGTGATTAAATAAAATTCATCTATTTGTATAAAGGGACATTTAAAGGCATTTACTGACTGATCTTGTCTTGTATCTCATCAGAATGGGTGAATCTCCAGGTCAGACGAGAAAAGTGCAGAAAAGCAAGAGTCCTCCAACCAAACGGTAAACAATTACACACCAAGTAAATAAAACACTTCACAAAACAGTCACAAAGCATTATATACTTACATTATACACAGTTTTTCTAATAAATTCCCCCTTCTTCTGTCATGTAAGGATCCTACAGCCCAGTCAGGGTCAGAACGCTCCTGTTTCAGGCCAGCAGCTACCGCGTCGAGGGTCAGTACTTCATCCTTTGATCAACCCGTCTCCCTCTCTAAGCACTTCCATTAACTTTAACACTTCTGTTGATGGAATTTGAACTTTAACTCAATCTGCGGTGGACACTGCTAAAAATGCCACGAAACCCACCAGACGTGTCAGCTGACATTTAAAATTGGCCGCATTTATTTGTAAATGTGTCTGGCAGGATCAGATTCATTCATTTAGTTAATAGAAGTTTTGGATTAAAATATCCGTGTATTGTATTGCATAGAGCCTCTTGGTATAAATAAATCTTTCTTGAAAGCTTCCTTGAAAATCTGTTTCAGCCTAATCCAGTACAGTAAACCACAATGCATTTACTTGCACCAAAGTAATGTGAGTTAACAGTTTTGTAAATTGACATTGATTTATAAAACAAGAATGCAAGAATGTAAAACAATAAGATGCATAGTAGTATAAAACATAAGGCACAGAATCAACTGTTTTATATATATATATATATATATATATATATATATATATATATATATATATATATATATATATATATATATATATATATATATATATATATATATTTTTTTTTTTTTTTTTTTTTATTTCAGTGTGTGTGACAGATAAATAAGAAATGCTTTTTTTAAATGTGTTTCAGGAGTTACAAAAAGAGTCCAGAGGAGAGGGTTCAGCATTCGGAGAGGCTGAAGAAACAGCATTCATTGGGTTAATCTGATATTTTACTGTACATATAGACAGTTTCAGCAGTAACAGCATAAACAAGCAGCTTTCGTGGTCAACACGCAACTTCTGGTAAACTCCGCTAAGAACAAATAACAACAAAGTACTTTACAACACATAGATTACTTAGGAAACCATTTGTTTTTTTCAATGAGGTATTTGTTCAAGAGTTCAGTTTAGCACCTGAAACCGGAAGTAAAGTTCAGACCAGACGTGTATCGCGTCACCGCACGTGCGTCCGATGAAACCGTCTATACAGTCAAGAAAAAAAATACTGTGGAGCTAGCCCATTTTGTTTCATCTCCAATTTAAAACCGAGAAATATAGAGATGTCCTATTAAAAAGATTTGCACATAAAAAGGAGCACTGTTAAAAAGGAGCACCCCATCAGCCAGTGTGACATACTTCATACACAACATATCGTCGCTGCCTGATGAAACTCACGTATGTCCAAAACGGTAACTTTTCAGAAAGTGAAAAAAACACCGTATCAAAAGCAGTTGAATGTAGCGTTGTCATACTTGGTACGGCATATTTACATGTAACCATATTCTTGCCAGTGTCATGATATAATCCACATTTGACCAAAATTGAGTTTAAATGGACATGCGTGCATATTTTACAGTAACTGTGATCGATACGCGTTCTTCCGATCATTAATTAGAATGGCCAAGTCGCGTTTCGTATTGACAGATGAATACGCTCAGTTTATTAAATAGCCTACGTCTTGGTTAAATACGCTTACTTTATTTAATATTAATTATAAGTGTATTAGGGACAATGAATCAATACACTGACATGGTAATGCTACACAACAGGGGCGTCAGTTTGTGTTGAAAAGTGGTGGGGACAAAAGATCTTATAAAAACATTACTGCAGGACGGGAAAAATATTGAATAACGCGCATCAAAAATGGGCATAGCGTAGGCCAGTCAACAACAAGAAAATACTCAGCATAAATTTATAAACCCTCAACAATGTCGAATGCACACATCACACATGTAACAGTCCCTGCAACACCAGCTCAACCGAACAATGCCAAAGCACCATACCGTAGAAAACAGCAGCGCGTTTAATAAATGATTACAATGAATTTCATTACATATGTACAAGAAAACACACAATAAGCATACAACACAACATATGTGACACTAGACCACAAAACCAGTCTTAAGCATCGCTTGATTTTTCAGAACATTTTAACCAAATGCTTTCAAAAAGTTGTGGGGAAATCCCCAGCGTAAATATCACCAATGCTAGACAGGTACTTTGTTTGCACAGTCCTACCGTAATTAAGTAACTCCTAGATGTTAGTCTGGCGTCCGGGGGAAACGTTTACCTCGAAGGAAAGTCATGTTTATTCGGCTATATAATATCCAGTGCTGAGGTTCGATGAAACTTTACGAGACCGGCGAGACGCTTCACAGGCGGAAGATATGCGGCGTGATTGACAGCTTTGACACCAAACGGGTACGTGAAAATCAGATGACATGATTTCACAAGTTTTCATTGGCTATTTAGGTATGTGACGCATACTGTATATGGAAATGAACCTGGACATTCAATCTGTCGAAAAATCTCAAAATCGGCAAAATGAACATACGTGAGTTTCATCGGACAGCGACGATATATAGTTACTCTCAATATTACTCTATGGTTTGCTTCTGACTATTAGGGGAAGTGTACACCATTTAACCCGACTAAAATGGCAGGCGGACATCGACTGTGGGCGCTTGCCAGCGTTATTTCAGCTAAGCGCTTTGGTTGCCATGATACTTCTGTTTTGTGTATCAGTTGTTCAACGATGTGCCGGTTGGTTGTTGTGGAATTTGTCCCGCCCCTCCTCCACTGTGATAGGACGGTTGAGTGAAAAGTGACACTGAGGGAGGCGTTTATGTTGGCAGCCAGCGTATGTTTTCAATTGTTTCTAATGGAACCGTTGTGCTTTTCAAAAATGTTAGCAGCTGCCGGGTTTTTCCACACTCAGCGCCGAGAGTTGAAAAATGTTTAACTTTGGGGGAAACGCTTAGCTCTTCAATGTCACTTCTCACTTCAACGTGACTCTCGGCCGCCCAATCACAGTAGAGGAGGGGCGGGACAAATATTACAACAACCACTGGAATACACTGCAGGATTTTTGCACTCCTATAGACGGTTTCATCGGACCCACGTGCAGAGACGCGATACACGTCTGGTCCGAACTTTACTTCCTTAACTTGACTCGTGAACAAATACCTTGTCGAAATCGGTTTCCTAGGTAATCTATGTGTTAAGTTATGTCTATTATCTATGTATAAGTTAACTGGAAATTTATGATGTTACTGCTGAAACCGTGTATAAAATCATTACCAAATCACACTGTGCGACATGGATCGTTTAAACTTGGGTACGACAGGCATGTAGACTATACGATGATGACACGGAAGCTTCGGCAGCTGCGTCACAATTTGCGCAACGTCATCAGCATGCGCTAGTGGTAAACAAATACCAGTACGTATGTCGTAGCAGCAAACCAACTGTGCGTTGATCATGCTGAATTTCTGTCATTGTCAGTAGGCTATCTTTGGACGGCCGTCTTTGAACCTCTCTCGCTGTACAACATAGGACCACTGATGAAGAGCCACGATCACAGAAATCGTGACGATTGTTTCACAATGGCAATCTTTTGTCTGGGACAGCCAATAATCGTGCAGTATATCCCGGGGGTTTCACACAAAGTTGAACTTTAGTGCCCAGTCTTTGTAATGTGTTTCAGCAATACATTTCTAATGTGTTTAGAAACCATTCTCTGAAATTCTTTTTTTATTTAAGTGCACATTTATTTAATAAATATGGAAAGACTAAGTGGTATCATTTTAAACAATTACACTGTCAAGAAATGTTTCACTCTGTATAGTAAACAGTTCAATTTTATTGAACAATAAAAGCAGTACAAAACAACAACCAAATAAATTTCACATATTTTGTGTTACCTCTGAGGGTAAGAATTTATTTTAAGTATAAATATCATTTCATATTATAAAATAACTAAAGTTGTAATGAGATTACAGATCACATAAGGATTAAAACATCATTCTGGTATCTCTTAACTCAAATTCATAACAGACAAACACTTTCCTTCACACAAGTTTGCTGAGTTGTGTGTCCGTTTGCATAAATGCTCATAGGCGTGTGTGTTTGTATCGAGTCTTATAATGATTGAATGTGCTGCAGGAGTTTATCACAGAAATCAGGGTTGCGTTGTTTCTCTCGTACGGCCTCGGTTTGTTGTTGTAAGAGATCACGGTCAACCTTACTGGCAACTTTCAGGACATCTGAAGGAAATAAAGAAATTACAATTTGAAATGATCATAGTTTGGAGTTGTGGTGCAGCAATTCAGACATACTGAGCTTCATCTGGTTCAAATACATCCTGCAACCCTCTCTATCGATCCAATAAAGGACCAAAAACCAATAATAAACCAGACATCAGGTTTATTAATAATCCATCAGGTAATATAAGTCATGATTTGTTTTACTCTTATGCTGTTTACAACCTACAGTAGCAAATTTTAAACATGTGACCAAAACTCTGTACAATGAAGCGCTCTATTGTTGCACTTTGATATAAAAGCATCCATTGCTTGACTTTTACAAAAACATCAGACCTACCATCACGAACAAAACAAACTACAAAGCCGGCCTGTGTTCTTTCAGCGAGCGTGTCTTTGTTGTAGGGATTCGGTTTGATCCTGATTTGTTTGGTGGTGGGGATTTACTTTTATCCTGCGCTTTATTCATTCGCGAATGCGCTAGAAAACAAAGTTTTCTTTGTGTGAAGACATGAGTGACTTTCCTCAGTAATTTAAGCACAGAGAGAGTGTGCTGTTATTACAAGCTTAACCCACGGAATGAAGGATTATGGGATATGGGAAGCGTGGCGTGATAATGGACATTAATCGCATCTGATGTGTCTTTGAAATGTGAGACAGAATAAAGAAACGACAAGATGAGATTAACATTAAAAAACAGACACACAAACGATGAATTGTTTTTTTTCCAGGCAGGCTGTAGGGAGTGCGCAGACTGAATATAACAAATTACAGATGTGATAACAGTTTCAACTTGCTACTGTCAACTTTGCTTTGCACAACTCCCCTAGCAAAATGTTTTAGATTTTATAGCACAAAAAAGTTAGAAGTTCAGTAGTATATTACAGTACACGTGTATTATTATTAGGGATGCACCGTTACATCAGCCAATTATCGGTATCGGCGGATAAAAGCATTTGTTCCCACTATGGGACATTGGCCGATTGTTTAAAAACAGCCGATGATCATGGCAGACGCTCTGCATTTCACAACATAAAAATGTAAGTAAAAAGCAAAACTTTTGGTATCTATCGGTATCTGTAGATGTCAAATGCCAGTATCAGCCGATAAAAGCACTTGTTCCCACTATGGTACATTGGCTGATTGCTTAAAAACAGCAGATGATCAGGACAGATTATATCCTGGCAATCGAAAGGGGTGGAAAAACACATCAGAACTACATAATAATTTGAAACAAGGAGTAAAAAGCAAAACTATCAATTTACCGTATCTGTAGATATTAAATATCGGTATCGGCAGATAAAAGCATTTGTTCCCACTATGAGAGATTGGCAGATGTGTTTAAAAACAGCCGATGATCAACGCAGTTTGTACGCTCTGCATTTCACAACATAATAACTAGGGCAAAAAGCAAAACTATCAGTATCCATAGATGTCAAATATCGGTATCGGCAGATAAAAGCACTTGTTCCCACTATGGGAGATTGTCAGATTGTTTAAAAACAGCTGATGATCAGGGCAGATTATATCCTGGCAATTAAAAGGGTTGAAAAAACACATCAGAACAAAATAAAAATTTTGAAACAAAAAGTATAAAGCAAAACTATCTGTGTCTATCAGTATGCATAGATGGCAAATATCCGTATCAGCAGATAAAAGCACTTGTTCCCACTATGGGACATTGCCAGATTGTTTAAAAACAGCAGATGATCAGGGCAGATTATATCCTGCCAATCAAAAGGGGTGGAAAAACACATCAGAAAACATAATAATTTGAAACAAAAAGTAAAAACCAAAACTATCGGTATCTGCAGATAAAAGCTCTTGTTCCCACTATGGGAGATTGGCCGATTGTTTAAAAACAGCCAATGATCAGGGCAGTTTGAACGATGTGCCTAGAACAACAAAATAATTTGAGAAAAACCAAAACTATCGGTATCGATTGTATCCGTAGATATCAAATATCGAAATTGGCAGATAAAAGCACTTGTTCCCACTATGGGAGATTGACCGATTGTTTCAAAACAGCCGATGATCAGGGCGGTTTGTACGCTCTGCATTTCACAACATAATAATGAATAAAAAAAACTATCGGTATCCGTAGATGTCAAACACAGGTATCGGCAGATAAAAGCACTTGTTCCCACTATGGAAGATAGGCAAATTGTTTAAAAACAGCCGATGATCAGGGCAGATTATATCCTGCCAATCAAAAGGGGAGGAAAAAGACATCAAAACAACATAATAATTTGAAACAGGGAGTGAAAAGCAAAACTATCGGTATCTATCGGTATCCGTAGATGTCAAATACAGGTATTGGCAGATAAAAGCACTTGTTCCCACTATGGGACATTGGCAGATTGTTTAAAAACAGCCGATGATCAGGGCAGATTATATCCTGGCAATCAAAAGGGGTGGAAAAACACATCAGAACAACATAATAATTTGAAACAAAAAGTAAAAACCAAAACTATCGGTATCTGCAGATAAAAGCTCTTGTTCCCACTATGGAGATTGGCCGTTTGTTTAATAACAGCCAATAATCAGGGCAGTTTGAAGGCTGTGCATATAACAACAAAAGAATTTGAGAAAAAACAAAACTATCGGTATCTATTGTATCCGCAGATATCAAATATCGATATCGGCAGATAAAAGCACTTGTTCCCACTATGGGAGATTGACCGATTGTTTCAAAACAGCTGATGATCAGGGCGGTTTGTACACTCTGCATTTCACAACATAATAATGAATAAAAAAACTATCGGTATCCGTAGATGTCAAACACAGGTATCGGCAGATAAAAGCACTTGTTCCCACTATGGGAGATTGTCAGTTTGTTTAAAAAAAGCTGATGATCAAGGCAGATTATATCCTGGCAATTAAAAGGGTTGAAAAAACACATCAGAACAAAATAAAATTTTTGAAACAAAAAGTAAAAAGCAAAACTATCTGTGTCTATCGGTATGCATAGATGGCAAATATCGGTATCGGCAGATAAAAGCACTTGTTCCCACTATGGGACATTGGCAGATGGTTTAAAAACAGCAGATGATCAGGGCAGATTATATCCTGCCAATCAAAAGGGGTGGAAAAACACATCAGAACAACATAATAATTTGAAACAAAAAGTAAAAACCAAAACTATCGGTATCTGCAGATAAAAGCTCTTGTTCCCACTATGGGAGATAGGCAAATTGTTTAAAAACAGCCGATGATCAGGGCAGATTATATCTGCCAATCAAAAGGGGAGGAAAAAGACATCAAAACAACATAATAATTTGAAACAAGGAGTGAAAAGCAAAACTATCGGTATCTATTATATCCGCAGATATCAAAAATCGATATCGGCAGATAAAAGCTCTTGTTCCCACTATGGAGATTGGCTGATTGTTTAAAAACAGCCAATGATCAGGGCGGTTTGTACGCTCTGCATTTCACAACATAATAATGAATAAAAAAAACTATCGGTATCTGTAGATGTCAAACACAGGTATCGGCAGATAAAAACACTTCCCACTATGGTACATTGGCTGATTGCTTAAAAACAGCAGATGATCAGGGCAGATTATATCCTGGCAATCAAAAGGGGTGGAAAAACACATCAGAACAGCATAATAATTTGAAACAAAAAGTAAAAACCAAAACTATTGGTATCTGCAGATAAAAGCTCTTGTTTCCACTATGGTACATTGGCAGATTGTTTAAAAAAGTGGGTGATCAGAGCAGATTATATCCTGGCAATCAAAAGGGATAAAAACATCAAAACAACATAATAATTTTAAACAAGGAGTAAAAAGCTAAACTATCGGTATCTATCGGTATCCATTGATGTCAAATATCGATATAGGCAGATAAAAGTACTTGAAGAGTTTTGTTGCAAAACGAGATAAATCCATTTTTTTTACATTTTTGTCAAAACATGTTTATTATTATGTTATCATGTTATTATTTTGTTTTATGGTGCTACTTAGCTGTATTTTTTAAGTTATGAAGGTTTAAATCAAAACAAACCAACTGTAGTTGCATTGAAATTAATTGGAATGCACAACCAAAAAACGAGATTTCTGAACAATTAAAAAAACGGTGGTTATCTCGTTTTGCAACGAAACTCTTCACTTGTTCCCATTATGGTACATTGGCAGATTGTTAAAATACAGCCGATGATCAGGGCAGATTATATCCTGGCAATCAAAAGGGGTGGAAAAACATCAGAACAACATCGAAACAAAATGTAAAAACCAAAACTATCGGTATCTGTAGATGATAATCTAAGTATTTGAATATCGATATTGGCACAGAAATTTTGTGTCGGTGCATCTCTAACTATTATTATATTATCAGCTATACTGATGTTTAAATCTAATAATAAACTTATGAATAATTAAATGATTATATAGCATAATGAGTTGTTTTCTCAATGCAGCATCTGTAAATATAAACGGATGATGTGAGAAATGGCTTGGATGCTATTGTTGCTATGGTTACCCTCTAACGAAAATGACTTCATCTGTTTAGCGCAAGATGAACATCGGTGCTCTACAAAACTTGCACAATAAGACAAGAAACGTGTGCTAAGAAAGTAATAGGGTTTATTTAGATTTCATGTTGACTTAAGAAAGTGTGTCTTTGAACATTACAGTTGCACCGCTCTCTTTCTCTCTCTCTCTGTGTGTGTGTCTATGTGTACCAGCACACTGGCATGTGATTATAGAGAGCTGTCGACAGCTCATGACTCTCTGAAGGCCAGTAGCAGAGAGATGCGTGATGGATAGAGTGTAAAACCACAGGATAAATGAGGCGCTTTGAAGTGACGAACGAGGAGGCTCGGCGGAGCTACCGCAGGCCAGCGCTACACCATTAACAAAGATCTGAATCACTTCCTGTTGGAGCAAGAAGAGATTTATCTTACACCACGAAAGTGTCAACGCCAGTATGACTGCCATGGGTTGAGATCCAGGTCAAAGTCATAGCAGATAATTACTGAAGAAACGAAAAACTATTACCGAGCACAGAGTCCTGGACTTTGCCGTCTGGGTCGTCCATGTAGAGGAGAAGTTGCTGAAACAGGAACTCCAGGTGCGGCCGGCACGAGTGAACGTCGTAGTTTTTGCCCAAAGATGAGAACCACGTGCCGAGAGACCTCAGAGCTTCAATACGGACGTCTTCACTGCTGTCATCCACACGCTTCAGCAACTCTGAAACACATACGTAATCGTGAAAGCACTGCAGCTTTAGCACACCAAACACTTCTGAAGATACTGAATACACAATGACCATACTTATTATACATATTTCAATTGAGCTGGATAGTCAGATTAAATCTGGCATCCTATTAACAGGGAATGCTTGAATATTGCTAACGGCACTGAAACTTTGTATTAGTGTATTCCCAAGTATTATTATTAGGGATGCACCGATACCAGTATCAGGGTTGGGACCGATATCAAGCTCATGTTCATGTACTCATACTCGTAAAAATACTCTATACCAAAGACCCTTCCAGTGCACACAGAGACACCAGCTGCAGCGGACACAATGACGACCCACGCAAGGCAATCTGCATGCTTTGTTCCCTTTGTTTGAGGTTATTGGACGCTTAAATTTGGGCTTTGAAAATGCGTGATGATAAGCACATAAGAAAGATTTATTTTTTCATAATATGAGTTGAAGTTGTTAAAAATAAAGATGCTGATATGTTCATTTACACCAGCCACAGTAGAGGCTGATTTACATGTTAAGTCAATGCAAAGACGCGCAGTAATCGCGGTGCAAATGGCACGGAACGCGCAGCGCGAATGACATGTTCCGCGCGAATTGAGCATTGTCGCGGGAAACGAGCGAGTTGAAAAATCTGAACTTCGGCAGATTTCTGCACGTGTAACCAATCAGGACCTTGCTGTAGTAGTGACGTGATTACAGGAAGCAAGCGGAGTGGCGGAGTCTCAGCAGAGTCGCAGAAGCCCCTCCTATGACATGAATTTCCGCATGAATGTCTCGAATGACTAGAATTTCACGCGCGAATGAACTCAAACGTTCAAGGGTCCAACTACGCGTTAATAGCGCGTTTTTGCCGCCTCTACCATGGCTGGTGGGAATGCACCATTAGAAATTTGACACATAAAAAACCAGAACAACAGGCATAGGTATCGGCGAGTACCAGAGGAAAAATATCGGTACTCGTACTCGATCCTTAAAAAGTGGTATCGGTGCATCCCTAATTATTATATTATCAGGTATACTGATGCGTAATTCTAAAAATAAACTAACGATCAATTTAGGGCTGCAACTAACGAATATTTTCATAATTGATTAATCGGGCGATTCTTTTTCTGATTAATCAACTAATCGGATAAAACATAAATGTTTGTTTTATATTTAACTAAATTTTCACATAAATATTATTTAAGATTTGAGCAGAACACCAATGGTACAATGGTACGCTCTGCATTTCACAACATAATGATTTGAAACAAGTTAAAAGATAAATTTTCGACATCTATCGGTATCGAATATCAATAACGACACAGACATTTTCTATCAGTACCTAAGTATTATTATATTATCAGGAATACTGATGCATAAATCTTATACTACACTGATTAATAATTTATTTGATTATTTTCTTAATCGATTAATCAGGCGATTATTTTTTTAAATTAATCAACTAATCAGACGAAACCATAAATGTTTGTTTTATATTTAACTAAATACTCACATAAATATTATTTAAGATTTAAAGCAGAACACCAATGCTACAATGGTACACTCTGCATTTCACAACATAATTATTTGAAACAAGTTAAAAGCAAAATTTTCGACATCTATCGGTATCAAATATCAATAACGACACAGACATTTTGTATCAGTACTTAAGTATTATTATATTATCAGGAATACTGATGCATAAATCTTATACTACACCAGTGATGGGCAGTAACGCGTTAGAAGTAACGCGTTACTGTAATCCGATTACTTTTTTCAAGTAACGAGTAAAGTAAGGGATTACAATTGCAAAACCAGTAATTAGATTACTGTTACTTTCCCATTAGCAGGCTGCGTTACTGCGTTATTTTTTAATCTTGATTTTGTTTCGTGAGACTCTCTCGTGTCGTGACGCGAGTCGAGTGACAATGACGTATAAGCGCCGCGCCGTCAGTCAGTGTATTGTTGAACGTGAGAAGACAACATGGAGCGCGGAAGAGAACAAGACTATGCAGCGTTCAATGCTTGGAAGTAGCGACATTACTTTGAGTTTAACCCAGTTAAAGGTGACAAAAACATCAGCGTCCGCTGTACACTCTGCGTGGGAATAAAACTTTTATCTACAGCGAAAGATTCCACCTCAAATCTAAGCAAACACCTAGCAAGCCGGCACAGGAAAGTGAAACTTACTGAAAATATCCCTGAACCCCCAGCTGACATGACCGCTGCGGCTCCATCTCATACACGTTCACGCGAAATCTGATTTAACTTAAAACAACAGACTATATATCTGTATTTCATGGATTATACGCATTTGTGGACAAGCTGACGTGACCGCTGCGGCTCCATCTCATACACGTTCACGCGAAATCTGATGTAAACAACAGACTACTATATTTCATGGATTATACGCATTTGTGGACAAAAATTGTCATTTGATGAATTTTATATTTCATGTGTTATTCATCTGAAACAGACCGGATTCGACTCGCGGTCGTTATAAGGTAAGAAGTCCCGTTTATATTTTGCATGTTGTCATCTGGACTTCTGTAACAAAATAACTTACTACATTTATGATGCTATATAGCATATAACGTTAGCCTATGATATGTATCTCAAAACAGAGACCATACTCTGATGCTAAACCCGTAGACCTTTTAAACGATGTATAGTAATGTTGATATTAATATTATTAATGTTAGCAGGCTTAAAAAAACGAATTAGTGCGCGTCGAGAGGTTAAAACAGAGAATGTTTCATTTGATTCAATTTCAGATGATGGATGCAGAAAGAATAGAATTAGGCAGAAAGGTCTTGGTCCGGTTGCATAAAGCACCTTAAGTTTTTCCCTTAAGTATGACACTAACCCACAGTTAGAGAATAATTTAAAGGTGTTGCATACAGTATAATCCCTGAAATGGTTCTCTTAGGTAAGCGTAATCGTTAAATGTTTCACGACAGCGACCCAGGTTTATAAAATACTATTGTTGCCATGGAGATGCAACAGAAAAAGCTTAAGGTTTTTTTGCAACACCCTTAAGTTTAAATGAAACATAATGGTGAATTTAAGGGAACATTACACTTAAGGTACTTTATGCAACCGGGCCCTGTTGCTTTATACTGTGTAGCATATTCAGGTCGTGCATCATGTTTTTGAAAAGTAATTAGTAAAGTAACTAGTAAAGTAACTAATTACTTTTGAAAATAAGTAATCAGTAAAGTAACGGGATTACTTTCATAGGGAAGTAATCAGTAATCAGTAACTAATTACTTTTTCCAAGTAACTTGACCAACACTGTACTACACTGATTAATAATTTATTTGATTATTTTCTTAATCGATTAATCGGGCGATAATTTTTTTCAATTAATCAACTAATCGGACGAAACCATAAATGTTTGTTTTATATTTAACTAAATATTCACATTAATATTATTTAAAATTTGAGCAGACACCAATGCTACAATGGTACGCTCTGCATTTCACAACATAATTAAGTTAAAAGCAAAAATGTCGACATCTATAGGCATCGAATATCAATAACGACACAGACATTTTGTATCAGTACCTAAGTATTATTATGTTATCAGGAATACTGATGCATAAATCTTATACTACACTGATTAATAATTAATTTGATTATTTTCTTAATCGATTAATCGGACGATTTTTTTCAATTAATCAGCTAATCGGAGAAAACCATAAATATTAGTTTTTTATATTTAACTAAATATTCAAATAAATATTTGTTTAAGATCTCAGCCTAACTTTCATCCATGTCAAATTAAACATCCCATCTCCTCCGGCTCAAGTCTCTCTCTTCTCTTTAACTAGTATTACCTGGATAGATCTTGTTGAGTGAGTCTGTGTTAAGCTGATGTGCTGTGATCTTCAGCAGTGAGTGAAGTGACCTGCAGGCCAATAACCGGGCCAGTTTGGAGTCTTCTTCCAGGGCAGAGATCAGCTGAGTCCTGAGGGTTTCCTCCACTGAAAGTACCTACATTAAACATCATCATTCACACTAAATACTACTACTACGCATTCTATAGCCCTAAGCCCTATTCGGACGATAACTGTTTCGCGTGAGGACGTAAGAGATTTTCATAATTTCAGGGGATAGTGTGTTTTTATCGCCATCCGAACCCAGAATCCAGAATTACCTACGGATTTTGATGAACACCAATGTCGTGTGGTAAATTTTATTGTAGAGGAGGCATGCAAATATATTTTTACAGACCTCATCCGCACGAGAAGCAATTACTGTCCAAATAGGGCTTATGAATAGTTTCATGTTTGCTGTTTGTTAAAAAATCTTTCATTAAAAAGTCACATTAAAGATATTTAATGCAATACTATTGTGTTATCATGGTATAGTGTGTTTTTAAGTCTTACTTGCTCGGCCGGGAAAGTCGCCCCATGAAGGAGAGCCAATAGACAGCTGAGAGCAGCAGTCCTTACAGCCGCAGCTGACCGACCTGAACGCCACACCAGATTAGGCAACAATAAATCCTGTAAGACCATCTCCACACATTCACTAAATCTCCTATAGTGACACAGAAACCGAGAGAGGACACATTTATCTTTATGAGCATTTATTTATCTGACGATGGACAGCTCTCTATCATCATATGACCTGACCCTTCCTAAAGAAGATATTCTTCTTATTGACTACATATATGTCTGGTGTTCACCAAAATATGTAAAGAAAGTATTTAATACTAAAAAGTAGCTCGTCTGCAGTAATCATAATAAGTTTAACTTCAAATTTTAACAATATGAGTTGGTTTCCCAAGAGGGAAAAAATGTCTTGCACCGACACATCTTAACATATATCAGTGCCATTGTTTTGTCACCAGTATTGTTTTTTGTAATGTATGTTTGTAAAAACTACTTAAATGTCCTTAGTCCTGGATTAATCTAAACCCTGTCTGGGAAACCGCCTGCCTCTAGAAGGCTATGGTATGTATGTAATAATAATAATAATAATAAACTTTATTTTCTATAGCGCCTTTAAAGGTAGCAGGGTTTCCCGCAGCACTTTTCAGTTCAGGCGGCCCACCTAAGCTGGGATACCCTACCACCTTAACTCATTCACCGCCATTGATGAGTTATTTCGTCATTTATGAGTTCATATTTAACTAATAAATATGCCTTTCTGGACGAATTTCAAAGTTAAAGTGTAATACGCTTTTATCCACCAGATGGCGCCAAAACGAATTTATCAAAAACGGAAGTTAAAAGATTTTATGATTTATTTTAACTGCCTTTATGTTTGATAGTCATTCTGAGTCTGATCTCTAACATAAATTCCTTTAAAAAAACGCAATTTTTTAAGCTTTTTGCTCAAAATGTTGTTTTTTTTGAAGAGAAATATCCATATTTCAGTGGTTAAATTAAGTAGAAAAAGTATATATATAATTAAACGTTTTTTCCCCATTTTGTTTGTTTGTTTATTGTTTGTTTGAAAGCAGAGGATGTGTTCTTTAATTTGATATAATTTGTATGTTTATATATTTATAGAAAATAATTTTTCCTGCAAGGAATTTTGTGAAAATTTTGTTAAAATCACAAAAATGCAGGTGGGCAACTTTTCTCAAAAAGGCTGGCGGTGAATGAGTTAACTAGGTCGTCAAAAAAAAAAAAAAAAAATCGCTGCACAAAAGGCTGTCAAGTGCATCTCGGAGAATAGCGTGGACACGCTTCACACCGCGAGCGGGAACGCGCCACATGGCCGAAATGAGAGAAAGACCTGGTCCGTCACTGTCTGGAGGATAACTAGCCTGTTGATAAAACATTTAATTTATTCATAATCTAGTATGTGTTCATTTTCTGTCATAGTTTCTTCAAAATTGAGTGTTTTAAATAAAAATATTTTCATCATGACGCGTACGCCCCTCCCCTTTAAATGCCACGCCCCCGGCACGCCCACCTGCACAACCCTACCACCTTAACTAACAAATTTTCTGCGGGAAACATTGGGTAGCATCTCAAAACGCTGCATAAGGGAAAAAGAAACAAACAATTATACAAACAATACATAAAACAAGTCAAATATAAAACCACACAAAATAAGAACGTACTGTCAGGATAAGTGAGTTAAAAGAGAGTTCAATTTTAAGTAAAAGCTACCCTGTAGATGCACTGAAAAAAAGATTCATTGAATTTAATCAATTTTTTTAAGGTAAGTGGTTGCAATCAATTTATTTAAGCTACATTTAAACAAAAGTTTTATATTTTATTTTACGTTACTAATCTTTTTTGTTTAAATGTAGCTTAAATAAATTGATTGCAACCACTTACCTTAAAAAAATTGATTAAATTCAATGAATCATTTTTTTCAGTGTGGCTAGAGAAAAATATATGAGTATATATGTGTGTGGTTCATCTTCTTTTACATCTTCTTATTTCACTTTGCAAATCAAAGAGGCACATGAAACAGATGATTTTGTTTGAGGTTAACTATGTCATACCACATTAAGAGAAGGGGATTTTACTACAGTATAGTAGTTTACTGACATTTTAATATTAATAATTTTAAAGGTTCATCTTTGAAACTGATGATATTTAGGCATCACAAAGTTTTAAGATCTCAAAATGCATATTTATCACTGTCACCATGAATCACTTTAAATCATATCATTTAAATAGTGGTGGGTACAGACAAAAAGTAAATTCATCTACTTTCTATGAGCCAAGTTGAGCTCATCTAAGTTTATGAGATAAAGGAATATTTCACTTTAAAGGTGCAGTGTGTAATTTTTAAAAGGATCTCTTGACAGAAAAGCAAAATAGTATACAAAACTATATTATCAGGGGTGTATAAATACCTTTTCATAATGAACCGTTATGTGTTTATTACCTTAGAATGAGACGTTTTTATCTACATACAAAGAGGGTCCCCTTACATGGAAGCCGCCATTTTGTGCAGCCATTTTTCTACAGAAGCCCTTAACGAACAAACTTTTTTACTAAGTTGTCTCCAACGATGACATGTTTGTCCCGTGGCGGCTACTGTAGCTTCTCTATGTGTATCAAAAGCAAGAGGTGAGCAGTGGACTGAGCCGTTGGTTGAAATTCACGACATCACCACTAGATGCCGCTAAAATTTACACACTGCACCTTTAATAAAAATCTGATAATTTACTTACCACCATGTCATCCAAGATATTTATGTCTTTTTTTGTTCAGTCCAGAAGAAATTCATTTTTTTTTAGGAAAACATTCCAGGATTTTTCTCCATATAGTGGACTTTAGTGGACCTCAACAGTTTACAGTTTCAATGCAGTTTACATTTTTTTAATGCAGCTTCAACGCTCCTAAACGAGGCATAAGGTCTTATCTAGCAAAACAATTGTAATTTCAGACAAAAAAAGTACTTTTAGACCACAATATCTTATCTTGCATATTACGTAATCACGCAGAAAGGTCCCACAAGACGTGTGTGAAACTACCGCTCCAGTGTTTACAAGTGTGGAGAAAGAGGACCGTTCCGACATTGTTGTATGTGGAATAATACTTATTAATGTCTTTGTGTCAGTTTATTGTTTTAAAGTGTGTGTTTCACATATATGTGACACATGACCTTTCGACGTGATTACATAATATGTAAGGTCACGCTGATGCATCAGACGGCTAGTGCAAGACGAGAAGTTGTGATTAACATTTTTTTTTTTTTAGGTGATAATGATGATCGTTTTACTACATAAGACTCTTATGCCTTGGTTGGGATCGTTTAGAGTCCTTTGAAGCTGCATTGAAACTGTAAATTGTTGAGGTCCACCAAAGTCCACTATATGGAGAAAATCCTGGAATATTTTCCTCAAAAAAACGTATTTCTTTTCGACTGAACAAAGAAAGACATAAACACCTCGAATGACATGAGTTGAGTTAATTATCTGATTTTTATGAAAGTGGAGTAATTCTTTAAAAAATAGTGCTGTTTTGCAACTTTAAAGGTGCAATGTGTAGATTTTAGCGACATCTAGCAGTGAGATTGTGAATTGCAACCAACAGCTCAGTCCACCGTTCACCGAAATGCATAGAGAAGCTATGGTAGCCGTAAAAGGACAAATATGTTGTTGTCTAAGACAAAATACAGTAGTGACGAAACACGGTCTGTAGATGAGTTTGTCTGTTTAGGGCTACTGTAGAAACATGGTGGCAAAAAATGGCGACTTCCATGTTAGGGGACCCGCGGTGTATGGAGATAAAAAACGGCTCATACTAAGATAATAAAAACAACACAGTTCATTATGTAAGGTCTTTATACACCACTGATAATGTAGTTATGTATATTATATTGCATTTCTGTCAAGGGATCCTCCTAAAAGTTACACACTGCACCTTTAATGCTATTGGGTATAACTGCACACTTAAATTGTTCATCTTTTTGATGCATTTATATTTATGCAATTGCCAGATATTTTATTCAAAGCAACATAAAGTGCATTTAAATTAAACATTTTATTACTATGTGTGTGTTCACTGGGAATCAAACCCACGATATTTGCAATACTCTAACAATTGAGCTACAGGAACTGCATAAAGTTGTGTTTGTGTGATGAACAGACCCCTGTGAGTCCAATGTGTTGTTGGCATCAAGCAGTAGTTTGGACAGCATGGTGAAGATTTGAAGCCTCATCTCTGGGTCTCGACTGGGTTCCACGCAATTCTTTAGCAAGGGCAGGAAGGCTGACAGGAACTCTCCCACTACTGGACCTGAATGAAAAACTCATGTAGATTAGAAGAAATATAACCAATAAATTCATAATAAAAATACCGCCACTGCACTGTAACGTAAAAAGGCAACTTAAAAAGTAAGTTATCTGTCTGCCTTAAAATTTTAAATTAATTCAACTTAGAAATATTAATGAATTCAAAAAAGCTGCATAATTTTTTTTGTCATATATATATATATATATATATATATATATATATATATATATATTTTAATTGAATTACCGTTTTTACCATGTGTGGGAGAATATTAGATAAGTAAATTTTTAATATCATTTTAAAGTAATTTTTTATTAAAATCAGAGGGGACTAAGCCTTGTATTGTATGCATAATGGGTGATGCCCTTATGGTGGCTGCCTTGATATGTGTACCAAAATGTACCTCTGAGGTAACTAATTTAAACTCTTTAGGTGCAAGGTTGTTGTGTATTTTTTGAAAAGGTACCGCCCCAGTGACAGCAAGAGATCATTTTTTTGACAGTGCACCTAGTATGATGTGCTTAAACTCAAACCTGATTGGACGGCGATGATCTCCAGCTGTGTTTTCTGAATGGAGTAACTCGTCCAGGTATGATGCGACTCGAACAGCCACTGCAACAGATCAGCCATGTGCCGTCTGTACAACTCGTACACTCCTGTGAGACTCTGAATCTCACACAGACATTTCACCAACTCAACAGCCTAAAAGACAAATGACATTCAATCTATCCGAAACTGTGATGTGCCATATCGTGGGAAATCTGTGCGTGTGTGTTTTACCTTACTGTGCTGTTCATGCTGCGATGAGAGACTCTGAACGGACACCAGAACCTTCAAGAGCTGTATACTGATGACATCACAGTCCACCTGACTTACATGCAGCACAGCATCCACACACGCCAACAACTGATCCAGATACAGCACCTGAGAGACAGACAGACAACATCTGTGCTAGGGATGCACGATATATCGGCCGACATATCGTTATCGGCCGATAACTGCTTATTTTTAATATTATCGGTTATCGGTCTGATAACAAAATTAGGCCGATAAATGAAAGCCGATAAATGATGGATTATTTTGGTTTGTTGAACCACTTCACTTGCTCATTGCTGGCCATGTGGAGTTTTGATTGGTGCTTTCTGTGACATAGCACGAAGATGACACGTGTTGCGGGCTTAAGAAGAGTATGCTAGTCTAGCGCAAAGACAAGATGTCCGCGGTCTGGGAGTTTTTCATTGCGAAAATAATATGAATATTTATCGGCCTATATTATATATATATATATATATATATATATATATATATATATATATATATATATATATATATATATATATATATATATATATATATATATATATAGGTTATCGGCCCCCAAATATAAAGAGTTATCGGTTATCGGCCAAAATTTCCATATCAGTGCATCCCTAATCTGTGTTTTGAAAATACTTGTTCGATTGCACTTTAGCCATTTTGTTACTTTAGCTCAACTGTTAGAGCATTACGTTAACGGCACAAAAGGTCATGGGTTTGATCCCAGGGAATGCACATACTGATCAAATGTAAAATGTAGCATAGGGGGGTTTCACATAAGCACTGTTGGTGCGGGTCAGTGTGCCAAGAAAACATCTCCCACACCATTACACCACCACCAGTCTGCACAGTGGTAACAAGGCATGATGGATCCATGTTCTCATTCTGTTTACACCAAATTCTGACTCTACCATCTGAATGTCTCAACAGAAATCGAGACTCATCAGTCCAGGCAGCATTTTTCAACAATTTTGGTGAGCTTGTGCAAATTGTAGCCTCTTTTTCCTATTTGTAGTGGAGATGAGTGGTACCCGGTGGGATCTTCTGCTGTTGTAGCCCATCCGTCTCAAGGTTGTGCGTGTTGTGGCTTCACAAATGCTTTGCTGCATACCTTGGTTGTAACGAGTGGTTATTTCAGTCAAAGTTGCTCTTCTATCAGCTTGAATCAGTCAGCCCATTCTCCTCTGACCTTTAGCATCAACAAGCCATTTTCGCCCACAGGACTGCCGCATACTGGATGTTTTTCCCTTTTCACACCATTCTTTGTAAACCCTAGAAATGGTTGTGCGTGTAAATCCCAGTAACTGAGCAGATTGTGAAATACTCAGACCGGCCCGTCTGGCACCAACAACCATGCCACGCTCAAATTTGCTTAAATCACATTTCATTCCCATTCTGACATTCAGTTTGGAGTTCAGGAGATTGTCTTGACCAGGACAACACCCCTAAATGCACTGAAGCAACTGCCATGTGATTGGTTGATTAAATAATAGCATTAATGAGAAATTGAACAGGTGTTCCTAATAATCCTTTAGGTGAGTGTGCGTGTATATTAGGGATGCACCGATAGGATTTTTTTGGGCCGATACCGATTTAAACAGACGACTTCTGGCCGATACCGATGACGATACGAATATTAAACACTTGTATACAATACTATACAGTTGGTCTATTAGCTAGTTTATTTCTGCATCAAATTATTTTTACTGAACATGGATTGGATCTAATTAACATTCAACTGACCAACATAATAAGAGAGGCACAAATTAAGCTAAAACAAATATAATAAGACAGCATGACAATCTTCAAAGGTGGTTTTAGCTATTTAGCATTTATTTTATTAAAAACATCAACTCATTTTTTACATATAATGGATTTCTTTATGCAGTTAATTAATAAACAATCGGTATCGGCCTTTCTCGTGCTATTGCCGATATGCCGATGGTTTCAAATTCCACAAAAATCGGCCGATAAATATCGGTGGCCGATACATCGGTGCATCACTAATATATATATATATATATATATATATATATATATATATATATATATATATATATATATATATATATATATATATATATATATAGTGACTTAAGTAAGGAATAATTGACAATGGGCCGTTGAATTATAAGGAAAAAAAATGCACACCCAAAGTGGTAATGCTCGGAGTGGGGTTGCATTATTTTCAAATAATTCAAAGGACCGGATTCAATTACTCCGCTTGTACCACGGTTACTACAAACATTGCTCTGGTGCCTATTTTTAAGACATTTTAAAGGTTAGGTGTGCTGTTATTGAAAAATAATCAACATCAATGAAACATTTCTCAGCCAATCAGAATACAGCATTCAACAGCCCCGTGGTATAATTGTTTATAATAAACACTGCAATATTAAATAAATAAAAGTTTAAGTTTTGATTTCATGGGGACTTTAAATGCACTGTGGGTCACTTTGGATAAAAGCATTTGCCGAATGCATTAAAGGGGGGGTTTAATGGTATTTCAAGCATTCTGACTTATTAACACAGTTATAGAGTTGTTTCCTCATGCTAAACGTAGGCAAAGTGTCAAAAATGCAGTTGGGCGTGTTTCAGAGTATTTCTGTGCCGAATGCACTTCGCCAGGGTTCGTACAAGTTTCGGCTAATTTTTTTCGATTACGGTTCTAACTGACGTTTCAGGGGTTTTCGATACGTATCACTTCTTTATATGGGCTTCCGCCGGAAAACTTCCCCCGGAAAACCCCGCCCAGCCGTCAGTCAGCGGGAGACGCTAGAGCTTGCTAACAGCTTATCACGCCACTCAGCCTTGTTTAATTTCAAAAGTCAACAATGGCACAACAAGAAGTGTGTTTTTGGATGTAAGGAGAAGACATCCAGCCTTATGGAAACAATGTATATAGTTTATTATCCGGATTAGCAGTGGAGTTTTGCGTGTGTGTTTGATGCGGTGGATTTTCAGAACCGGGTCATGACGAGTTACACGTGGTAAGTAAGACTTCTGTCTTATGTTGGAAATAGGCGCGTGTATATTATATAAATGACACGAACATGTAGTGAATCATAAGTTAAAACAGTGTTGTATAGTGTTGTATGACTCCTACTCGCTCCTCCCGTGTTATAACTCCTCCTTCTTCATTTTTTTGTACGTTATCGGAAAGATTCGTTAAAGCTAATCTTTCTTTTATAAATCTGATTAAACTAAAGACTCTTCAGAGATATAAAGGATGTCATACTACTCCATAGGTACTCCAGATTAATATCAGAAATGCAGAAACAGCGTGTGTTACGTGAGCTTTAAAAAAAAGTTAAATTATGTAATCTAATTTGATTTGCATTTCAATTCAAATGTACAGCGTCGGGGTGTGTGTATATGTGTGAGAGAAAGTTTGCATTACACACATACACACACCTAAACTTGGTGATCTCCCAAAACTATGAGTTTTTCTTTCCATTACTCCCTGTTATTTCCCCTTCCTACAGCTCTTATCCCCTGAAAAGTGATCACATGTCTAGACAAAGTTTCACATTCAGAGCATCAACAAGATCATGACATGGTTTCCTCTGCTTCACAGCTCTGTCATTAACAGAGGCTGAATGGTTAACCTGCAGATGTTTGGAGCGGCCTACAGGAACAGTGTGTGCGGGATACATTTACAATCCATTTAAACAAACACAAAACTGAGAAACACTTCAAGAAACGCGTTTAGGGCTTTTCTGTTACTGATACTCAAGGTGGCTTACCTCAAAAGTCTCAAATAACACTATTCGATCCGACAGATCCTAAAGAGGGCACCCGACTCATTTTAAACATGAAGGTTATTATTCCGATAATGTGCGAACAATAATTATAAATCTTTTTCCATACAGATCTTCCATTATGTAATGCACATGACTACTTTTAAGACTTTATGAGCAGATTTCCAGATAAGAAGCAATGCTTGTAAAACAGGAACACGTTCTCCAGTTCACGCCTGAGGCTCTCAGCACGATAACAGTGTGTTTGACAGATCTGACAACTGTTTCAAACACACCGTCCTAACCAGAGCTCCCTGCCAATCATTTTTGTCCATAAACACGCCGCTGCCTTGACATCAACCCCTCGGCAGAAATCTGTCTCGCTTCGACGCCGTCTCCAGCCTCTCTTCTGTCGGGACAGAGGTGAGGAGGGCCACAGCTGTCAGCAGTGACATGAGCCGACAGGTTTGCATTTCAATCGTTTCCCTGAAGCCCACTTATGTTATGTTTTTTGAGGTCTCTTGAGCCAAAACATGGTCGTGATTTCGTTTTTCATGTTCGTTTTCTCTGATTGTAGATGGACCCCAAGCCTGACTATCTGTGAACGATTCTTATTGGAGGATGCTTTGGGTTAAACGTTAGGTTTACAATGATATGACCCTTTGCAGGAAACGTCTCTCTATAGATCAAAACCTTTACGTTTTCTTCTCTTTGAGACACCTGCTTATCTCTGAGATTCATGAGCGTGCACACAGTCCCCCTATAGCAACCCAAAAACAAAACGCATACAAAAAGATGCTGTTTTTCCATGACCTGAAGGCATGACAAAACTATCCTGTATCAGGGCCAATTCACGAACCCATTACACGGACACACGTCTTCTAATAAAGACGACATCTGAGTTTTCCGTTTAACACGTCTTCAAAGGAAGAATGCAGGCGTATTATTTCCTACCTCTTGTTCCTACGAGGCGTTCTTTTCCAATGACTTTCTGACAACATCAAAGTGGCGGCTGATATCAGCTGTCCTGTACAGGACACAGGCTACAACATCTGTCTGCCAACACCTGCGTTCCCTAGGTAGTGTGCTGTTTATATCTTTTTTTAAAGTGCAAATTAAAAGTTTAATGCTCGATTACACTGAAAAAAATGATTCATTGAATTTAATCAATTTTTTTAAGGTAAGTGGTTGCAATCAATTTATTTAAGCTACATTTAAACAAAAAAAATTAGTTAAGTAAAATAAAATATAAAACTTTTGTTTAAATGTAGCTTAAATAAATTTATTGCAACCACTTACCTTAAAAAAATTTATTAAATTCAATGAATCATTTTTTCAGTGTATACGCAACTCAAAGCTTGCAACAGACCAATTTTTTGAAAGTGCACTTCAAAAATTGACTGTCACAACCATGCGCATGTTAACAAACCCACACCTTATTAGTAGGGCTGCAAGATATACCAAAACCGTAGAAATATCGCAAACATGCATGACAATGTTTTACATCAGGGTTTCCGATACTGGGGTCAGCAAACCCCTAGTGGTTCGTGAAGGAACTGCAGGAGGTTTGTGAGTTGATGAGAAACATTCAAATAATTACTTACAATTATGGTGCATTAACTTTTAGATGGATCTCCGGCCTGAAATCTGTCAGTCAGCGCAACGAAGAATGTTTTCAAGTCGCTCATAATACCTTTTTAACATCAATCAGGTACTGAACTTTTACTTTCTTAATAACTCTTTTAACATTAAGCAAGTCCCGCACTTTCTAAATCTTGCATGTTTTAAAACTGAAACCAAAAAGACGCGCATGTGGATGGACGCAGTTTTGTATTTGATTAAGCATTTAGTATGGTACACCTCTCTGAAAAGTCCAAATAAAGATCATTTTAGGTGTTTAATGACTATTTAGAGCATTGAAATCGCTGGACGAGGGCTAGTCTACCCCAAAAACTGGGGTCCATTGACTTTTCTTAGTACGAATAAAAATTGCTATTGTCAAATCAAGGCGGACCATTTTTTGGTGAAGTACTCATTTAAAGTGACACTCTACTTTAAAAAAAAAAATAGGGTCATTTTCCAGCTCCTCTTTTACAGTTTTGGAATCCATTCAGCTGATCTCCGGGTCTGGCGGTACCACTTTTAGCATAATTCATTGAATCTAATTAGACCATTAGCATTGCGCTCAAAAATAACCAAAGAGTTTGGATATTTGTCCTATTTTAAACTTGACTCTTCTGAAGATACATTGTGTACTAAGACCGATGGAAAATTAAAAGTTGTGATTTTCTAGGCGGATATGGGTATGAACTATACTCTCATTCTGGAGTAATAATCATAGACTTTGCTGCTGTAACATGGCTGCAGGAGGCGCAATAATATTATACGCAATTACCAAAAATAGTCCCTTGCTTTTGAAAGGTCAGTGCGTAATATCACTACGTTTTAAATAGGAAAAATATCAAAACTCTTTGGTTATTTTTGAGTGCGATGCTAATTATCTAATCAGACAAAGCTAAAAGTGGATCAGCTGAATGGTTTCCAAAACTGTAAAAATCAGATGTGTAACTCTAGGGGAGCTGGAAAATTAAATTTTTCAAAAAGTGGAGTGTCCCTTTAATGTAATTACTTTTTTTGAAAACCTCAATTTCGACCAAAATCGATATTTATACTTTCTTTAGAAAATATGTAGCTCAAAATTAGACCGTGCTCATTCCGACTCATTTTGCCACCATGGGTCACATTTATTAAAATCTCAGGGGGAACTTCAGATAAATAATTCAGGTAAAGGGGGTTCGGCTGACAAAAAGTCTGGAAACCCCCAATTTACATAAACTCATAAATTTTACTTCAAAAAGTTGTGTAGTCAAAATTTAAGGTCAATGGAGATGCACAGAGACTGGCAAGACAGAGAAATGTCTTCTTTTTTTTTATAATGTGAAACATGTATTATGATTATATAACTGTGAGTTTTTAACTATATATTATTATAATTTAAAAAGGTTTTACAAATTTAAAGCATTATCGTATCGCATATTGCGTTATATAGCAAATTATCAAATTTTTACTTTAAGGGATAGTTCAAATGAAAATTCTGTCATCATTTTCTGACTCTCGTGTTGTTACAACCCTACATAAATGTCTTTGTTCTGACAAACACGAATGAATATATTTTGAGGAATGTTCATAATCAAACAGTTTGTGAGCCCCATTCACTTCCATAGTATTATTTTTCCTACTATGGAAGTGAACGGGGCTCACAAACATTTGGTAACATTCCTCAAAATACATTCATTCGTGTTCATCAGAACAAAGAAATTTGGTTTGCACTGCAAAAAATGATTTTCAAGAAAATATTTTTGTCTTGTTTTCAGTAAAAATATCTAAAAATTCTTAAATTAAGATGCTTTTTCTTAATGAGCAAAATGACCCAAGAAAATAAGTCTAGTTTTTAGACCAAAAATATCAAATTTAAGTGATTTTGTGCATACAACGAGCAAAACAATCTGCCAATGGTAAGCAAAAAATCTTGAACATTTTTCTTAAACACTAAATTCAAGAAAAATTAGAGAAAAATGTGCCCATTGCCAGATTTCTTTTGCTTGTTTTATGCACAAAATAACTTAAATTGTATATTTTTGGTCTAAAAACTAGACTCATTTCCTAATTTAAGAATTTTTTGATATTTTTACTGAAAACAAGACAAAAATACTAAGAATTTTTTTCTTAAAAATCATTTTTTGCAGTGTGTAACAACAAAATTTTCATTTTTGGGTGAACTATCCTTTAATACGGTGCAGCCCCACTTTTTAGTATTCAGCAACTTTGGTGATTAGAAAAAAACTACTCCGACATTACACAGAGGTTACCCAATCAGAATAGAGATCATTCACATACAGATATCTTAAAAGGTACAATAGCAAAAATCGGCAGTTTAATAAAAAAATATCAGATATGACAATATTGAGCATTCTTATTAATATGAATGTGGGATAATGCACCATTCAATATGCCTGCTGTGGCAATGGATGTCCCGCCTTCAAGTTAAAAAAAAAACAATCATCAATTGATAAAGATTGATGCTTTTTTTGGGGAGGAGCTCTGCTTTCCAACCTGTGCGCATGCACAGTAGCTGGAATGTCTTTAGGAAGCTTAGAAACAAATTTATGGTACAGTTGATGTCAAGTTGGTCAGAAATATGTTGTTTAATTGTGATTTCAGGGATGTCTGTCTAACACCATTTAAGTAGATAGGACTTTAGTCTTGCATGACTGAAATAACTGCACAAAAGTATTGCACAGATGGCCGCCTAGTGGTGCGATTTTGCTAAAGGGACTTTGGATTAATTCTCTTTAATATAATTAAAAACAACACTGTCACAAAGCTAAACAGCTGCTCGTGTATTATCCTTTCTTCCTTGTTAATTACTGCGTTATTAATACCACATGTTTTCATTTTCTTCTGAACCACCGACATCGGTCACTGTTGCACTGCCCTTTCTCTCTAGGGGAGGTTTAAAGGTCCTGCAACATCTGTGAAAGACCTTGTCTTTTCTCTGTCAGTTTGTCATTGTGTCTGTGGAAATGCTTTTAAAAAACAATTTATTTTAAGAAAGGAAAGTTCTGGTGGGTGGATGAGACAAGAGATTGTGGCTGTCTGGCATGAGACAGGGCCACCTGGGCCAAACCCCGTCTGAAGGCTCAACAAATCAAACGGGGTGTTGCAGGATCGCAGCAGACGTCGGGGGTCAGGGTGAATTTAGCCATTTTTCTTTTATTGCACTACAGAGGAAATTCCTGCAAAGCCCACATGGGTGGTGACTTGGCACAGAGGAGATGGCAAAGTCAGAAAATATAGTGTTATTTCTGATATCAAAGAGAACCGAATGTGGGTTGAGGAAAACGACTCTTGGGTCTGGGTGGGATTTTTCCACTCGATCTGAGCCCTGTGACTGAGATCTGTTCAAACACATCTGAAACATGAGCAGGTGTGTGTGTGTGTGAAGGCCTGGAAATGTGTCATAAAAACATTCTTTAGGAAAACCCACTTGAAAATGTGGTGAAAAATAAACTAGCCAATTTGTGTGGCATCAGTGGCTTTTAATGCAAACGAATTAGAAAAACAATGATTACATTGAACTGATGTAAGAACAGGACAACAAAAGTTTAAAGTGCATGTTTTGTTGGGCTGCATAATTGACCACAGCTTTAAAAATGTGATGAACTGTAGCTAAAATGATTTTTTTTTTTGGTGTTCAATGTTGAATAAATGAACCATCTCATTTAAAATGCAGACGATTTCTGATCCAGTTTACTACACTAAAAATATTTCTTACATTTATTTATGCTTGCATGTGCATTGATACAAATTTTGTAACTTTGTTGCATCACTGGTCACACCGTTGCCAATGCTGATGTCACCAGAAATCAGCTCTTATTCAAAATGGATAACCTGTGGGCACTTTGTCAGTGTAAATCTCTCTCTGTGTAAATAAATCTTTACGATGGAAACTCAAAATCCAAGAGCAACTAACTAGAGGAAATGTCAATGTGTCTCACCTGTTGGGAGCCCTGTGAGACATCAGGGTGTGCGATTGTTTCTCCGATCAGTAACAGGTGGGGGCGTAGCGCCTCTCTTGAACTCCCTCGCAATACAGCAGCCAGAACCATAAGAGGAGCCCAAGGAGAGGCAGACGAACAGGAAGTGGAGTCTGTAACGTGAGGTAGAAGCAACTTGAGGTAGACCTCCGGACTGACAAACACCCCCAAGAGCTTTGCCGACTCTAAACACTGCCATAAAAGAGATATACAGAACTTAGCCTTTCAATTAAGGATTGAAGTGCATCTTTTAAGACAAACTTGAAGGGATAGTTTACTGGAAAAACATCATTTATTTACACTGAAGTTCAAACTTGTAGAAATCTCTTTGTTCTGCTGAATACAAATGAGGATACTTAAAAAAAATTGTAACCAAGCAGATCTGGGGCACCACTGAAAAATAATACTATGGAAGTAAATGGTGCCCCAGATCTGATTTACAAAATATCTTCATTTGTGTTAAGCAAAACAAAGACACTAAAATAAATTTAAAACAATTTCAGGGTGATTAAATTATGACAAAATTCAGGGTTCCCACACCTTAGTTAACTTCAAATTTAAGAACCTTTCAGGGACTTTCCAGGTCCAATACTCTCAAATTCAAGGATTAAATGGGGGGACACATTTCAATGAGAGCAAGGTTACATCGTGTTACCTTTTAAGATACATTGTTAGGGGCCAATCACACAAAAAGCGTTTATGGGAGTTGCAGGCGCCTTTTTGAATGATATTCTATGGGCAGGGAGCATTTGCACGCTGTTTATGCGCGCCGAACGCCTTGTGCGGCTTTCACATAGGAAGCGGTGTGCGCTGTGCTTGCCGCTTGTGCTCAATCGTCACAGAGCGCAGCGCAAAAGTTAAACTATTTTGAACTTTGACCGCGGCTTGCGCTCATGCTTTGCTCGACGCAACAACAATCCGCCCTCGCGCGGCGCAAGCCATTGAAATAAATGGGTTTCATAGCGCAGCGCAGCGCGCACTGCGTCCTATGTGAAAGCCGCATTGCGTTTTTTGCCGCCAGCCACAGCACGTGCTTTTGAAGGAGCGCTGAGAGTGGAGAAGCGGCCAACGTCATTCGCGTCTTTCCATGGTCCAATCGAATGAGGGGAGAGGCGGGCCTTACGTTGTGGTGAGGGAAGTTTACAGTTGCTTTAAAGAATGGGTTAGTTAACAGCAAAAGAGCGCTCACTAGTGTTGGGCGATATGCCCTATTTTCAGATCGTCCTATCGTCAGCCTGTGAGATCGGCGATAGACGATATTATCGGGAGGCGGGGCAGTAGTTTATTCATTTTTTTATTTGTTAATTTTTTACTCATTATAACAAGTCACTTGATGGGTGGACAAAAAAAACAAGAGCAACACCGTCATGACCGCAACCTTCTTGAACCTGATGCCATTAATGCGAGCGCGTCATTAAAACCCTATCATGATTACTTATGCAATGCATTGGTTTAGTGCTGTTACAGAAGACTACACGTGTCAAGCAGTGGTGCTCTCATGAGGTGCCTTTTTAAACGCATCGGTCCAGCGGAACGCTATCATATTTTAAACACAATCATATATTAAACACGAGGGACGTGTTTCTACAACTCCTTGAAATGCATATCATAAACAGGATTAGTGATCTGACTTCAGACAGAGCGCAGCTTTCTGCACGTACGCGAGAGTGAGAGACAGGCGCTAATATGCAGCGGGTCATATTTTAAACAAAAAGTAAAGTTTGCCTCAGCTCGCATGAAACGCATTAAACTGAACAAATACATAAGGATTACTACTTTAGTTTATGTTAAGACTTCGGACAGACGCGAGAGCGCGTGCACGTGAGACAGAGAGAAGCGCAGCTGCTCATGACGCGGCGCGCTTTTAGTGGTAGAAGGAGACCAAGACGCGCGCATTAATGCAGGTACGCGCAAGAAGGAATTCTCTCTTTACAAGCTCTCCACGTAAAGTGAAGCCAAACCCTCATGTGAGGAAAAGCATGCATTGTGGGTGTTAATATGAAACTATGATGATAATAATAATAATAATAATAATAACCATTCGCCAACTATCGTCGTGACTATCGCCATGAAAGCCTGCCATTGGCGATATGTCTGAAGATCGTCGATACACGATACTATCGTATCGGCACAACCCTAGCGCTCACGCTTCAATATTTGATTGACAAGACAGCTGACTTGGTGGTTGCTTAGCAATATAAAAAGCCGCATCGCACTGCTAATTTTTTTTTAAAACTCGCGCCTTGCATTTCCAAACGTTTAAAGCGCGTTTGGTGTAATTAGCCCCTTACATTTCCCTTTTGAGGGAACTCGCGCTGCGTCACTGCGGTGACACTTTGGAGATGCCTCTAAGTGCGTCTGACTGTGTATATCATATTCAACCAATGATGAGGCTTAACAACAAAGACAGGGTGAAACAGGAGCCAGGAAGTATATCGCTATCTGAAATATTGCCAAAGACGGCATTACAGGGACGCAGGAAGTATGGCAATGAAGACGCTGCGTCTCGTTCCCTTCTCAGGGAACAACAGTTACATACGTAACCCGAGACGTTTTCATGTGTCAAACACAACTATGCAAAAAAGCATTTTGGTATGAATTAAAGGAATAGTCTACTCATTTTCAATATTAAAATATGTTATTACCTTAACTAAGAACTGTTGAATCATCCCTCTGTCATCTGTGTGTGTGCACGCAAGCGCTGGAGCGCGCTGCGACGCTACGATAGCATTTAGCTTAGCCCCATTCATTCAATGGTACCATTTAGAGATAAAGTTAGAAGTGACCAAACACATCAATGTTTTTCCTATTTAAGACGAGTAGTTATACGAGCAAGTTTGGTGGTACAAAATAAAATGTAGCGCTTTTCTAAGCGGATTTAAAAGAGGAACTATATTTTATGGCGTAATAGCACTTTTGGGAGTACTTCGACTCGGCGCAGCAACACCCTCCCTCTCCCATTATGAGAGTGAGAAGGAGAGCAGACTTTTCAGGCGAGTCGAAGTACTCCAAAAAGTGCTATTACGCCATAAAATATAGTTACTCTTTTAAATCCGCTTAGAAAAGCGCTATGTTTTATTTTGTACCACCAAACTTGCTCGTGTAACTACTCGTCTTAAATAGGAAAAACGTTGATGTGTTTGGTCACTTCTAACTTTATCTCTAAATGGTACCATTGAATGAATGGGGCTAAGCTAAATGCTATCGTAGCGTCGCAGCGCGCTCCAGCGCTTACGTGCACACACACAGATGACAGAGGGATGATTCAACAGTTCTTAGTTAAGGTAATAACATATTTTAATATTGAAAATGAGTAGACTATTCCTTTAACATTCGCATACAAAGAAATAAGCATTTAAAGTGAACACTTTAGCACGTGTGCTTAAAAAGTCTAGAAATGTATGATATTATAACACTACACAGGGAATAATATGAATTTTTCATCTGGCATAAAATAGATTCAAGAACTTTCAATGACCTGCATCTATATATGTATATTTTAAACAACTTCCCAGATTCACAAACTTTCAAGGACTTCAAAGACCCGTGGGAACCCTGAAAATTTAATGTTTTCAGTGATCTTCCCCTTTAAACATTGTGTGAAAGTCTTGCAGAGAAAATATGATTTTATGGAATATTGCTAGTGGTGTTGGGCGATATGCTTCATTGTGAGATCGTCCTATCATCAGCCTGTAAGATCAGCCATACACGATAGTATTGTGCTGGGCAATAGTTTACTCATTTATTTATTTGTTCATGTGTTACTCACTTATGACAAGCCACTTGATTGGTGGACAAAAAATAAAGCTGATTTACTCGAAGGGCTGCTGGCAACACTGTCACGACCACAACTACTGCCATTAATCCAAGGGCGTCATTAAAGCCCAGGCCCTCTAAAATTCTTACGCACCATGGATTGGGAACAACACACTTTCTGGTTCTGAACCCCTGAGTGTCTAAATGGAAATGTCTGATAGGGAACATTTTGCCTATTGAAACGTTGGGGAGGAAGCCATAACCCATGTTTTTGCGGCTGGTAGTTTTTTTATTTAAAAAAAATCATTATATAGTATACACAACCTTGGAAGAGCACAGATGACCTGCCAGATTTTTAAAGACAATGCTACTCCATTACTAAACTGAAACAATGACCCTGACTGTCTGCACCAGTACCTGCGTCCTAACATCGATCTCTGCATCTGCGCAGGCGTGGTAAATAACTGTGAGCAGTAACTGCAGGTGTTGCGTGCTGTGATCTTCAGCGTGCAGCAGTAAAACACGCAGCAGCTGGGCGGTCTTCACCCGCGTCTGGACTAACCAGTCGCCCATGTCCCGACTCACAGCAGGAAGCAGCTTAGACAGATTCCTCACCACCAGCTCCCTGCAGCCCAGACCAGGACGCACACCTGTTGGATAGACAATAAAATAAATGTTGCTTTTGAGCATAGTCAAATATTTGATAACTATAAGACTTTTGGTTGTATAAGTAATACAATACCTAGATATAAAAATAAACAAGATCATTTGTGTGGCTTTATACTAGGAAATGATAGTTTAAAGGATTAGTCCATTTTCTTAAAAGAAAAATCCAGATAATTTACTCACCACCATGTAATCCAAAATGTTGATGTCTTTCTTTGTTCAGTCGAGAAGAAATTATGTTTTTTGAGGAAAACATTGCAGGATTTTTCTCATTTTAATGTACTTTAATAGAGCCCAACATTTAATATTTAACTCAACACAGTTTTTTTCAACGGAGTTTCAAAGGACTATAAACAATCCCAAACGAGGCATAAGGGTCTTATCTAGCAAAACAATTGTCATTTTTGACAAGAAAAATAAAAAATATGTACTTTTAAACCACAACTTTTCGTCTAGGTCCGGTCCAGCGCGACCTAACGTAAATGCGTAGTGACGTAGGGAGGTCACGTGTTACATATATGAAACGCACATATGCGGACCATTGTAAACAATAAACTGACACAAAGACATTAATTAGTATAAGTTGACATACAACAACGTAAGAACGGTCCTCTTTCATGACACTTGTAAACACTGGGGCGGAGTTTCGCGTTCGTCCTTGTTACGACCCGTGAGGTCTGTGTGTTGTGTTTGTATTGCTGTGGGTGTTTTTTCTGTCTTTCTCCCACAGGTGTTCCGGGATTGAAGTTTGACGCGGTGAGAACCTCGCAGCTGAAGCTGATCAGTGGCAATTAGTGGGGTGTATAAGTTGAGCCAGTGAAGTGTCTGGCGGGGTCTCTCACTCTTTCTGGGCGGCCGCGTGGTACTGTGTGACTTGCTGTGTGAACTACTGTGTGAACTACTGTGTGAACTACTGTGTGGATAGCTGTGTGGTTAAAGGGCGATCTGCTGGGTGCTGATCTTAAGTTTTCCCCGCGCCGCCTGTCTGGTGATTCGGTGGAGGCAGCTGTTGGATCAGTGTTCCCGAATCGATCAGCGGAAAGTGGGCGTGGTGAGCGGCGGGTAATCTCCGTGGAGACCGTATTGCGGTAGCGCGGCGGGAGCCGTGGAGACTGTATTGTGCTGCACATTTTCTATTCAGTATATGTTATTAATAAATGATTATATGTACTTGACACGTGTTTTGAGTTATCCTTGGTTTTTTTTCCATCCTGGGTATTTTATTTATTTATTTGTTAGTCCCGCATCCCTAGACAAATTGGGACGTAACAAAAGTGGGGGCGTGTCCGAGATTTCTTTGGAAAACCAGGATGCTTAATTCATGTTTCATGTTCATGTATGTATGGTGATTCAGTTTATATCATAATGGTTATTATTTATATTTATGTGTAAATATATATATATATATATATATATATATATATATATATATTATATATATATATATATATATATATATTGTGTGTTTATGGCAGTATAATAATTGATCTTACCCCGAGTAAATTTCCACTTGAACTGCTTTCTCAGCTTAGCACAGGGTAGTGTCCAGCTGGGCTGAAACAGCCTTTCCATCGGGCACTAGTTTATTATTTTGCCTTTTTTATTTTTGGAAGTAAATCCTGGGCGGAGACTACGTTCTCCAAAGGGGGCTGGCGTTTCAGGGTTTCAACCGCTGATGTATTGCCTGTAAGTCGCCTCGAGCCCGGCACGCTTCTGAAGGTAGATAGGTAAGTTTGGTGAGGCAGGTGTTGAGAGGGTTGTTCTGTGGAAGGAGGCAATTTGACTGTTGGAGGGGTTAATATCAATTATTGGTTTTTTTTAGGGTTTTTTTTCATGTCAGAGTTTAATTTAAATGCTTTTGTGTTTAATCCAGATTTGAACCAGTTTGATAAATGCAAGAAAACTGAACTCCATGACATCGCAAACCATTATGATATCACTGTATCCAAGTCCCTAAGGAAAGCTGAACTTAAAGCTATAATTTTAAATGGACTTATCAGTAAAGGGGTTATCACATTACCAGTAATAATGAGCAATCTTGACCCAGAGCAGAGTGTGGGAGGGGACCAACTTGGTAATGGGACTCCTACTGGTCAACAGGGGGTACCAGTCGGGAAACCCATAACGATACCCCAATTTGTGCCATTCTCAGTCGAGTCAACTCCTGG
The DNA here is from genome assembly GCF_027580225.2 of Misgurnus anguillicaudatus. NCBI lineage: Eukaryota > Metazoa > Chordata > Actinopteri > Cypriniformes > Cobitidae > Misgurnus > Misgurnus anguillicaudatus. Next base: position 9,800,091 of record NW_027395279.1, read on the forward strand.
TTCTAAGCAGGATGGCCGGTTAAAAGTTCGTTTATTGAGGCTTCAGATAGAGAAGGAAGAGAGGGAGAGAGAATTTCAACTCCGTCGAGAGTTGGAACTAAAGAAATTAGAAGCAGATACAAACCTTAAAATGAGACAACTGGAATTGCAGACAAATATTGAAGTTGGTCGTCCTGATACTTCGGCTAGTGTGTTACCTGCACAGTCTGCCAGTGGGTATGATGTGAGCAAATATATTTCTCTGGTGCCTATTTTTCGTGAGGCTGAAGTGGAAACCTATTTTGGTGCATTTGAACGTGTTGCTGGAGCTTTACGCTGGCCTAAGGAGGTATGGGCCATTTTACTTCAGTGTAAATTAACGGGTAAGGCCCAGGAAGCATGCGCAGCACTGTCTGTGGAGGACGGGTTGAATTATGAACGGGTTAAGAGTGCTATTATGAGAGCTTATGAGTTAGTGCCGGAAGCATACCGACAGCGTTTTCGTGGCCTACGGAAAGCACACGATCAAACGTTTACAGATTTTGCGCGAGAAAAGGCAATCCTTTTTGATAGATGGTGCATGGCCTGTAGAGCAGATGATGTGGCCTCAGTACGTGAGCTGATTTTGCTTGAGGATTTTAAAAACTGTTTGCCAGAACAACTGCTGTATATCTGGGTGAACAAAAGATTACTTCCCTACAACAGGCAGCTATATTCGCAGATGAGTTTGCGCTTCTGCATAAGGCCACCTTTAATAGGCGTGACGCTCCTTTACGAGTAGGTGCTCAAAAAATTGAACCAGTGGTTCATAAGACCCTTGACAGTCGTCACAGTGTAGCTCCCATTCAAAAGGCAGACAGAGTATGTTTTTTTTGTCGTAAGCCGGGACATTTAATTGCGGAGTGTAGAGCTTGGAAGGGTCAGCAACCCAGTTTAAATCAAAAACAACCAAAGGGGGTGGGGTTGATTAACATGTCTTCCCAGCTCCAGGGGCTAGAGACTGTGATCCATGAGACTGACGATTGTTTTAAACCTTTTATCTCTGAAGGTTTTGTTTCTTTGACAGGAAAACCAGAAGACCAGCGACGAGTGAGAATACTGCGGGATACAGCCTGTTCGCAGTCACTAATGCTGGCTGGCACTCTCCCTGTGTGTGACAGTTCTGATGTAAGTGCAGTGGTGAGGGGTATTGAGATGGGTTTCGTACCAGTGCCACTGCACCGGATTTATGTCCAGTCTGATCTAGTGACTGGATTTTTCACAGTGGGCGTACGTACAGGGTTTCCGATAGAGGGCATTGAGTTAATAATTGGGAACGATATCGCTGGGGGAAAGGTGTTTCCTGTCCCAAGGGTGGTTAGTAATCCCATCCTTGAGCCTGAGCAGGATGAGTTGGGGAAAAGTCATCCTCATATTTTTGTAGCCAGTGTTACTACAAGAGCACAATCTCGTGAAAAGTCCCAGGAAATTAACCTGTCTGACTCAATTCTTGCTTCTATTTTCTCTGACCCTGTGGGCTGTAAGGTGGATGAGGCTGAAAAGGCAGTGGACTCTGTGGGTGAATCGGATCTTGCACCTTTGGCGCTCACTCCCAAGGCTCTGATAAAAGCTCAAAGAAGTGACCCTTCATTGATTAAGTGTTTTGATTTAGTGGTCAAGGATAAAACCGAGTGTAACAGCAGACAACCTTTCTTTTTGGATAATGGGGTACTGATGCGCAGGTGGGTTTCTCAGACTGATGATGCAGGTATAGAATCCGACATCGATTGGAAGGTGGTTTGTCAGGTAGTTGCACCTGTTGATTGTCGACAGCAGATATTGTCATTGGCACATGAGCATTTATGGGCAGGTCATTTGGGCATTAGTAAAACTTACAACCATGTACTAAAACAGTTCTTTTGGCCAGGCCTAAAAAGTGATGTGACCCGGTTTTGTAAAACCTGCAGGACCTGTCAAATTGTCGGCAAACCGAATCAGTGTGTTCCACCGGCCCCGTTACAGCCCATTCCGGTAGTTGGTGAACCATTCGAACATGTCATTGTTGACTGTGTAGGCCCGTTACCAAAAACCAAAGCTGGTAATCAGTTTCTGCTTACCATGATGTGTCTTGCTAGTCGATTTCCAGAAGCTATTCCGCTACGGAGAATCACAGCCGTATCAGTAACCAAGGCACTAGTTAAATTTTTTACTACATATTGGTTGCCAAAGGTGGTACAAACTGACCAGGGAACAAATTTCCTTTCCAAGGTGTTCAAACAAACACTTAGCTCATTGGGAATCACTCACTCCATATCTAGTGCCTATCACCCTGAGTCACAGGGAGTTTTGGAGCGCTGGCACCAAACGTTAAAGTCCATGTTAAAAAAATACTGTCATGAAACGTGTAAAGACTGGGATGAAGGAGTCCCTTTTGTACTTTTTGCTGCTCGTGACACAAAACAGGAGTCTTTAGGGTTTAGCCCAGCCGAGCTTGTGTTTGGCCATAATGTGCGTGGTCCGTTAAAGATGCTGAGAGAAAAGATGATGTATGAGGAGCCTACCAAAACTAATGTGTTGGATTTTGTTTCCCGGTGTAGAGAGCGGTTATATCGTGCTGTGGAGCTAGCAAGGGAATCACTTTCTTCCACGCAGACCCGTATGAAGAAGCGATTTGACCAAAAAGCAGTCGACCGGCAGTTTAATGCAGGTGACAAGGTGTTGGTCTTGCTGCCCATTCCTGGGTCTACCCTCACTGCCAAATTCTCAGGGCCATATGAGGTGGAAAGGAAGGTCTCAGAGACAGATTATATCCTTCGTACACCTGACCGTAGACGAAAAACACGCTTATGTCATGTAAACATGTTGAAGCCTTTTCATTCTAGAGATGTTGATCTGATGGAACCGGTACAGAGTCCAACAGTGGCAGTGGTGGGAGCTACAACTCTCGTGGATGATTGGTCTGAGCATGATCTAGCAACGCCTTGTGAGGATCACATGTGTGGTAGGCTGGCTAACTCTGAGTTTATGGCTACTTAAGTTCAACAATTGTCTTACTTACCCACATCTCACCAGCAGGATGTGATAGCCTTACTTCGTGCTCATCCTTCCATCTTGAATGACGTTCCATCCCGTACCACGGTGCTGGAGCATGATATAGATGTGGGTGATGCAAGACCTATTAAACAGCATGCTTATCGCTCTCCGATAGCCAAACGAGAAGCAATGCAAAGAGAAGTCCAGTATCTGGTAAAACACGGCCTAGCCAAGACTAGTTACAGCCCGTGGAGCTCACCCTGTCTGCTAACGCCTAAGTCTGACGGCACCTTTCGGTTCTGTACTGATTTTAGAAAGGTGAATGCAGTTACTGTGTCTGATTCTTTTCCGCTGCCTCACATGGATGACTTAATTGATAGGGTTGGCCCAGCTAAATGTATCACAAAGTTAGATTTACTAAAAGGATATTGGCAGGTACCTTTGACCCAGCGTGCTTCAGAGATCTCAGCCTTTGTGACGCCAGATGTGTTTATGCAATATACTGTGATGCCCTTTGGGGTGAAAAATGCTCCTGCCACTTTCCAACGCCTAATGCAACTTGTGCTGGGGGAGATACCCAACTGTAGCATCTATCTTGATGATGTAGTTGTGTACTCTGAAGACTGGGATAGCCATATGTCCAGCTTAAAAACTGTGTGCCAGCGATTAACTGATGCCTCTCTTACTCTGAACTTGGCGAAATGTGAATTTGGTAAAGCTACGGTTACCTACCTTGGTAAACAGGTTGGTCAGGGGCAGGTCCGTCCCTTAGATGCCAAGGTGGCTGCTATTCTTGCTTTACCAATTCCTACTACTAGACGTGAGCTTAGGAGATTTTTAGGTATGGCTGGATATTATAGGTGTTTTTGCCAAAACTTTTCGGTCGTGGTTGCTCCACTTACCAGACTATGTAGCCCTTTGGTACCCTTTCTGTGGGATGATGTGTGTAACCAGGCTTTTGAGGCTGCCAAATCTCTTCTTTGCAGTGCACCTGTGCTGGCGGCACCCAATTTTTCCCAATCTTTTTATTTAGAGGTCGATGCTAGTGCCACTGGGGCTGGAGCGGTATTGATGCAGAAGGGGGATGAAGACATGTGTAAACCTGTGTGTTATTTTTCAGCTAAATTCAAGAAACATCAGCTGAACTATTCCACCATAGAGAAGGAGACATTGGCCATGCTCCTGGCTCTACAACACTTTGAAGTATACGTGGGTTCAAGTTTCTTGCCAATCACTGTTTACACCGATCATAACCCTCTTGTTTTTCTAGCTCGCATGTACAACAGTAATCAGCGTTTGATGCGTTGGGCCCTTCTGGCCCAAGGCTACAATCTTCATATCAAACATAAGAGGGGAGTGGACAACATCTTGGCTGATGCCTTGTCTCGTGGGTAAGACCTCCTCTTTAGTGGGCCTCCGATAATTACAAATTTTGAATTGGGATTTTGATAGTGGTAAACAAACTATGTAATAGGTTTGCTCTTATGGGTGGGGGTGTTACGACCCGTGAGGTCTGTGTGTTGTGTTTGTATTGCTGTGGGTGTTTTTTCTGACTTTCTCCCACAGGGGTTCCGGGATTGAAGTTTGACGCGGTGAGAACCTCGCAGCTGAAGCTGATCAGTGGCAATTAGTGGGGTGTATAAGTTGAGCCAGTGAAGTGTCTGGCGGGGTCTCTCACTCTTTCTGGGCGGCCGCGTGGTACTGTGTGACTTGCTGTGTGAACTACTGTGTGAACTACTGTGTGAACTACTGTGTGGATAGCTGTGTGGTTAAAGGGCGATCTGCTGGGTGCTGATCTTAAGTTTTCCCCGCGCCGCCTGGCTGGTGATTCGGTGGAGGCAGCTGTTGGATCAGTGTTCCCGAATCGATCAGCGGAAAGTGGGCGTGGTGAGCGGCGGGTAATCTCCGTGGAGACCGTATTGCGGTAGCGTGGCGGGAGCCGTGGAGACCGTATTGTGCTGCACATTTTCTATTCAGTATATGTTATTAATAAATGATTATATGTACTTGACACGTGTTTTGAGTTATCCTTGGTTTTTTTTCCATCCTGGGTATTTTATTTATTTATTTGTTAGTCCCGCATCCCTAGACAAATTGGGACGTAACAGTCCTCTGTGACCTCTTGACGTCATGACGTATTGGGTGGGGTCAGCTGGCGCATCACGACCGGATCTACATGACGAGAAGTTGTGCTTTAAAAGTTTATATTTGTTATTTTTATTGTCAAAAATGACAATCGTTTCGTTAGATAAGACCCTTATGCCTCGTTTAGGATCGTTTATAGTCCTTTGAAACTCCGTTGAAAAAAACTGTTAAGTGTTGAGTTAAGCATTAAATGTTGGGCTCTATTAAAAGCCATTAAAATGAGAAAAATCCTGCAATGTTTTCCTCAAAAAACATAATTTCTTCTCGACTGAACAAAGAAAGACATCAACATTTTGGATGACATGGTGGTGAGTAAATTATCTGGATTTTTCTTTTAAGAAAATGGACTAATCCTTTAAGTCTGATTACAGTTAATCGGTTGTTCATGATTTGTTCGGTCTATAATTGTCTATTTTTTAATAATTGCCAAATTTAGACTTACTATCAGATGTGTAGAGAGCAGGTGCAGGCAACTGAAAGTCCATCTTATCCTTTAAATCATCTTCATTTTCCTTCTCCCACTGAGCTCCTATCTGCTTCCATAAATCCTCAGCAAGTAACCTTGAAAAAAATAAACATTTAAAAAAACATACATTTGCAAAGTACCCAAAAATCTGAGGACAACAACAACAACAAAAAATTTATTAACTTTAATAAACGTTTAAATGATCTAAATGCTCTTTGCAAACATGATGTGACCTACTGTTGCATAAACTACCCTCCAGTTAAAAACACAAGGAAACAATGCCATTAGTCTTTTTTAAAGATCACAAGGATATAAATATATTAAGACTGAGATTACAGCTTTTAAAAAGTTATATAGTATCTCACCTGATTTCAGGTATCTCGTCGCTGAGGCTGCTCAGAAGAAGTGGGATGAGTTTGTGGAAGTAGGAATATCTATCCGGCAGGTGCAAAAGCCAATCACCTACGACTACCGTAACTGCCTTCCTCACCTAAACAGAGCAGCATAGCACATGAGCCAAAGTCCTGTTTTTATCATCAAAATTTCATGCCAATTGCACCTTTAGAAATATATTATTTACTGAAAAAAAGGTGATGTGTTCAATACTTATTTTAACTGCTGTACATCAACTTATTTGATGGATAAAAATAAACATTCCTAATCAAATAAACCCTGCACCAAGAACTGAATTCATTTCAGTTATATAGTAAAAAATTTATTTTAGTTAATATACGTATTTTAGTAAAACGAGCCAAAGCAGCTACCAGCCTACCCGTGGCGAGTCGTCAAACAATCTCTGTGCCAAGTGGGACAAAACATCGTCCACATTCTTGCCAGCGCTGTACTGAATGAGGGCACCGATAGCCTGTGTGGCAGAAACCCTCACTTGGGAATGCTGGTGAGAAACAGTCTGCAATAGGGGCTTCAGTAGACTCTCTGCCTGCAGATGGAAATGATCTGAACAAAAACAAACAAATTTAGACAAACAAATCACATCTGGCCCCATCATTTACTGGCTGCATTCCAATATGGTTTTCTTGTATTTTAGGGCATGGATCGGCAAACTTTTTATTACAGGTCTCACCTAGAAAGGTATAATCTATATAAGACCTACCAAAATATTTTAAAGGGGACATTTCACAAGACTTTTTTAAATCTTTGGTGTCTCCAGAGTATGCATGTGAAGTTTTAGTTCAAAATACCATATAGATAATTTATTATAGCATGTTAAAATTGCCACATTCAAAGCCAAAATGTGTGTGTGTGTGTCCTTTTAAATGCAAATGAGCTAATGAACTAAATGGCAGTGCCGTGATTGGATAGTTACAGATTAAGGGGCAGTATTATTATAATAAGATCCCATTCTGACATCACAAGGGGAGCCAAATTTCAATTACCTATTTTTTTCACATGCTTGCAGAGAATGGTTTACTAAAACTAAGTTACTGGGTTGTTCTTTTTTACATTTTCTAGATTGACAGAAGCACTGGGGACCCAATTGTAGCACTTAATCCCTTCAGACCTGATTTTTCAGGTGTTTTATCAGTGTGAATTATTTTGATTGGTTGATCAGGATTTATATTGGTTTATACTACAAAACATGTGATGTCCATTCCAGTGGACACAGGGTCTGAAGGGGTTAAACATGGAAAAGTCAGATTTTCATGATATGCTGCATTTAAAATGGAAAAACATTCATACTCTGTATGTAGAGAGTAGTTCATGTTTACATTATCATTTTATGAATAAAAGTTTAATACCATGCAATAAGGGCTGCATAACGATTAATCGCAACTAATCGTTTGCAGAATAAACTTTTTTTATGTCATATATATATATATATATATATATATATATATATATATATATATATATATATATATATATATATATATATATATATATATATATATATATATATATATATATGTGTGTGTGTGTGTGTGTGTACTATGTATAATAATTATGTATATATAAATACACACACACATGCATGTATAATTTTAAGAATAAAAAAAATGATAAATTTAAAATATAAAAATGTATATACATACACATGTAAATATTTCTCATATATTAATATGTGTCTACAAACCATCATCGTTTCCTGGGTTGCGTATGTGTGAGGCGGGTCTATCAAAAAAAGGTCTGCATTCTATTGGGGTAGGGGGGTGGGTTTTTTTTAGGTGATTTCAAATGTCAACATTGGCTTTCAGATATCATGCACCCCGCCTTTAATTGTTATGCTGCCCTACACGCATTAACTAAATAAAATATCAAAACCATTATCATTGATATTCATCAACTAGACTAAGCTGATTTTGTGTCATTTGTTGGCGCTACTTTGTTTGCAACTGCGACTTTATAAAGTGACTTTATCCCACTGTGTGACCCACAGGAAGGTCCATACCCACAGTATAATTATGAAAACCCCTAGTTTACATTTGTGCATAAATGTTTTTATCCTTAGGGTACATTAAATCTATACATTTTTATTAGTATGTCACATGGGATTGAACCTATGAACTTTTGTTGTGAATCCAGTGCTCTGCAAAATAAGTTACAAGAGCATCCTTTTGCAGTTTTGGCTAGATGGGATACAGCTACGGCCTAAATCTCGTGAGACGTTGGGTAGGGTTAGGTTTGGGATTAACAGCGCTCATTCGGCGAGATTTTGGCCGATGCTGTAACCTTTCTTGCCACAACCTCATTGCCAGTTACCGTGACTACCAACAACACATCAGGAAACAGTAAAAAAAAACCCAAATCCTTTAGCATAATAAATCAAAAAACAAGCTATTCTGTCGTATATTGATTTATTCATGATTTTTAACACTACGTCTGTGCAATGTGACTTCCTTTTAGCTGTCAATTCTGCTCACTTACCAGGAACACACTTGGCAAAACTGATGGTACATTTACAGCTCTCTTTCTTGACTTCTGGGAAAGGATCTGTAATGGTCCTCTGCAATACCTTCATCACGTCGTCCAAGTAGGGCGCCAGATGTCTGCCACACACCTCCACCACCAGGGCCAGCATCTCTATAAGAGCCAGTCTAAGCTCCTCCGCCGGCTCCAGGATCTCCTTCCCACCGAGTCTCTGCGCCAGAGCGGGCATGACATAGGGCAGGGTGTCCTCTGGTTTGGGGACAGATCTAATAAAGGCTGTTATGATCTGAATAGTCTTGTCTCTGCATGCTTCCGTCGGGTCTGACAGACACTTTAACAGCGATTTTAACAAACACTCAAACACCTCCTGCAGCACAGCGCTGGACAAACTCTGATCGACGCTTTCTCTCTTAATCGCATCTAAAGCTCGCCTTCTTGCGCTTTTATTGTCGTCGTTTAAACAGTTTAAATGCCGAGACAGCGATTTTAAAACATCCGTTGCCGCTCGTTCATCGCTGGCGGCCGCCATTGCTGCTTCACACGTGAGTTGTTGTTGTGGTTGGAGACCACAGTTGTCATAGCGACAATTGCTTTTACGACATTTCAACTAGTTTTACGGCTGTTGTACATTCAAAGTTTTAAAACTTTAATTGTATCATATTTACTTTAATAATGTGATTACAAAACAAATAAAAAACAAAAAAACTGTAATCTAAAAGCCGACACAGTTAAACAAAGAAAAAACAAAAAATAAAAATTAATTAATTAATTAAATGGCACAAAATCTTAGCAGTGCTCAACCCACATTTGGTAAGTATGGGTGAAATCATTGTAAAATAAAATGATTTAATAATAGATAGTTTGAAAAATTGTTATAATAAAATATTGCCTTATATTTGCTGAATAAAAATAATGACATACTGAGACAATATCATTTTAAAGACATTTGTAAAGATATTATTTATTTACGTTATCAGAATTAAACTCCTATTATATTCATGATCAAGCAAATCAAACCATACTTTTCAATTTAGGCCCCAGAGTTTGTAGGCTAAGTATTTGTTAAATAACCGTTAAATAAGTATTTGTTATAGAAGGTTTTAAATCAAAACCTTTTATATATTGTGAACTATCGGTATAAGTAATCTTCTCCCTTGCAACGATTAAATGAATAATTCAAGAAAAATCTGCGTATGATTAAAGAATAGTGCCTTTGGTGTTTGTTAAACTAGTCACTCATTATAAAATCTGACATGGTCACAGTCCTTTCCACATATAAGTGTGTATTCAATCACAAAAAGCCACTGTTTACAGAGGTCAGATCTGTGATCTTACAGCACGTGAAAGTATGCGCGTCATTCTATTTGACGCACAAATCTATAATGACGGGGATTGGCTAAACGGAGGATTATTAAAACCCCGTAAAAAGCCACGCGCAACACAATCCTTTAAACACAGAACAACAACACATTGTATTTTATTTCTTATAAATACTGTGTAGTGTAATATTAACGTATGTCATCTAACTCTATTCTGACGAATGACGAATAATCAGCCAATGACATCAAGTACCGCGAGAGCGATTCCAAAACACACTTTTCGAAAAGCTCTCGCGATATTCTGGTGTCAAACGACGATCAGTCTGCGCATCCCTGCATGAAGGCCAACGTCCAATAGGGAGACGCATTGACGTCACAGGGTCTCGTGAACAGCAGCACCAAACGAGCAACATCCCTGAGCTCAAGCCGCCAAATAACGGTAAGAAATATTATTATTAAATACAATGACGCATGTAAATGTTTCTGGCATGATATACAGACAGATGCGAACTTTAAGATAATTTAAAACCATTCACATTTATACACTACGCGTGTTTTATCTAGAACAAGAATATCAATACGTGATAAAGGCGTAAACAGGTGATGACAGAGTGATGCTCGAGAGCCAAACACACCGACGCCTCATTTTTACTCACGACATATTAGGTGTTTCTGAAACGAGTTATCTGTTTTATGAAGGTATATGTCGACGTTGGGAAATGAATCGTGAATTTTCAACATATATTTAATGTATGAAACGAATCACTGCAATAGTCAATGTAACAGGAATGGCCTGTATCACTTGCAGTGTTTGTTGTGAAAAATGAAAGACGTACAAAATGCACAAATATTAAAGCGTCTCTGTCTTTAGGAAATATTAGCTATGTAGACTATCAAATATATGGACTGAAACTATTGAATCTTGCATAAAATGAACTGTGTACTGTATGTATTGGCTGTGTGTACGCTTTTATATGGATATAATGTGTGTCTTTTTAAATGTGACTCATTTAGCAAGCTGACTTTATCGGTGATACTCTGCTTTAGTAAAGAACATCTCTCATTGCATCTCCCTCCCTCCATCTCCTGCAGCATTGATTAAAGATAAGATGGCCACCTCCTCCTCATCCAATTTGGAAGAAGACGAAAGTCTTAAAGGCTGCGAGGTTTTTGTGCAGAAACACAACATACAGCAGATCCTGAAAGAGTGCATCGTCAACTTGTGCATCGCCAAGCCGGAGCGGCCCTTGAAGTTCCTGCGGGAACATTTCGAAAAGCTGGAGAAGGTGATTTGCTGTCATTATATGTTTTTGTTGTCCATTCTAGTCGTATGGGTTACAGATTTAGTTTGTAAAGGATGATGGTTTGGGATCGTGGCTACTGGCACAAAGGATGTGGATGTATTCCCAAGGAACTGGTGAAGTAGGATCTGGAGAGTTATTGAGATCATTGCCGTCCCTTTTGACTTGGCACTTAACCTTAGTTTTTGCACCAGTGGGATTGTTGCTGTAATGAATGTACTGTACATTGCTTTAGGAAACTGTATCTGCTGAGAGCTGAATATGCTGTGATATTGGTAATGACTGGCTTTTAGTTTCAGTCATCTCTCCATTAACATTAACTATCATGAGCTTTTATTAACTTCTGACACATTTCATTCCACAAAGAATGAAATCCGTGTTCACACTATCAGTCCAAATCCGATTTTTCAGATTTTTCTACATATCCGATCTAACTTAGCAAGTGTGAATGACAAAAACACATTAAATCTGATTTTTACAAATCCACGTCAAGCTACATTCATGTGTGGTTTGAAATCCTGAATTTTAGTCAATATTGCCCAGTCCTACATACAAGTATTGTGTTTTTAAAAAATATGTTTTATATGTTTTCCTTATTCCACGTTTGTGGTCATTTATATTTATTTTATTTTTAAAGAGCATCAATATTGTTCAAGCTCTCATATCTGGTCCTAAAACACAAAATGCTCAAAAGATCTCATAGACCTACATTAAATGAGGGACCTGGGCAATACTTTATCTAAGAACTAGAATATGATTAAGGCTTTATGTAGAAAATTCCTACTGCTAGTTCTTGTACCTTTTAATTTTTTTGGGAGAATTCCAAACTGCATTTTTGCACCTTTGCACTGCGGGAAGGGGACACTGCTCGAGGGGTGCTTCCAGATTAAAGTGAGCAACTGAACTTATTTATGAATTTATCAATTTATGCATCATACCGACCTACTTATAACCCTCAGGTGTTCTTGTACTCTGAATAACTTATCGTTTCATACATTCATTTAGATTTGTTTTGATAATGTACACATGTGTATGTTTTACACTACAAACTGCCGAGTAGGGCTTAAATTCTTAATTGTGGGACGGTGGTAGTAAGTAACCACCTAGTCTGAGCCTCAGACGTCATACCCACGGACTGTTGGCTGAACATCTGATGAATACAGAACATTTATCCGGAAACACTTCAGGAAGTCGTCCTCTCATTGGTTGAATTAAACACGAGACGTGTGTCTGTTATTGTGGCAAAATCTCCACGCCCCTAAACATGACGCGGCACAAAGCGAAATCTGATTGGTTGCTTTACATGTCAGTCACATGGCCTCTTGGACAATCCCTGGCCATTCAAAATATACCTGCCCAGAACAAATGCATAGCAACACCTTCATCATTAAAAGCGCTGTAGCATGTAAAACTGAAGCATGGATGAATACTAAGATTTCTTCACATGGTAATGACATCACTACCAAACATGATCGTTTCCTTCTTATGTAAAACCTTGTGCATGCAAAAGAAAGCTGGAAAACAGGCCAATTTCAACATAACACCAACTGTGACGTTACAGTCGAGATGTAGCCCCAACTTAAATTACACATTAGATTAAGTAAAATGTTGTTATAATGCTAAAAAACAAAGTTGTGACTGCTGAGTTAGCACTTTACGCTAGTTAATGCTATCTTTTAGGCTAAAGTTCTACTATTGATGTTGCAGTTATGTTTTGCAGGTCCATACTGGGAAACACACAACTTTTCCACTCAGAAACCCCCATTAAAGGGACAGTAAGGAGGGTTTTAAGTGTTTTATTAATCAAAATCAATGTCTTTATTCATAAATATGTCCTCGTTGGTGTCAAATGACCTCTGCCAGTGATCTGACTTTTCTTTGTAAGCTTAGAATTTCTTCTCTTTACTTACATTGAAGTCCAAGAAGCTTTCTTGTCAGTCCGCCATATTGATAAACTATAATAGCAGAGAGGGACTAAAAGCAACTAGCCTGTCAACGCGTTTCCACAACGCGTTTTCATTCAGAACACGTGAACTAGCTGAAACGGACAAGGAGATCAGTGATTACATAACGGCTACTGTAGTTGCAACACGCATTTGAAAAGCGAGGCGCTAGAGAGCACTATTCGTTTGAATGCAAAATACAATTTCACCACTAGATGGGGGTAAATCCTACTTATTGTCCCTTTAACAATCACAAAACAATTGATTATTCTTCAAATTCCATATCTTCATCTGACACAGGCTCAAACATAAAGTCCGTTTACACACACATAGAGCTACTGAAAAAGCTGCTCTTTGAAAGAGCCAATCAGAGCAGAGCTCAACATTATTATTCATGACCCTTTCAAATAAGGTAATAATAGACCATTTCATTCTAAAGGTTGTGTCGATGCTATCTGATGTTTTTGTACAATTTCTGATTTCAACTACCAATCGTATGCACGCAGTGGCGGCCAGTATATTTTTTCGAGGGAGCTCGATGCGAAGTTTGTCGCAACATGTATGTAGCCCATCATGTGTGTGGTACGTAATTCCAAGATATATGTTCTGTACTTTGAGAGATCCTGTGTGCATCACGTGTCTTGTCAAAATAATTCCTGCTGCAGACGCGTCTAAAGGGTTTATGATAAAAGAGACGCTCGCATTAATTCATAATTTTACGCTTAATCAGAGTTTAGTGTTAAGGGAGTGTCTTGCGTGTATTTTGTGACCGTGAGCGTCTCTTTTATCATAAACGGTTTTGACGCGTGTGCAGCAGGCACATATTTTGACAAAACACATTATGCACATCGTTCACATGACAGTCCAAACACATATTTTGAATTTGCGCCCCTCGGATGAGCAGTCACGAGTCGGCACCGTTTGCACGTCTCAATGGTCATACATTTAGCTGGAGGTGTTAATATCCGGCTAAAACAAACATGATCATGTGGTGTAGGAACAACAGACGTTTTATACTCGCAGATGCTTTGGTTTCTAATGTTAGCATCAAACAGCCGATGGGATTGTGTATTCAAAAGACACGATCAAATGGGAAGATAAGCAACACAGGGCATCCTTGTCTCGTGATCAGAGAAGAAGTGTGTTTGTAGGATAGTTTGAGTCATGGTAGACATTTCATTGAGCCCCTTGGGTTGTTTACTGACCCAGATTTTTTAAAAGTCTATCACCTTCTGTTTAGACTGATGCAAATCTTTGTGTGCTAAAAAGCAATACACCACCCTGTGTTTGTCCTCTGAATGTGTGTTAGAGATTGGACAGGATTAAAATGTTTTTTTGTAGGGCACAATCAGCGTCTTTTTTTGAGTGACTAGACATGCAATTTAAGATGCACTATATTAAAGACAGACTCATGTATCATCTGGTATGTGTTAGCTGGGCCTGCTTTGTTGATAAACAGTAGTATTTGCTCATGTAATAGTAAAATATAGCTTTGATAGTTTTTGTTTTAACATGTTTTAGTGAACTTTGTTACAATATTAAACAGCCATTTCACTGTAAATTATAATGTTTACCAAAATAATTTGCAAGAAGCAAGATAAGTCAACAGTGATTGCAAGGTATTTGGTTTCATTTATTTATGTAATTTCATTTATTTTTGGGCTATGGTCTATGAAGTTGTTAGCCTGACTACGTCAGACTTCGTACTTCCGCTAAATTTCATTACGCTTCTGTACTCAGTCTGAGATACCTCCCATTCAAACCGTTTTCCACCGGTCTCAAAACGACCGTCCAATCAACGAACAGAGGGCGGGCTGAGAGCCGTGACGTAGACGCTAAACGCCGAATCACGGTTGTAGTCTGTTGTGGACATGAAGACACAAGGCTTGTTCGACTTCACGTGGCGCTGCAAGAACCGACAGCCGGATGACGTCAAAGTAACGCGAGAACGATTCGAGAAATCATACGAAGTGTAATTTCGTCTCGCTCTCGCGGCACTTTAACGTCATCCGTCTGTCAGTTCTAGCGGCGCCGCATGAAGTCGAACAAGCCTACAGAAAGCTCTGTTGTGGAGAACCGGCACTTGCCAACTTAAACCCGAACAAGAAAAGTGTTTGTTAAACATTTGAATGGAGATTATGTTGTTGCCCTGCTCCCGACAAGTTTTTGGAAAAGTTTAATTTATCAACTTTACCGATCGTCAGCGAGAAACTGTGTGCAGCACAGCTTGACGTGCACAACGATCGAGAAATCATGGAAGGGAATTATATTGTTCACAGTTAATGTTGGAGGACGCGTGGGCAAGCATTATTTGGTGACATTCCTGATTAACCAGAAAATAAGGTAGGGAGATTTAATTTACATATGGTTATTGTTGTCTGGTGGAAGAGTTTGAGAGGAGAGAGGGGCTTTCCTCCCGTTAGACGTGAGTGGAAAGCCACCATAAGGATAGTGTTCAACTAGCTCTGGCCCGATTTACTTTACATAATCTGCAAAAGTCGTTCATAGCCATGTTAACTCTGGTATTTCGCTCGATGGGTTTGTTTTCACATCATACGTGTATTTTACAGCAGAGATTCGATGCGGCTGATCCGGCGCATAAAGCACATCATATCCAAATGTTATGTGTGATTGGCTTACGTTTAGACCAATGATTTTAAACTTCAGACAAGCCCCTCCCACGAGAAGGAAAACGATTGTCAATTATGCCCAGCCAGACTCTGTCTATGAAGCGAAGCAAAATAGCAGAGGATGGTATTACCAGGCTATGAAGTTGTCACTGACAGCCCAAAGTTTGGCTTGTTTTAGCCTAGACATCTGGACTGTGTTTGGACGCCTATTAGATGTCTTTTAAATATAAAATTGCTTTCAGGGTAGTCGTATTGGTTAGCAAACATACCGTAGTACAAAATTCATTATGAATCTGAATTTTGTATTCACAAGGGTTGTAAATATTAATCTGCGTATTCTCATTTTTTTTTATAGTTCTGCTTCTGTAGGTCTGAGCACATTTGCTGGTGTATTTATGGCTTCAACCTGTTCATAATTGTGTAGTCGTGTATGTAGAGTGCTGATCCTATAATGGGACTCAGTCAGACAGATGTTAAGATAAATCTAGTCTGTGTGTCTGCGGTGGGTCTCTATCTTCTCTGTTATAGTGTCAGGTTTCCTCCATGCATTAGTCAGGCGCATGATCATGTTTTCTCTCACAGGTGTGTTTGGACACTTAAAGTGTTGTTTCGCACACAGGCCTGTTGATGGCTGTCTATAGCTGTTGCGTGCGTGTGTGTGTGTGTGTAATCAACCCAGCTGTTCTGTTGCATCTGCCGTCACTTTGGTATTTGTGTCTTGGGATATTCCAGAGAAAGATGTTAATGCTTACTACTCAATCCAAATATTGTGTCTTTATCCTTAAAAGAGATGCTTTGATAATGGGATTAACAGGATGAGGTCAGATTTGTTTAGTGATGTTCTTTAAGAGTACTACAAAGGAAAAAATGTATCATTAGGGCAGTGTTTATTTATTTAAAGGGTTTTTGCCAGAAATAAGAAGATCCAGGTTTTTAACCCCTTATGTATTGTTGGGGATGTTTTTGTCTTAATTGCCACAACTTTTTCAGTGTTTTAGTAAATCCAGTGATTTTTGGTGACAAATCTTATATTGACACACATTTTGGGAAAATGCTTCAACATTTTTACAATACACCGTGGGCTA
Source organism: Misgurnus anguillicaudatus (assembly GCF_027580225.2). Classification (NCBI taxonomy): domain Eukaryota; kingdom Metazoa; phylum Chordata; class Actinopteri; order Cypriniformes; family Cobitidae; genus Misgurnus; species Misgurnus anguillicaudatus. The sequence goes on from NW_027395279.1 coordinate 9,816,860, forward strand.
ATTAACTACCCTTTCGTGTTGTTTGGGACATCTACTAAATTAACCTACTTTAAAAATGTCAGACCACAGACTGCCCACACTGCAACTGTCAGATGTATAATGCACAGTAAATAGGAAAGAACTTCCTTGGTCTGAGAAGCTCTAATCTGATTGGCTGACTACCCAACATCCAAGTGTAAAAGAGTGGGAGTTTATCAGTTTGTCTGGACACTGGACAAGTCATGGTTTTCAATAAAACAAGCCCTTCAGAAGACGAAATAATTACTGTATCTCGAAGTTAATGGCAGCAAATCTTCTTTAAAAGATTTAAGGTTAAAAAGGACACTCCACTTTTTTTAAAAATATGCTCATTTTCCAGCTCCCATAGAGTTAAACATTTGATTTTTATTTTTTTTGGAATCCATTCAGCCGATCTCCGGGTCTGGCGCAACCACTTTTAGCATAGTTTAGCATAATCCATTGAATCTGATTAGACCATTAGCATCGCGCTAAAAAATAACCAAAAATCAAGGACTTTGCTGTTGTAACATGGCTGCAGGATTCGCAATGATATTACGCAGCAGCCGAAAATAGTCCCCTTAGTAACTTTCAATGGCAGGGGACTATTTTAGGGCCCTATAATTTCCGCGATCACGGAATCGCGGACGGCATCACGGAATTGGCTAATTAACACGGAATCTAGTATTAACGCGGAATTTTGCGGAATTTTACATTTTTTGAATAAAATGATGTTTTTGTGTGGGAGACGAACGTATGTCTGGGGGAAATGCAGACCGGGAAAGTAAATCTGGGCGACACGCCCCCTCCCGTCGTTTCAGACCCCCTCCAAAACACTGAAACCATGGTGAAGCGGCTCTCCACGACTCTGCTTTCGTCAGCGAAAAAAGTAAGAAATTCGACGCTAAGCACTTGGTTCCGAGCAGGTCTCACATGACTTTTATGTGAACGGAGAACTGTTATTTTGGAAGTTTTGTCAACACTCTGTTCACGGTGAGCTCAAAGATACATGCACTCTCTCATCCACGTCTGTCTCACTGTAGCCTACCTCTCTCACGTGCAGCTCACGCATCTGTCCGAAGTGCGAACACAAATCCTCATGTATTTGTTCAGTTTTATCTGCATCATGGTGCCGCTTTCCGTCTCTCTTTCGCTCGCACGTGCAAAGAGATGCGTGCTCATGCTTTCCTAAGTCAGATCACTATCCTGTGTATGTTTGTAAAGTTATATGCATTTCAAGCGATTGTGTATAAAATATGGATCGCGTTCCGCTGGATTGATGTGTTTAAGGCACTTCTGAAGGCACCACTGCTTTGACACGTTGTTGTAGCCTCCTGCAACAACACTAAACAATGCATTGAATTGAGTTGTGTGTGTGTGTGTGTGTGTGTGTGCGCGCGTGTAAATGCATCTTTTAAAGTCATTAAGTAATCCTGTTATCCAGTTTTTCCCTAAATCATTTACATTTTAATCATTAACATTAAAGGCACACTGTTTTTATGACTAAAATAACAGTAAAGGGTAAAAAATATAATTGCCAAAAATTAAAACGGATAAAATGGAATTTGCAAAAATTAAAACGGAGAAAACGGAATTTGGGAAAAAATAAAACGGAATTTGGGAAAAAATAAAACGGATTTGATAGGGCCCTACTATTTTCGGCTGCTGCGTAATATCATTGTGCCTCCTGCAGTCATGTTAAGGCAGCAAAGTCCTTGAATATTATGCCAGAATGAGAGTATACTTCATAGCCATATCTGCCTAGAAAATCGGAACTTTTAATTTTCTGTCGGTCTTAGTACACGATGTAACTATAGAAGAGTCAAGTTTTAAATGGGAAAAATGAAGAGTTTCGTTGCAAAACGAGATAATCGTATTTTTAATTGTTCAGAAATTTTGTTTTTTGGTTGTGCATTCCAATTAATATAAATTCAACTGCAGTTGGTTTGTTTTGATTTAAACCTTCATAACTTAAAAATAGAGCCAAGTAGTACCATAAAACAAAATAATAACATGATAACATAATAATAAACATGTTTTGACAAAAATGTAAAAAAATGGATTTATCTCGTTTTGCAACGAAACTCTTCAAATATCCAAACTTTTTGGTAATTTTTTAGCGCAATGCTAATGGTCTAATCAGATTCAATGGATTGTGCTAAGCTAAAAGTGGTAGCGCCAGACCTGGAGATCAGCTGAATGGATTCCAAAACGGTACAAATGTTTAACTCTAGGCAAGCTGGAAAATTTTCATATTTTTTTTTAAAAAGTGTAGTGTCCCTTTAAGGCATTTATTAGCAAGTTAACTAGATGTCAGCGCTAAAACCAGCTGTATATTCTGATTTATGTGTAGGGATGTAACGATTCAATCACGATTCAATCGCGGTCCTCATTAAAAATGCCTGTCTGAAATCGATTCTGAATCGCAAGGCTGCGATTCTTTGTTTTATGCACAGCTTGTGCCTGTATTACGGCATTTGGTCAGTAGGAAGTCCTTATCAATCTAAAATCATTATGAGTCAGAGTCGTTTATAACATGCATTTAAAAAAGCAACACTCGTTAAACAAAATCATTCAAAATATTCTTTATTATCATGAAAATACCTGAAACAATTTGAAGAACAGCGTATAAATATTCATGTGTAGACATTTCCTGGAATAGCGTTTGTAATGCTACTTCTTGTGTGGCACAAAGGCAGTTTCTGCACGGGAGCGCCCTCTGGCGTTCGGATGTGCCGGGATTCCACCGTAATTCATTCAAATTCATTCATTGAGAAAACGCGCATTTGCACGATGAATCGTTACACCCCTATTTATGTGTTGTGAAATCTTCTGATCACTTAATAATCTTTCCACCCAGTTTGTTATTATGCTGTAACTTTTTTCATAAAAGAAAACAAACTGTGATTGGTTACATGTCACTCCGATGGCACCTTCCTGTCTAAGCAAGCAGTTGTTGGAAAGAATTTGTATGAATATTAAATCAGGCATATCATTGACTTCCCCTCTCTCTCTCTACAGGAAGAATGCAAGCAGATCATGGCCCGTCAGAAGTCCAACTCGCAGTCGGACTCTCACGATGATGAAGTTTCTCCTCCTCCTCCAAATCCGGTGGTGAAGGCCCGACGCCGGAGAGGCGGGGTCAGTGCTGAGGTCTACACGGAGGAAGATGCCGTCAGCTACGTTAGAAAGGTTGCAAACACACACAAATATATCATATACACAGTAAACATTGGCTTATTTACATTTTTTATATATGTAGTTTAATATTAATAGATTTGAATAAAACCACAATTGTGACCCTGGACAACAAAACCAGTTATAAGTTGCACAGGTATGTTTGCAGCAATTGCCATGTAGATATTTTATCATTAGTAATATGTGTTGCTAAGGGCGTCATTTGGACAACTTTAAAGGCGATTTTTTTTCAACATTTGGATTTTTTTGCACCCTCATATTCCAGATTTTTCAGAATAGTTGTATCTCGGCCAAATATTGTCCTATCCTAACAAACCATACATCACTGGAAAGCTTATTTTTTATCTTTTTTTATTGACTTTTATGTTTTGTGGTCCAGGGTCACAATTAGTTTTGTTATTCCTGATTTGTGATGTTGGTTTATGCCTCTGAGTGTTGTTTGGTCACTTCATCTTAGGGGTCTAAATTCATCCCAGTTCACATACTATCTACTGTACATTGTAAGCTGTAGTATGCCAGATTAAAATTAGTGTGTCCCAATATCATAGTAATGGTTTAATCATAGTCATTCAAATTTATTTTGGTTTCTGGAAGGAAATAATTTCACTGCATAATATTTTGTATTGAGATGCATTTTCTTGAGCAAAATGACCTAAGATAAATAAGTCTAGTATTTATCAAAAAAAACAAAAAACATAACATTTAAGTGAATTTGTGCTTAAAACAAGCAAAAAAAAAAAAAAAAAAAATCTGCCAGTAGGGTAGAAAAAAAACTTGAACTTTTTTCTTAAACACTTAATTCAAGAAAAAAAATCATTGGCAGATTTTTTTTTTGCACAAATTCATTTCAATTGTATATATATATTTTTTTAATAAAAAGTAGACATATTTTCTTAGGTCATTTCGCTCATCAAGAACAGAGGTCCCCAACCACCGGGTCGCGACCCAGTTCTGGGTCGTGGACAAGTTGCCACCGGGTCGCAAGAATGTACCTCACAAATCATGTAAATACGTGAAGACGTTCAAGTGATATAGCAAATTAAAAGTAATTGCAGGCTTCTTCAAAACAACTTTAAAATGATCCAGCGATCGTGGTACCATGATCAAAATAAACTCTTTTACTGCAGTAATAATATTTTAACGGGTAAACTTTTAACGTTTAACATTTACCGTTAATTATTAAGACTAAAGTAAAAAAAAACAATCCGCCAAAATATGGTTTTATGTCTATAGAATATATACTATAAATAAAGCAGTTATTCATTTTCTTTATGCATGGTTGTTTGATCTTAACTTCAGTTTAAAACGTTATACTGTATTCGAACAGCAACTCAGTGACCCCCACCTCACCCCCATGGTCCGCAATTTTTTTTAAGCTAAAACTGGGCAGCGGTGTAAAAAGGTTGGGGACCCCGATCCAGAAAATACTTGATTTAAGCATTTTTTTATATGTGCGCTGAAAACAAGACAAAAATACTAAGTAAGAAAGTCGTGTTTTGCAGTGTTGTCATCTAATGATTTATTTTTAGATAACACCTGGTGTACACTTTAATGTATTGTATTGTGCATTGCTGCAACATTTGTAGGTCATTCCTAAGGACTACAAGACTATGACAGCCCTGGCTAAAGCCATTTCTAAGAATGTGCTTTTCGCCCACCTGGATGACAATGAAAGAAGGTAAATGTAGTTTATTTGATGTAGTTGTTTTTGATACATTAAGTATAATTGCAAACGTATACAAACTTTTATGCTCCAGCATTTCCAAATGACTGGCACAATCCTGAGATACTACATGATGAAATAATATGACTTCAATTAATGCACATCTAAGTAGTTATTTGTAAAAGTGCTTCTGTCGTAATTTACGTGCGTACGTTTTGAATCTAACATTCGTAAACCTCAAGCAAAGGGTTTTTTATGTGCTTGTCGAGAGGGGCTTTCTGCGTAGCCACTGTATTCATTCTGTTTCTCTCATTACCATGGCAACCCATCACGAAATTAAAGAGGAGGCATTGTGAAGGACAGTAGTGGAAAGTGTGTTTTAATGTGGGTGTGGGGAAACGGTGCTACTTGGATTGTTTTGCTTTGACTTTGCGTCTGGGAGATGCCACAAACCCTAACAACACCGAGGGGGAAAACCTCTTTTAGGTTTCCTCCGTCTTTATGCGTGGAATACTGTTTCACAACTGAAGAAAATCCATTATCCGTTTAGATCCACCATGAAGAGGAACAAAATCTCAACTTTCTGCTTTTAAACCCTGTGTGAGAACATTCGAAACACCCAAAATACACAAAGTACCCGAAACATTGAGCGATTCCGTCCTGGAAATTCACCACACTTATTATCAGGCAACAGGGTTTCTTGCCAGGCGTAGCAGATGTGTGTTTTTATGTGTTAGTGTTTACATCTTTTTTGTTTGATAATCATATAGTCATCATTTATCAAAATGACACGAATATTCACTGGGCAAAGACCGATATCACGAGTAGCTCCCTAATGATGTAAAGGCAAAACTTCACTGAAAGCTCCAGAAAGCTCTTTCTATTTCTAATTCAGGGAACATTATTGTTGTTTCCATGGTTACAGTTCTTCGCCCCCGTCGACAGCCACGTACAGTGTTCAATTATCTGCTTATTTATCCGTAAATCAGAGCAACAGGGTTGACGTAGACAGACAGGGTTGATTTTTGCGAAATATGACACTGCGGTTTCTGGTAAATGATGAGGTAATGACATTATGTCAGAGTCATTTTATTGGTTTATAGAGTTATGTTGGCCCTACATCGCAAAACTGTTTTATGTTGGCGTATGATATAGCAAGACTGTTATCGTATTTTTAGGATGGAGGGGTAATTAAATCTAAACTTGAGGAATTAAATCAATGCACTGTTGGTTGCTAGGAAGTGTTTCTTTTTTTGCCTGCAGTATCTGTCTTTGTGGCATCTGCATTTGTAGGCTTTGTTACTGTAATTTTTTTAATAGTCTGAATGCTACTTAAGCCTGGAGTATAGTCTGTTTTTTTAGGTGTATGCAAACGCATGCGCACAGTCGAATGCACAGCCTTGCAAAGTTTAATTTATCACAAAATACATCTTGATTTTAGTTTGTCACATTGCAACAAAATGTAATGCATCTCCTGGGCCACATACTACATTCTTCTGTAGGCGCATGCGCGACCTACGCATACAATGTATACGGGGTTTCAAAAATCTGGTGGTGCGCATACAGTACCCACTCACTCTTCTGACTCTAATTTCGCTGTACTTTATATAGTGACATTTAGGGGTGGGCAATAGACCCCTTCACGGTTCACGTCACAGGCTGTTCCCACTGCGCATGTCGGGGTCAGAAAAGTCATTACAGCAGATTGAGTTGCGTATTATTCGGTATCGTCAAAAATGCCTACTTACGTTGTGGGCTGTGAAAATCGCACCAGGTCTTCCGTTAAGTTTTCGCGATTCCTGCAGAATCTCAAAAACAAAAAAATACAACATCTGCGTCTGCAAGCAATTAACGTGCAGACTGGGACAATGCAAATATCAAAGAGGCTTGTGTTTGTAGTGCTCACTTCATTTGAGGTAAGTCATCATTTTCAGCCCTGTTAGATTAAATTATAAAGCCTAAATGGTATGAACAGTTCGACCCCATGCTGCGCGCGCACCCGATAGTCATTCAATGTTTACAAACCTTGAAGGGGTCTATATAGCCTCAAAATTATATCATGATATTTTAAGAATTTTTGCGGTAATGATATTTATGACGGTATAAAAAATTATGGAAAAGGAAGGGCAATTTCCATCCAATGAGCTGTCATTGATGACAGACTACCTAATTCAAAGTGTAAATCTTAATCTAGTGTCAAAAATAGTATTAAAGTGCAAAAGTAGTGACACAATCACACAAACTAGAGATGAAATGGTATGGAAATTTTACATCACTATGACACTACCAGTAATCTTCACAGATCCCAGTAACTTAAGTCATTAGCTAACTATTTAAAATTTTGATTTCAAAATAATTTTACATGTAAGTGCACTTTTGTTTGCATAAACGTCAAATAAATAACATTAACATTAATCATGGCACATTTGGGTTTGTGAGAGAAATGCTCATGTAGTTCAGACAAAAATCAAGTGAATAAATCAGATTTTCATATAAACACAGAAGAAATCAGCAAGGCATCTGTCTATTTTGAGAAATCGGGTGTACTTTAGGACCCAGTAGCGCTGAAGGAACAAACAGGGTAAAACGGAGCTTTAAACTCATCAAATCGCATAATTTAATGGAAAGTGAATAGAAAAGATGGACCTGTCTAAATAAATATTAAGTAAACGTGCGTCAGTACAACTAGTAGGTGAACATTTGTGAACATTTTTTGGATTTAAATTCAGTCATTAAAATAAGTTCCTGTCATCCAGTGGTACGAGTTGGCAGTATTTTCCCTATATAACGCAACTCCTTAACACTTTACTTTAATAGTGACTATAGTAATTTGCACAGCAATGCTCGGTTGAGTCATTAGTTTATTTTTTGGCCGCACATCACCCGCTGCTGTCTGCTAGTATCTCCTCCTCATGTACCTTTACACTACACCTTGGTTGTACTCACGTTGCTGACATGCTGCTCTTGCTCTCAGGTGTTGTTGCTGTGCGCGACTGCGCGGTAGGGAACGTAAATGCACCATACGTCATCACGTCGCTATATCATGGATATCATGATATGACTTTTTTAATCATGCGAAAAATTATACCGGTATTATCGTGAACGATATGATATGGCACACCCCTAGTGACATTAAAGGGGACATATCATGAAAATCAGACTTTTTTCCATGTTTAAGTGCTATGGGTCCCTAGTGCTTCTATCAACCTAAAAAATGTGAAAAAGATCAACACAGTAACTTAGTTTTGGTAAACCATTCTTTGCAAGCATGTGAGAAAATAGCTCTTCACATGCGTACTCTGGGAACACTAAAGATTTAATTTTACATTTTAAAAAAGTCTTGTGAATGTTCCATTTAAATGAATAGATTCTCTTGATAACGAAATATGCGTTACAAGCACTGTACACGGACCCTCGTGTACTTGCAAAAAATGGACCATACTTCGGCCTTTACCTTGATTTACAACCATAATCTTATTACAATTTAAGCTGTCCGATTGGATTTCATAGAGAATGTTAAAAGTCAAAGTAAAGATACCGGTAAGTACGTAAAGTAACTTGCAATTTTATTTTTCAAAAAGAGAAGAAGATCTAGTGGCAAAAGGTACAAACCACAGCTTTAATGTCTATGGTTGTTATGGCCCTGTCTGTCTGTAGTGTATCATAGATATACAACAGGGGTACCCACACTCGGTCCTGGAGTGCCGGTGTCCTGCAGAGTTTAGCTCCAACTTGCCTTGTTTCTAGTAGCTTCTAGTATGCTTACTAAGACAAATTAGCTGTTTCAGGTGTGTTTGATTTTGTGTCTGTTCTACAATATGAATGTTTTTTGAGAACATGGCAGTGCATTACACTTTAAAAGACCCAGCCCCCTTAGAGTAACCATGTGTTCCCTATCCAAGTTTATGGATTGAACATTCAGTTATCGGCCCAGATCTTTCAGCACTAGGGTGCACCTCCCCTAAATTGCTCTTTGCAGTAAACTTAATGTCCTAACGGGTGCCCCAAAGACACATGTTTTGTAAATGTAAGCGTAGTCACCATTGGCATAGTTCTGGGTTGAGATTTCGCAGGCGTGGACGCGTACAGCCATATATAGTGGAATGTGCCATGCGTTGGTTGCTTTATTACCGCAGTCAGTCGGAGCTTCTTGTTATTATCATAAGAGACACAAGGCCAGATGTGATGATAATCACCACTGCTGGAGCTAAACATTACAACCAGATGGCAGATATTGTAAAGGGGTGTCTGGCATGTGACCCTTAGGCCCACCCCGCAGTGTGGATGTACAGGTTGTTTGTATATGGGATGTAGTTTTGTTGCTATGGCAATGAAAGTAATGACCTCATAGCTGCATGGGAAATGCCCTCTGGCAAATGTGATGCAGCTCAGCTCAAGCTAGTAAACTAAATATAATGTGATTGATTATGTTACTACTCACTATATGTTGGTGACCAGGGTGGTTGTCTGTTAGTGAAGGTTTAGACCTGCAAAGCTAATGTTCAATGATTATAATGGCTAAATAGTCCATGATTGGTTAGTGTTTCAAGACAATTAGACATTTGATATGCTCTTAGGCCACATCTAAACGAAGCCAGAGCTTTCCCAATTCGATCTTTTATTTACTCCTTCTATAAAAGTCCATAAACAGGGTGTCTTCTCAAGAAATATCTGCATGCACACGAAACCACTGAAACGACCACTCATATCGATGTAGTATACATGCCAGACCAGTATGTGGCACTGTAATTCTACTAAAAAGAGAGCTACTCTAAAAATGGAGAAGACGACTTGGAGCATGCACATAAATCTTGTTGTTGTGTTAAATCATGTTGCTACGCGTGTTAAGTGACATAGTGGTGTCTGACAAGTGTCGAGGCCATAGACTGTAATAAATATAGACGTAGTGTCCGTGACGTCACCCATAGGTTCAAATAGTAGGCCGTGCATCACTTGCGTATAGCTGAAAATTTGTAAAGAGCCGGGACCTGGGTGAATCTGAGGTGGCTGAGGTGACAAAATGTGTCTGTACACGGATTGGCTGTACATATGAAAATGCAAGGGTGTTGTTCAAATATATCCAATATGGGACCCGGTTTCATGCTTCTGTCACTTTCAAAATTTGTAAGTATACAACGGGTCTCTGTGTGGACGGGCTCTTACTGTGGTTCACACCAGACGCGTTCAACGATTTGCGCAAGTAGATTACATGCAAAGTCAATGCAAACACGCGAACAGCCGCGAAAACACGTGCTATTCGCCTCAAACGCGCCTTCGTCCAAGTTGAAAATATTCAACTTGAGCGACAAATACGCATGACACGAAGTTAAAGCAACACTAAAGAGTTTTTACTCTTTGCTCCCCCTACTGGTTGGAAGCGGAATTGTCCATTACCACTGTCGTAAATAATTTAGCCTACTGCAGCAAAGCTGGCTCTGATTGGATTGTAGGTCTGCCGTAAAGCAAGTTTTTACAGGACTGCGACCCGACGGTTGGAAACTTCTTTAGTGCGGTTTTGGCCGATAGAGGGCTGCAAAGCGAATGTGAAAGTGCCGTTCACCCTGTTTCGAGTGGATGAATGACTGAAACATTTTTGGAAACGTTATTTTAAGGTAAAAAATTAAAAACTCTTTAGTGTTGCTTTAAATCCCGCGAGTAATCTAGGGCAAATAACGTGATGCCCCGCGTTTGGTGTGTACGTAGCATTAGACTCTAAAAATGTTGGGTTAAATTCATAACCAGCATTGGATCAAAAAGGGATAAACTGGGTTGTTTTAACCCAAAAAGCTTGGTGGTTTAATCCATTGTTAGGTCAAATACACTTCCTTGTTTAATTTAACCCAACGGCAGGGTTTGTTCCCTTTTTTATTTGACACTAGGTTGAAAATAACCTGGCATTTTTAAACTGTATATATACAGTATGTCTCCAAGATGTGTCCATGTATTTGAGTCGTTCAGATTTATAGCAGCAATTCTTATTCGTTTTAATGTGAAATTAAATAAGCATGCTTTTTTTAGGGGTGGGCCGATACGATATTCAGTATACTATATTAGTCTGATATTGGCAAAAATGGCCAGATCAAATATTGTAGAAGTCGGGGCGTACAATCTGATCCAATACCAACACAGACCTTGTCATGGCAACTTGGGGTAAAGCGCGACTTGCTGAGCATCACGAATTTGCACAAAGTTGCACTTTAAATTGTCCAAAGTTACACATTAAATTTCATTTTGAATTTTTGTGCTGACTAACTAAAAATGTTGCTACTAGTCTGTTTGAAACATTTAAATAAAAATGAAGCAGCATTATTGCACAATGTTTCATTTAGTCTTGAATTTGCAGTCATTTGTTGCACAGTAAAATGTTTGAGTTTTTTGTACGGCTAACAAATGTGTTATTTGCAGCTTAATTGATTAGGGAGGAAAATTAAAAGAATAGATTTTAGGGTGACCTATGACAAAAAAATTCACCAATTTATTATATCTAGCATGAGTTTATAATTTATGTTTTTGTGTATTTCAAAAAGATTCTCTTTGTTTTCCATAAATATCCTCTTCCTTGTTTTCTGTGTCCCCAAACTCTCCCTCTCTCCACAGTGACCCTCCGCATCTCAAACAACAAGCTATTGTGTTCTAATTAAAAACCCATGATACCAGCAATCAGCAGTAACCAGCAATTAAGCAGCAATGAACCATTTAACCTGTTAACCTTTTTTTGTTTTCTGAACCCCCCCACAAAAAATGTCATAGCTAAACTAAAATAGATACAGTTTATGAAGTCTTTGCACTAAAAGCATAAGTTTGGTCTCATTTGAAAGCAGACACTTGGAAGTTTATTAAGAGGTGAACATTAGTTACTGTCATAATGAAAAAAGTTGTTATAGAGAGCTTAAATTATACTTGTTTATTAACTCCACCAAACATTTATGAAATATTGTTATGAAAAACTAAATAAAAATGGCCTTGGAGCAATCTAGAAATGCTCTGCAGATAAAGCCACAGGTCTGACCATGTTCTGTTTTAAATCTGAAGATGATACCTCTAAAACTCTGTATTTTATTAAATGTTTTTTAGACCCATGTCATGTAAATTTATTTAGAGAAAACAGCAAAAATGCTAAGCTAATATTTGTTTATTTATATCTCACAACATCCTTTCAGTTTATTGTCCTATTGCTCCGTGTTTTAAACAGACTCATTAAATAAGCATCCGAATGAGTCATTAACAACTTTTAATCCTGGATATGGCTGTCTAAATGTTTATTTTATTATTATTATTAATAATTACTCATACATTCTATTTAGTGTTTTATTTCCTCCTTTTGTCTCAATTCACTTTCTTTTTATTAAATTCCTTTCTTACAAAAAGAAACTTACCTTAAAGAAGCTTTACCAGTCGAAATTATTCCTAGAAACATATATCTCATATCTCCAGACAGCAGATGTTTACTGAACAGCTAGTACGTTAGCTTAGCATACCATCAAAACACGACAAATAAAAGCATTTATAATAAAACTCACTTTATAACATCAAAAGTCGAGTGCTTAAACAATCATGCCTGATCTGATGTGGCTTTGGATCATAAAATAAGACCGAAAATAAACAATTTTATGTTATTTATGCTGTTAGCTTAGCATAGCATTATAATATATAGTACTGTTATGAAAATACCAAACATAGCGTTAAAAATACAGACAAACCATATATAATCTTAATCGTGTTTATTGTCTCCATGGTTTTAAAACATCAAAACATTTTTATTTGCATGTTATTATAAAAACAGCGATCGCTCGTTGCAGGTCACTGTTCAAGTTCACGTCTGACTGACAGCTGCTGCTGAGCTCTGACGTCTGATTATTTCTCAGAAAGTTTCATATTGAGACTTTAGCGCCCTCCGGCTTCACGTATGAATGAAACAAACTGAGTGGGAATGACTGCAGACTCAAACTTGCTCATATCGCCATTTTTGGAATAAAAATGGGTGAAATATTACCCCCCCTGCAGAAATTTGAAGTAAACATATAAAATTGAAGTAATATTTCTCCAAATATGCATACTTTGAATTAAAAGCCCCGATGGATGTTGTTTTATCGAGTGCTTTCATGACGATCACGGAGGGGTATTTTTATCAATGAGTGCGGCTGAGGGTTATATTTCAAATTAAAGGTATATACCGTTTTTCATTTTCATAACGTCTGACAAAAATGAAGAAATTACTGTTACTAGGATTCTCAGATTAAAATAAAGGTCAAAAACTAAATCTTAAATCAAAACACTTTTTAATGATGTATAGTTGTTTAATGTAAGTACATTTAACCTCTTAAGCGTCGTCCTATCCTTTAGAGTGGGGGGGTGAAAAGTTGAAGTGCATCTTCAAATGAATATAACTCTGGCACTTTTTGGTCTAGAAGCCTAATCTTGGTCTTGTTTTAAAGAAGACAATTGAAGGTTTTTGACTGAAGTGTAACCAGGTGAAAATATTTAACAGAAAAATTGTTATAGCAGTTTACATTTATTTTAATAAATAAAAATAATCCAATAACATATTCATTTTATTAAAAAAATTATAAAAAGGTAAATTTTTTAAAAAAGTAATAATGTAAACATGAAGCCAGATGTCTCAAGCAGTTGTGATCCAAATTTCAAGTTAAAATCACAAAAAATGAGGTTTGTGTTACAGTTTTAGTGGTTTTACCAACAACGGCCAGTAGGTGTCAACGGTTTGCTGCATACTCTTGTCATAAATGAATCAATTACTTTCACAGCATTATTATTACTGCTAAAACATTTTAAAATATGAAAACTACATTCTAAGAGCTTTCCAATGATATATAGTTTGTCAACATTTTTGAAGATTTATAATAGGATATAGGCATTATGAATAAATAATAATAATATGCATTCCTATGGGAGGGGGGGCATGTAACAAAAAACTGTCACTAAATTATTTCTATCATCAGATGACTTTGACATATGAAAACTACATTCTGAGAGCTTTCCAGTGATATATAGTTTATCAAGATTTTTGGGGTTTAGGGTGGGGGTTTAGTGTTAAAAAAATGTAAAAACATATTGGGCCTACATGTGGGCCAGTGACCTTTTTGAAACTGACTTTCACTACGTCATTTTTTTCTCAAAATGGTAAAGATATATGATAACTACACTCTTAGAGCTTTCCAATGATATATAGTTTGTCAAAATTGTTTAGGTTTGGAATAGGGTATTAGTGCTATACATATGTAAAAACAAACTGGGTCCACCTGTGGCCCGGTGACATTTTTGAATCTGACTCTTACTCTGTTATAATTTCTCCAAAATGGTGATAAAATATGAAAACTACACTCTTAGAGCTTTCCAATGATATATAGTTTGTCAAGATATTTTAGGTTTAGATAGGGTATTTGTGTTACCAATATATAATAACAACATGGGCCCACCTGTGAACCTGTGGCATTTTAGAAAATGGCTCTCACTATGTAATTTCTTTCCCAAAATTCTGATGATAAATGGAAACTACACCCTTAGAGCTTTCAAACGATATATAGTTTGTCAGGATTGGATAAGAATTCACGTGGAAAACACTGAAATAAACGTAGGCGCCCCACTGGCGAGACAGTGACATTTATCAGGATATAAATGTTTTGAGGCGCACTCTCTTCATAAATGAATCAATTACTCTCCCTACATAATTTATTTTATAAAACACTGCTGAAATATGTATTCTAGAGGCTTAGACCTTTCCAACAATATATAGTTTGTAGTGATAGATTAACATTTACCTCAACAATATTGAAGTAAACTTAGGTGTCCCGTATACGGGACGGTGACGCTTAACAGATTAAACTAACAGTAATTTAAATTATGTAAATAAATAGCTCTTCAGTACATCCACGTCCTCGCGCAGGTTATCAAGTTAACTGAGCGACTTAATGTCAAGGGGCCTGACCATCAATTTAAGGTTTGGCACATGAATATTTCTAAAAAAAAAAATACATGACGTAAGTCACAACGTGCATGTACAACGCCTACACAGAAGATTAGCGTGGCCTCTATTAATCTTCATTTAAAGGTTTTCCTTAAGTAAAACTAAATTAGTTTCAAGCAAACACTTTCATTATGTAGATAAGCCCGTTGTAACAGGTGTTAAATGTAGCAATAGGCTTCCATCCAAACCATAAGCTGTGCAGTGCAATTAAAAACATAAAAAGACTTTTAGTTTAGTTTTGAAACTTTCGATGAAGGATAAATGTCTCCAGATAAGAGTAGTTTTATCGTGTCCAACCACATCTGTTCTGCTTCCCTTTATAATGTAAACCTGCTGTTAGCATAATGGCTATCTGGTTTCCTGGTCAAATCTGATATAAACTTCATACGATTGTAAGAAACAGCTGTTTCACACACCTGCAGACCAGACAGCACTATTAAAAATGACCTTTAAAGTAGACAGTCACGGGTAGCTAGTGTGGCTATTGAGTTTCAAATGCATTTCAGGTCTCAACAAAGTAGATTAGAAGAAAGGACGATTGGTTTTAATATAGATTAAAATGAATGAAAAGTGTTCAAACTGTAAAAACAAGAAAGCAAAGCATCAGGGCAAACATGCCGTTTCTAGCCAAAATAAGTGATTTATGGTTAATTTGTTAGTGCTCTGCGTACAATGCTTTTCTTTTGCATTCCTTCATTTGTGGTGCTTGGTATGGCAAGCGTTACTACTCTGCATACTTTGTGTTATGGATTTGAAAAAATCCTTATTCACACTTTTAAACTTTGGCATGTTACCCGAGTACTTCATGTTTTAAGGCCAGAAATCGTAAAAACTTGAGGATGTGGTTTTTGGGTCAGTACCCAAGCACTCACAGCACCCTTGCAACCACATACTAAAGCAACAGCTTAGCAACCACCAGCATCACCCCAACAGCCACATAGCATCATCCTAGTAACTACCCACTCTCCCAGCAGCCACATACATGTATAGCAGCACCCTCATCTTAACCGCATAACAACATACTAACAACCAACCACAGCACCTTAAAGTCTAATTTATACTTCTGCATTGATTGTACCGCATAGCCTACAGTATGCAGAGACGCGAACCCGAGAGGTGACTGATGTGCACCTCCCTCAAAATGTAACAACGCATCAGTTCTACGCAGTGTTAGGAGTAAAGGGCCATTCACATTATAACGATAACTATAAAAATATAGTTTTGAAAATCGTTATATATTAAAGACAAAAGCGGAGTTCACACCATAACTATAACCATAAAGATATCGTTGGCATCACTTTCCGGGCAATTTTTCCCCCACCTGATGAACGATAAACCATTGACAGCCAATCAAATCTATTTGAACTTCAAGTGCACGCGCACTTCAACTGACAGTGGAAAAGCTCAAAGCAGAGGTCTATAACATGAAATTACCTCGGGTATCCAGCGCTGAAGCAGTTTTTGTACTATGTAATGCTTTTTTCCTACCACACTGACTACGCCAAAAGGTATTGACTTTTAAGATTACACAAACTAGATTCACTGTTTAGACTTATGCGAAACGTAAATAAAGTTACCGTTATAATGTGGACGCTAATATATTTATTGTTATTAGGGGTGCTCCGATTAGGTTTTTTGCAGGCCGATACCGATCACCGATTTGTTGTCTTCGTGATCGGCCGATACCAATGCCGATACCGATTTTTCAAGCTGATATGCAAGCTCTTTGATGACTGTAACTTTTAAATTTTTTTCTAGATAAAGTAAAACCACAGATGTTGCCTTTGTTATATTACTTGCAGTAATTAGGTATATTATTGTTTTAATAGAGAATAAAATAAATTAGCACAACAAATATTTCTTCTGCAAAGAGAAATTTAATATGCCTTTAAAAAGGCTTATGTCTGTAAAAACTAATGAAAATAAAACAGTTAACAGTCTTTACTGTATGAATTAAATATACACGCATTCGTATGAAGTACAACAGTTCTTTAGTGAAGAGCAAAGAGTGATTTTATTGAGAGATTAATTAGGTTACTGTAGCTTTAAGACTTGACAGAGATCGCCCTGTTCACGTGCACTGATGACAGGCTGCTGTGTGTGCGCGGGGTGGGTGTATGCAGACGAGAGCAGCTGTAAGGAAAATTAAAGTTTAAACGCTCAAAACTTTAAAACGAATGCAAATAATAATTTTTTGACATGAGGATGCAATAGATATGTGTTGTATACGCTGTTTGATGGGGATGTGAAGACGGGTCGCGATGTTAGGACCGGACCGCGGCCTCATAGAAAATACACATATCTCTGTAAAGCCAAAGAGAGAAATGCAAATCTACACGTCGCTCATCAGCCACGGGTTATAAAAATGCTCTCACTGCGTAAAAATGGTCTCTACGTGCAGCCGCATTGAGGAGCCATATCATGACAGACAAAAGTAAACAGAAAGATCGGTTCACGAGATCGGCAAATTTAACGAGGACCGATCGAGTCATTTAATGCCGTTATCGGCCGATACCGATCTGCGGCCGATCGATCGGAGCATCCCTAATTGTTATAGTTAACGTTACAGTTACCGTTATAATGCGAAGGGCCCTTAACGCATTATCAAAGTAAGTGGCAAGTAAAAAGTACTTTTTGCTGTAACATAGTAATATTATGCATTACTAAAAACATTTGGTAATATTATACCCGTTACAATCTTCAGTAATGCGCTTTACAAAAATGTTGTAAAATTAGGTGTTATTTTTAAGAAATGACCAATGCCACAGGAAAAAGCTACGAGTAAAATAGTCTGTTTCCGGTTGCTGTATGCAGCATGTTCATTATTGACTTTTATTTTGTATTTGAACTGCAACTTAGGTGCGCGTCAAAAATAGAATAGGCACGTATATTTGAAGAGTTTGGTTCCAAAACGCAATAAACGCCATTTTTGAAAAAAATTAGTTACTGCCAGAATCAGTGTTATATCAGGTCAGTATTAAAAAGTTAATTTTTAATTTTACGCAAAATCCAATATCCGCCGTGTTATTCTGTCATCTTTTCTCTCTTTTTTTCCAAAATGCAATAAACACCACTCCCCCTTTTCTGCAGAATGCCATAAATCCGCTCCACAGATTACAGCGCGCCATTCACGCAATGTAAACAAACAATGGTGGTGCGTTGAGTACACGGAATATAGTTTTCCTCATGTACTTTGTACTTCGTGATCAACAAACAAACAAAAGCAAAATAATACTTTAATAGCATTGATAAACTTGTGATGGTTTTCTGTGACGGGAAGAAACGTAAGCCATCAACATCTAATAATTTACGCAAGAGGCACTCGGGAGACGAGTGCTTGTTTGCCCGGGCCGACAGCATCAACACATTGACCCCAGGGGATCTTACGAAAAACTTTCCAATATTTTACTCAAAGTCAACGAAAATCAAGCAGGACCAAAACATTTTACAGCTGATCGCTGTGAAAAACGTTAAGCGATGACGTCAAGTATAACCGCAGCAATGACAGTGTTCTAAATATCACAAAGTAAGTGTTTTGATTAATGCCATTAATGTTTATATTTTTAATTAGTGTGTACAACTAGTCAACTTAATGAATATAACATGGCAAAAATGTATGCACATTTATATAGGCGATTGATTCAATAGATTTATAGCATTTTGAATAAAAACTTGTCATGGATTTATTGCATTTTGTGGAAAAATAATCCGTTTTTATAATAAATCTTTGAAAATCAAGTTATGGATTTGAATTTTTTATGTTTTTATAACCTAAAGATTCTATGTGAAAGTTTGTAACAGAAAATAGTTGTTTTCATCTTGTCACTTTCTTGGTATAGAAAACACGTTTTTACCAAAATTTGTCAAAATGGATTTATTGCGTTTTGGAACCAAACTCTTCATTTGGAGAATACTTCTGGGACATGCCACGGAGCGGTTGTATCAAACACTAACTAAAGTGGCGCGATCAGCTCCAGTAGCCGTGTCGCAGCGTTGATGCGCCGCACACGAATGCAGTGTTAATAAGAATTAGGCGAATAAGAGGGCGAGCAAGTCAAAGCAACAGAAAGCAAAAGAGTTTCTATCAGTCTCCCATGGTGCTGCCTTGAACCCCGAAAAGTAAAGAGACTTTTAGAAAGCTTGTCAGTAAAATCCCTGTCAACACCAGCAATGACAAGGTAAGCTAACGTTGCTATACAGAATAGATTGCTAGGCTATGCCCTATGCTATCTAACAGCTAGCAATCTAAACTACAACGTAACATTAATGTAGACCTAAACACGGTTATCTAAATTTAATTTAGCCAATTTAAACATCGCTGTTTTCAATTTTTAGCAGCCTTTGTACGTTAGCCTATATTTTTTATGCATTGCTTGCAGTGTTTCTCTTTTTGCCTGTGTTTTATTAAGCAATTAAGGGGTGGTTTCCCAGACAGGGCTTATAGTCCCAGACTAAAATGCATGTCTTAGCTGCCTTAATTGAAAAACATCTTGCACTGACACATCTTAACATACTTCACTGTTATCTCTTTAAGATCATGCAGCTATCTTTATTGTTATGCATGCGCTATAATTCCAGATAGTGAATGTGTATACATTTTTTGGGCTTTTTTTCCCCACTACCCAGCAAGCAATTTTGCATCTAATAGCAGGTCAAACACACCCCAGTCATCTAGGCTAAAACAATGCAAAATTTGTCTGTCAGTGAAACCTTTATAGAAGTCTAATCATAACATAAATGATATGAAATAAATAAATAAATGAAACCAAACACCTTTTAATCCCTGTTGGGATATCATACATCTTAGTAAAAATGACATGTAACCAAATGTAAGATTATTTTGGCTAGAAGTGGGTTACTCATAGCTGGGTCTAGTTGTTTGCTCGCACTAAATACTAAAAGATAAGTTTTATTTATGTATGACCAAAGATTTTTTTCCACTTCATGGTACGATTACAAAGATTTTGATGATTTATCTGACATTGGCCGCCAAAGTTCTGCATAAAACTGCATGTACTTACTTGTTGAGATGGCACATGGATGTTTTCGGATTTGAGATGAAATTCTTGTAGCAGTCTACACTGAGACTGCGAGTGCATTGACTGCATTGATAGACTCTTCTGTCCGAGACAGAAATAAACGGGTCGTAATGTGATGCTGTGAAAGTTACTGAGCGGATTTACTTCCTGCCATCTGCAGTGACATTTTGTAAATAGAAATAAAATATTGTGACATACTAGAAATTTAACAGAAATATATAACCACTGAATAGCTCAATTGAGCGCATGCATATGTAAAGGAATAGTTTTGCCACATTGGGGGTTGTAAATGAATTTAAATACAATGACAAATTGGTTTACTGATAAAAACTGTTAATTGCTTTTCGTACACTGAAAGATTTCATTAATCCAGTGCTGGTTTCTCAAATGTGTGTTGACGTATGCGTGTCCTTGTCTTCACTTAAGGAAGAGCATGAAGCTGAGATAATCCACCAATTAAGTGGCAAGTAATGACCCTTCTGCCCTTTGACCCATGACCCTTGACCCAGCAGCCTCTGCCCTTTACTCTTATAACTTAGCGCTGATGGACAGTGAACATCTTTGGAAGCCACAAGGTGAATCAGATCAGAAATAAACTCCTTAAAGTAAATTTTTCATTGATGATTCACCACACGCAGATTACGGAAAGGTGCGGAGTGAAATAACACGCGGGACGTTTCTGTCGTCGGTTCTTTGAGTGTTTTTAAATAGCGCGAATCGATAGGCCACACATGCAGCCGAGGTCTTGTGAGGTGAGATTATTTTGTCCCGGTCTGTTTTAGGCAGATGAAATTGGGATACAGAGGAAGTTGCAGGTGACGTAACTCTGCCGCATTGAATGAACAGACTACCAGACGACACCTGCTCAGAAGCTCGACACTTTTTTTGGATGAATGATCTGAATGACAAAGATTGAAATCAATGCAAAATCAAACTTTCACGCTCTTTGAGACTTCAACCTGGTTTTCACAGACAGGATCACAATAATCGACAATTCTCTTTGGTCTTCACTAAATCTGCTTTCTGCTAAGTTCACAGTCCACCAAATCCCACACATTTGTCATCTTTTTACCAGATAAAAATCTGGATAGAAACTAAAAGAACGGCACGTCTCAAAAAGCAAGGTATCCTCCTGTAGCATCTGTCAAATGCATATGAAACACAATAGTCGTGAGACCTTGCACTACCATCCACCATCCTGTAAGAGATGCTGTTTCTCCAATTCACGCTGTGAGCGGGATGATTAACAGTCGAAGTGGTTTAGCAGAGCAGAGGAACATCAGCGTGAGAGCACACGGCGTTATATCAACTCTGTTATTCAGATCCAATGTTTTACTGCAATGTTAGTTGGTAAACTTTGGCCCACAGAAGGTTGTGGCGTTTGCCTGCAATGTGGGTCGTATATGGAGGTACTTGACAACTTTCACACAGGTGTGTTTGCTCTGGCAGCGGTGTCGTAAGCACGCTCGTATAAACATACACACACTTTCGAATGGAAAGGGAAGGAGGAAATAACGTTGTTGGCTTATGAGTAGCCCTAATTGACTTGGCCTGAGGGTGTTTGTCTGGGCAGTCATACAGCTTTTGTGTGCGTATTGGTGCAATGAAGGTTATCCCAGCTGGATGTTACGCTCCTTTCATTCTGGCGCAGAATTAATGTCGGCGATTTGCCCTGCAAGTGCTACTTGAGGTTTAAGGTGCCTGTTGTAAATTGCGAGTCTGTGTGTGTGGTCAATGTTTAGCATAGCTTTGTGTTGTCACAAAGGAAGTTTCTGGTAATGAGGTCACTCTCTCTTTCTCTGTCTCTCTTTTTCTTTCTCACAGACTTCACCACGCTTTTCCTGTACATTTGTTGTGTCCTACAGTATTTCCATGTCTTTAAATTCCTAATATCCTCCCACATGTTTATTCAGATATACAGTGTATAATGGGCTGTTTGGACCCATCTGGATCCCCTGACATGACCTTTGACCAGTCACTCTTTCCCCACCAGTCTTGTGGAATTTACTGGAACTATATTTGTGAGCATTGCTGTTTTAAGTTGGCATTCAGTTTTGCATTCTTTAATAGGCTAATAAAATATATATAGCACATTATTACATGGTTCCTGATTCTGGTTGGTCAGTTATTTTCGTATAACATTTCCGTAATTTGGCAGACCATTTTATTTAAAGCGACTTACAAGGTGAACTTGTTTTAAGGGGTGGTCACTTAGGGGTGTAACAATACATCGAGATTCTAATGATTCGATTCCACTCATAAAATATGGATATGAGGAGGACACTCTCCGCATCCTTATTCCTTGACGTAATGTCCATCTACGCATTTCCGCCACAGTGCGCATTTTGAGACCGGGGTCTCTGCGGAACAAAAAGAGGCGTTTCCCTCTTTTTGGGGCGTTTTCAAACTGAAAAAGGTGTTTTTTTCACCTCTTTGTCTGATTGGCTCAAATTGTGTGTGCGATTCCCAAATGCATTTTTGAGAAGGAGGTCTCTGCGGAACAAAAAGTGGCGTTTCCCAATTTTGGGGCATTTTCAAACTGAAATAATTATGTATGTACTCCGTACTTTTTTTTTCAGATGTCTAATCTGAGTTTGAAAACGCCTCAGAATTGGGAATCACCCCTTTTTTGTTCCGCAGAGACCTATACTTCGGCATTTTCATGTATTTTTTGTGTGCTATAGTCACAGCAAGTGAATGCAATGCAGCAACGAAGCAGTTGTAGCTGCGAAAACAGAGCGAAAGCGGCAGAAGACGTTGTGAATGCTATCGTACGCAAATCGTGGGTTTGAAAATATTTTGTATTTGGACAAACACATTGGCAGAAAACCTTTGTTAGCAACAGCTAAAACACTAAAGATTTTGACCTTGCCGTCATAAGCTTGATTTGATGTAACATTTTTTCGCTCATTATTTATTTTTCTTTATTTAAAAAAGTGTATTGTTTTCTTAGTTTTCTTAAATTTCCCAATTGGGACAGAGATTGTGCTTTTTTGTTATATATTTTGGTTGCGTTAGTGAGTTATTAATAAAGTTACTGCTTAACAATGCTTGTAATAATAAAGTATCATTAAATTAATCGAATTGAATCGTAATTGCATCAAAGAAATGTTTGATTTATTGGCAAACATTTCTGGCAGCGATAATCGATACTTTATTGTTTCACCATGAACTGTCCGATTTACACCCCTATGGTCACACAAGAGTTTTCGTTCTATTGATTTCTATTCATATGCATACGAATGTGTCAGACCGAATTAGTGGTCAACGGATTTATCGGCGTGCGCACCCTTTCTGTCTTTAATCTGTCTCTCTGCTTTCTCCCTTGCGCATATTACTCAAAACAAAACTGACACGATGGCGAAAGGTCGTAAGACCAAATCATATCTTGAGAGGAAATGTTTTTTGTGTTGTTACAGTAACACTTTGTATACATTTTTTTGTTGCTCAGCCTGGATTAGCACACAACACGTCCGATTTGCGAACTGACTCCTTTGAACCGATTCGTTTAAATAAACGGTTGAAACACACAGATCTGTCCAACAATGAACTCACAAGACGTCACTGTCAGCACAATCAGTCACTCGTAGCGCCTCAGAAATGAAAATGTAAATGTGTTTAAAAAGATTTGCCTTAAATAACAGTCTAAACTAAAAAACATAGACGTTTATGTGTAGGAGAAGGCTGTCATCTTCAGAAAGACCTGTCATAATTTTTTTAAATACTTTGGCTTAAATAGTGAAATTTTTACATTAAAAATATCTGCTAATCATGAGGACATTTTGATTATTATGTACAAATAATATATATACATATATCGGCCCTGATATCTAAATATCGGCATCGGCCAGAGAAAAAACCATATCGGTTGACCTTTAGACCAAATGTGTCGTGCAAAGATATTTCGCATTCAGCTGCATTCATATCACATGGAGATATGTAACCAGTAGCAAACCTGTACATCATAGTGTGACCTTTCTCTCTACTGAAACACGAAAATGGACAAAGCCAAAGAACTTATATTGACAAAGCACTCCCCGCCCATATTCGAAGTAACATCTAAAAAATAGTTTTATGCTTAAAATCTAGTGTGACCGCCCCTTTATCAGTAAGTGATAAAGGGATTCCCTGGGAATCAAACCCATGACTTTTTGTTCTCTGCAGTTATAACTATATAATTTAATGTTCATATCTGCATGTTATGTAAGGTTTGGATTTATTGGCAGATCAGTGTGCATGGATCCCACCTCATTTCCCATCTATGTGCCGTCTGGTTCTCCTTCTGAACGTCTGTTTGTCTGTTAAACCTTCGGCTGACCTCTGCCGCCTCTCTAAATTTGTTCCAGTAAGTGCAAATCCAGCATTTGTAGACTCTCTTTTCCTCTCTGCTCCTCCCGTGAGCAGGGTAAACAACTTTTCCTGTTAACACCAGAACAGAAGGGTGAGATATTTGTGCTGAGCTCACCTCTGCAAACACATTGCTTCCTTTCTTCTGATGGTCAAAGAGAACCCAATGAGTTTCACAGAGAAAAAAGTTTTTATTTTTTATGTTTGTAGGAATAATTCAGAGCGGATTGAAGAAAGGGAGGATTGAGTTGGGAGTAATTGGGGAGCTTGGGCTTAAGCTGGTTGTAAAGTTCTGTTTTGTTTTAATGCATAGGCGAGTGTCCCTGTATAGCGTGCATGATAAAATTTCGTCATCAGAATTGTATGCGCGCATTGTACGTTATGGGTGTACCGCATTGGTTCCCAGCGTTTTTCACTTTTAGTTTCCCACAACAATATTTAAAGCCCTCCACTCACTTATTTTTTTCCAAGTAAAATTAACTAGAACTTGGAATGACTAGACAGATGTATATTTGCTATTAAAATGCCCAAAAAAAGAAACAACTTGATTTTTGCTTGTTTTAGCTTATTTTAATCCTTGTTTTGTTCAATTTTTAATACTTTTAAGTCATCTTGAGGCCCCCTTGGAAATCTTCCGAAGCCTCCCTGTGGGCCCCGGCCCCCTTGTTGGGTAACACTGGTGTACCGGATTGCATTTGATCCGGGATTCATATGGACCACGACCCACGGTTCGGCTCTTATGCGATTTAAATAGGAAAGTTTATCATTTGCATGTGTTTCAAAGGCATATGAAATTTGCTTTCCATCTGTGTGTGCATGCGCCTTTAAGTGCACTAAAGTTTAAGTGCACTCAAAAGTGCATACATGGAGAGACGCGTTTCAAAAAGCAAGCAAACATAAAATCTTTCTCTACTTGACAGGACACATACAAACAAAATGATCATGAAAACCACAGCATTCTCATCTATAAAACCAGTCCGTGCTTCTCTTAAAGAGACAGTAGCCTCAATTAACCTACTCAAGTCTGTGTCATTAAAGTTAATCAAACAATCCAAAACAAAGAGAAAAACATTTTGCTGATCCACAAAATGATCTGATCGTGCCTCAAAAACCATAATGTGAGTTTTGTGATCTGTCACACCCCTGTTGTACGCGCACCGCTGAATTTTTGTAGCTGCGCGTAGGTCGCGCAAGCATGTACAGGAGAATTTCGTATGTAGCCTATAAGAGGCATTGCATTTTGCTGCAATGCGTTGAACATCTGTGTACACGTAGGAGTCAAACAAGGCTGTGCGTTCGACCGTGCATGTACATTCAGACATTTATACCACAAGCTATCCAACTGATTAGTAAATATATCTAATTTTCTCCTTATCCAGTCACTGAATATTTTTCTGTGGGTACATCATTTGCCCAGATTCCTCGTTTGGTTTCTTTATCAGACTTTTGTCATAATCTGACTTTGGGAGTTGGTAGTGCAGGCCAACTATGTGAGAACATACAGACGCTTATCATTAATCCCATTTTTGCATGCCGTGTCCAAATGCGAGTATGCTGTGTTAGTTCTTCCTGACCCAGAAAAAACATTTTATTGCTCGTAGATATTACTCGGGAGAATAAAGTTATGTGCTTTGTCTCAGATATTTCTCCTACAGTTCCTAGGGCGAGGTGACAATAGAAACAATTTGCTGACCTACAGTAAGGGTGGGGAGTGGAATTTTGAATTGTCTGACTTTTGATTGGAGACTTTATTGTCTAAGGCATTGTTAAAATCTTTTATTATGGCTTTTCTCAGTTTTTTCTCCAGCAATAATGTCCATCCTGGTTTAAAACAGGTTTAGCATTGTGTTAGCTGCGCAAAAGGTCATGGGTTTGAATCTAGGGAACACATATAGCGATAAAACTTGAATAAAGCTAGAAGTATAGTTCAGTTTTTATTCATACGCAAGGGTCCACATACAATGCATGTGATGCAAATTTGTCATCA
This sequence comes from Misgurnus anguillicaudatus, assembly GCF_027580225.2. Lineage (NCBI taxonomy): Eukaryota > Metazoa > Chordata > Actinopteri > Cypriniformes > Cobitidae > Misgurnus > Misgurnus anguillicaudatus. The sequence continues at coordinate 9,843,076 of NW_027395279.1, forward strand.
GAATAGTATGCACGCACTGTACACTGCAAAAAATGACTTTCTTACTTAGTATTTTTATTGTTTTCAGTAGAAATGTCTAAAATTTCTTAAATCAAGGTGTATTTTTAATGAGCAAAATGACCTAAGAAAATAAATCTAGTTTTTAAACAACCAATATCAAATTTTGCTTTAAGTAAAAATATCTGCCAATGGGGTGAGAAAAAAAAATCTTGAAATGTTAACTTTTTTCTTAAATGCTTAATTCAAGATTTTTTTATTTTGTTGCAATGCGCATGCGTCAATGGTCTGTGTACACATCAAATAAAAAAATATTTGCAAGGCGGTACATTCGATTGCACACATACATTCGAGCACACATAAAAAACAAACCATACGCCGGGCTTAACTTGTAATGCACCATAAGTCGATTTGAATGAAAGCATCTGTCAAATGCATAAATGTAATTCAAATATTGTTATTGCATGACATGGATAAATGAATGAGATTAATTTGTGATTTTTCTTTTCTATGGTAAAGGTTAACAAAGGCTTTATCCTGAATGGACAATTATTGCCCCCACATCTCTTTCTCCTCTCTTCTTCTTTTCTGGCATTGTCCTGTTGTTCTGCTGTTTTTCCTCCCTCCCAAACATTCCTACATTCTTTCTCTTTCAACACTGTATGCATGTTGTGCAGGACGAGAGGTCATCACACTCACTGTTTCTGTATTGTGAGGGCATTTGTGTGTGTGTGTGTCTTTTGAGGTGTGCATGAGTCAGTAGATGTCTTCATTCATCCACATAATGGTTTAATTAGGATCTCCTTTGATGTGGGCACATGTAGGCGTATGCATTCATTTATTCATTCATTGGTGGTTTTACTAGATCGAGCATCACTAGTACTATTCTTCATACTTGGGGTTAGGCATTTTAAATATTAAATTTGGATGAGTAACTCCATTTATATGCTACAGACTCAAATAATGGAGGTGTTTGATTACTGATTACAGTAAGGTTCTTTGCATATTGATAACGAAATACTCAAAAGTTTTCGCGTAAAAAATAAATTTTGTGTCAATCACGTTTAAACACTGCATCCGAAACTTTCGTCTATCATGAAAATATTCAGATCAGGTTCGATTTTTTTTTTGCATCCGTAGCAAGCACTTTGAGAGGTGTTTTGACATCACAGCCACTATACAAGCGAAAGCCAAATCAAGAATAGAGTTTGAAGGGTTGATCCACATCGTCCAGGTCCAACAGCACAGCAAACAAAGTGAGGAATACAAAGAGACGAAATATAAAGACAGATAGTAAGTGATATGATTGTTAGTTAAGGGATTAATTAATACGCATGGGATACAGCATGCAAGGTTTGTGTGCGTGACAAATTTGTAAGATAACAAATACGAAAAAACTCATATGAAAATTACGGATGATTTACATTTATTCATTTAGCTGACGCTTTTATCCAAAGCGACTTACATTTGTTATATATGTCAGAGGTTGCACGCCTCTGGAGCAGCTAGGGGTTAAGTGTCTTGCTCAGGGACACAATGGTGTGTCACAGTAGATTCAAACCTGGGTCTCTCACACCAAAGGCGTGTGTCTTATCCACTGCGCCATCACCACCCCCAGATGCATTTGAGGCGTCAAATTCGTGTCTACTGTGCGTAGTTGGATGCTTGAACATTTTGAGTGTACTCGCTGCATTCGTGCGTGAAAGCCGCGCATGAAATTGTAGTCATCGAGACCTTCACGCGGAAATTCGCGTCATGGGAGGGGCTTCTGCGACTCCGCTGGCTTCCTGTAATCACGTCACTACTAGAGCAAGCTCATGATTGGTTAACGTGGCGCGTTTTTCTGCCAAAGTTCAGATTTTTCAACTCGTGCGATTGAGATTTCAAGCGAGGTCCTTTTTATTCCTGTCTCATCTATAGAAATAAGAACTTGTGTCGTATAGCTCCGGGTGACTGCTTATGGACAATAACAAGCATTGGTTGAATGAGTGACTCCAGGCGGGGCTGCCACCACAGCAGCAAGCAGGCTCCTGATTGGTTAAAGCGGCACGAAATTCCGCCAAAGTTCCAATTTTTCAACTCGGGCGTCAGTCGCAAAGTCGCGTGAACCGCAAAATGCACAAAAAGCACATTCGCGCATACCTTGTACAACGCTCAATTCGCGCGAGCTTCACGCGTGAAAGAGACAAAAACGCGTCTTCCGCGCCGAACACCTCTTCCACGCCGCGGGACCTCCTGACGCGCTTCAACGCGCCTTCACATTGACTTAACATTGAAATCACTCGCGCTTCACGCCTCTATCGCGGTTGGTGTAAATGCAGCATAACGCGCCACTTTAAACGCCTCATTCGTGCTGCGAGACCTCCAGACGCGCGTAAACAGGTCTTTACCTTAACTTAACATTAAAGTCACTTGCGCTTGACACCTCTATCGCGGCTGGTGTGAATGCAGCATCAGATGATTAAAGAGAGATCCAAGCTGTATCTAGGGACCAGTTTATTATAAGCCCTTTTTACACAGTGATTACGGAAAATGCACACGTGATTTGTCTGGCATCATTAGGGGTCAAGCCCCGAAGGGGCGAAGACCCCTATTGTATCCGTTAGTTTTCTTTTTATAATAATAATAATTATTAGGGGTCAAGCCCCGAAGGGGCGAAGACCCCTATTGTATTTGTTAGTTTTCCTATTATAATAATTATTATTCTGGTTCTTCTTCCGCCATTGCGGTCTATGGCAGCCCATAGAACCGTACATAGGAAAGTTATGAAATTTTGCACACTGATAAAGGACAGTCCAATGTGTCCCCACAGCAAATTTGGAGTCTCTATCTCTAACCCGCTAGCGCCACCAACAGTCCAAAGTTGAACTTATGTTTTTGCTTATAACTTCTGACCCGTAAGTCCTAGAATCGAAATTCTTGTTTCCTCTGATTCCTTGGCTCAAGACGATTCGAATGGACCCTATGTCGTCATTTTCCGTCATGAAAAAATTTCCGCCATTTTGAATTATTCGTGAAACCTACTTTTGCGAACTCGTCCTAGAGCTTTTGCCCGATTGCCACGAAAATTGGTATGTATCATCTTGAGACAGTCATGGCAAAAAGTTATCAAAAGAATTTCGATACAGCAATCCGTTGTCGTATACCACCTTAACGAAGTTTACGTAGAGCGCAAAAAAACAGATTTTAGGCTGTATCTTCGTTAAACTTAGGACTATTGACACGATACTTGGTACTTGTGATGCCAGTCAGGAACTGAGGGTGCATGCACAGTTTCGTTGCAGCGCCACCTAGTGGCCAGACGAATGTTTTATACGCCTATAACTTTGGCTGTGAGCAACTTTTTTTCACGGGACTCATTTTCTTGGAGTTATGAATAGTTGCCGAGTCTAACGATACCAAACATGCCAGAATTCGCCTTACGGTTAACCCTGTGCAGCAAAATAGCGCTTAAAAAACACGCGTGAATATCTCCGCAAGCGTTTTTCCGATCGACTCGAAAACACCATAGGAAGAAACTAACCTTACCTTCTGAACAAAAAGTTCTATTGGCGTTATATTAAAATTTTCTTCAGAAATGGCCGAAAATTGCAAAAAACGACAAATTACCTTTAAATTTTGTGTTTTTTATACATAAATGGTTGTAACTTTGTGATGAAAAGAGATTTTTTCACCAGATTTGATACGCTGATGTATGAGCACATTCTGAGGCTACACAAAAAAATTGTATGCTTTCACCACTAAATGGCCTTAAAATTGAACAAAACCTTTGATAACAAGCCAGCCTTATGGTCATACAACTGTTTCTTAACTAAACTAAAGTGTATAGTCATTAAACTAGCTAGATGTAACACAATCATGACCTAATGTTGCATGCACAATTTTGTCATTGCGCCACCTACTGGTTTTTAGATAGAATATGGTATTTTTGCCTAAAACTACTGCAACAACACATCTAAAACCATGAGTCATCATGGATTATTCCTTTCATAGCTTTGACTATAATCACTGGTGGTTGCCAATTCACTCCCCTTCAACCATTGAGAATACCTTATCAACCGTTTTTGCAAAAACTATATCTCTGCATCAGAACATCGTAGAGACACGGGGATAGTCTCTTTTAACTAGTTAAACTTGTTGTAACATGATGTGACCCATGTTTTGCCACTGCAAACACAACTCACATGTCTTTCAGTGCTCTAATGTTCCATGATTGTCAATAACAGAAGGACGATTGCAGTAGACAAGAACTTAGATTATTTTTGTTGATAACTTTTTTGTTTTTTCATCTAAAATTATTAGGTTTACCTAGGGTCTTCAATCTGCTTATCCAATCTCAATTTTACATCCTTTTTTGCCCTTTTCGGCTTGACCCCGGCATTGCTGCTTGCAGCTATATTTAGGGGTCAAGCCCCGAAGGGGCGTAGAACCCTATTGTATTTGTTAGTTTTCTTAATTTTATTATTATTATTAGTTATTCTTCTTCCGCCATTGCGGTCTATGGCAGCCCATAGAACCGTACGTAGGAAAGTTATGAAATTTGGCATACTGATAAAGGACACTCCAATGTGTCCACACAGCCAATTTGGAGTCTCTATGTCTAACCCACTAGCGCCACCAACAGTCCAAAGTTGGACTTATGTTTTTGCTTATAACTTCTGATCTGTAAGCCCTAGAAACAAAATTCTTGCTTCTTCTGATTCCTTGGCTCAAGACGATTCGATTGGACCCTATGACATCATTTTCCGTCATGAAATTTTTTCGCCATTTTGAATTATTTGTAAAACCTACTTTTGCGAACTCGTCCTAGAGCTTTTCCCCGATTTCCACGAAAATTGGTATGCAGCATCTAGAGACACTCAAGGCAAAAAGTTATTAAAAGAATTTCGATAAACCAATCCGTTGTCGTATAGCGCGTCAACAAATTTTACATAGAGCGCAAAAAAACAGATTTTAGGCTGTATCTCCTCCAAACTTAGGCCTATTGACACAAATCTTGGTACTTGAGATGCCAGTCAGGAACTGAGGGAGCATGCACAGTTTCGTTGCAGCGCCACCTAGTGGCCAGACGAATGTTTTATAGGCCTATAACTTTGGCTATGATCATCATATTTACAAGGGACTGGTTTCCTTGGAGTTTTGAATAGTTGCCGAGTCCAACGATACCAAACATGCCAGGATTCGCCTTACGGTTAACCCTGTGCGGCAAAATAGTGCTTAAAAAACACGCGCGAATATCTCCGCGACCGTAATTCTGATCGACTCAAAAACACCATAGGAAGAAACTAACCTTACCTTCTGAACAAAAAGTTCTATTGGCGTTATATTAAAATTTTCATCAGAAATGACCGAAAAATGCAAAAAACGAAAAATTACCTTTTAAATTTTGTATTTTTTACACATAAATGGTTATAACTTCGCAACGAAAAGAGATTTTTTCACCAGATTTCATACGCTGATGTACGACCACAGTCTGAGGCTACACAAAAAAAATTGCTTGCTTGCACCACTAGTTGGCGTTATAATTGAACAAAACCTGTGATATCAAGCCAGCCCTATGGTCATACAACTGTTTCTTCACTAAACTAAAGTGTATAGTCATAAAACTAGCTCGATGTAACGTAATCATGACCTGAAGTTGCATGCACAATTTTGTCACAGCGCCACCTAGTGGTTTTGAGATAGAAAATTGAAAATTTTGCCTAAAACTACTGCAACAACACATCTAAAACCACAAGTCATCATGGATTATTCATTTCATGGCTTGGATTATAATCACTGGTGGATGTCAATTTACTGTCTAGCAACCAATGAGAATACCTTATCAACTGTTTTTGCAAGAGCTATATCTCTTCATCAGAACAGCGTAGAGACATGGGGGTGGGCTCTTTTGACTCATTAACACCACAGTAACATTTTGTGAGCTGAGTATTACCACTGCAAGCACCACTCACATTTCCTTCAGTGTTCTAGTTGTCAATGCTCCTCAAGACGTGAGGGAGAGATTTCACTGAATAAGAACACAGCTTTTTTGCTGATTACTGTTATATTAATTTGTCTGAAATCAGGAGGTTTTGCTAGGTTTTTTAAACTGCTCATCCGGACTCAAGTTTACCTTCTTCTGTGCCCTTTTTGGCTTGACCCCGGCATTGCTGCTTGCAGCTATATTTATTATTCTGCTTCTTCTTCTTCTTCTTCTTCCGCCATTGCGGTCTATGGCAGCCCATAGAACCGTACGCAGGAAAGTTATGAAATTTGGCACACTGATAAAGGACAGTCCAATGTGTCCCCATAGCAAATTTGGAGTCTCTATGTCTAACCCGCTAGCGCCACCAACAGTCCAAAGTTGCACTTACGTTTTTGCTTATAACTTCTGACCCGTACGTCCTAGAAATTAAATTCTTGTTTCCTCTGATTCCTTGGCTCAAGACAATTCGACTGGACCCTATGACGTCATTTTCCGTCATGAAAATTTTTCCGCCATTTTGAATTATTCGTAAAACCTACTTTTGCGAACTCGTCCTAGAGCTTTTGCCCGATTTCCACGAAAATCGGTATGTAGCATCTACGGACCCTCACGGCAAAAAGTTATGGAATTCATGTCAATTCGTCAATCCGTTTCCGTAAAGCGCGTCAACGAATTTTACGTAGAGCGCAAAAAAACGGATTTGAGGCTGTATCTTCGGCAAACTTAAGCCTATTGACACAATACTTGGTACTTGTGATGCCAGTCAGGAACTACGGGTGCTTGCAGAGTTTCGTCACAGCGCCACCTAGTGGTCAGACTTATGCTTTACACGCCTATAACTTTGGCTCCGATTGACGTATTTTCACGGGACTTGTTTCTTTGGAGTTATGAGTCGTTGCCGAGTCCAATGATACCAAACATGTCAGAATTCGCCTTACGGTTAACCCTGCGCAGCAAAATAGCGCTTAAAAAACATGCGTGAATATCTCCGCGAGCGTTTTTCCGATCGACTCGAAAACACCATAGGGAGAAACTAACCTTACCTTCTGAACAAAAAGTTCTATTGGCGTTATATTAAAATTTTCATCAGAAATGGCCGAAAATTGCAAAAAACGAAAAATTAACTTCAAATTTTGTGTTTTTTACACATAAATGGTTGTAACTTCGTAACGAAAATATATTTTTTCACCAGATTTGACACGCTGATGCATGAGCAAATTCTGAGGCTACACAAAATTTGTATACTTGCACCACTAGATGGCCTTATAATTGAACAAAACCTTTGATAACAAGCCAGTCTTATGGTTATACAACTGTTTCTTCACTAAACTAAAGTGTATAGACATAAAACTAGCTACATGTAACACAATCATGACCTGATGTTCCATGCACAATTTTTTCATTGCGCCACCTACTGGTTTTAAGAGAGAATATTGTATTTTTGCCTAAAACTACTGCAAAAACACATCTAAAACCATGAGTCATTATGGATTATTCCCTTCATGGCTTTGACTATAATCACTGGTGGTTGCCAATTCACTGCCTAGCAACCATTGAGAATACCTTATCAACCGTTTTTGCAAGAGCTATATCTCTGCATCAGAACATCGTAGAGACACGGGGATGGTCTCTTTTGACTAATTAAACTTGTTGTAACATGATGTGACCCATGTTTTGCCACTGCAAACACCACTCACATGTCCTTCAGTGCTCTAATGTTCCATGATTGTCAATAACAGAAGGACGATTGCAGTAGACAAGAACTTAGATTATTTTTGTTGATAACTTTTTTGTTTTTTCATCTAAAATTATTAGGTTTACCTAGGTTCTTCAATCTGCTTATCCAATCTCAATTTTACATCCTTCTGTGCCCTTTTCGGCTTGACCCCGGCATTGCTGCTTGCAGCTATATTTATTAGGGGTCAAGCCCCGAAGGGGCGTAGAACCCTATTGTATTTGTTAGTTTTCTTTTTATAATAATTATTATTATTAGTTATTCTTCTTCCGCCATTGCGGTCTATGGCAGCCCATAGAACCGTACGTAGGAAAGTTATGAAATTTGGCACACTGATAAAGGACAGTACAATGTGTCCCCACAGCAAATTTGGAGTCTCTATGTCTAACCCGCTAGCGCCACCAACAGTCCAAAGTTGCACTTATGTTTTTGCTTATAACTTCTGACCCGTAAGTCCTAGAATCGAAATTCTTGTTTCCTCTGATTCCTTGGCTCAAGACGATTCGAATGGACCCTATGTCGTCATTTTCCGTCATGAAAAAATTTCCGCCATTTTGAATTATTCGTGAAACCTACTTTTGCGAACTCGTCCTAGAGCTTTTGCCCGATTGCCACGAAAATTGGTATGTATCATCTTGAGACAGTCATGGCAAAAAGTTATCAAAAGAATTTCGATACAGCAATCCGTTGTCGTATACCACCTTAACGAAGTTGACGTAGAGCGCAAAAAAACTGATTTTAGGCTGTATCTTCGTTAAACTTAGGACTATTGACACGATACTTGGTACTTGTGATGCCAGTCAGGAACTGAGGGTGCATGCACAGTTTCGTTGCAGCGCCACCTAGTGGCCAGACGAATGTTTTATACGCCTATAACTTTGGCTGTGAGCAACTTTTTTTCACGGGACTTATTTTCTTGGAGTTATGAATAGTTGCCGAGTCCAACAATACCAAACATGCCAGAATTCGCCTTACGGTTAACCCTGTGCAGCAAAATAGCGCTTAAAAAACACGCGTGAATATCTCCGCGAGTGTTTTTCCGATCGACTCGAAAACACCATAGGAAGAAACTAACCTTACCTTCTGAACAAAAAGTTCTATTGGCGTTATATTAAAATTTTCATCAGAAATGGCCGAAAATTGCAAAAAACAAAAAATTACCTTTAAATTTTGTGTTTTTTATACATAAATGGTTGTAACTTTGTGATGAAAAGAGATTTTTTCACCAGATTTGATACGCTGATGTATGAGCACAGTCTGAGGCCACACAAAAATAATTGTATGCTTTCACCACTAGATGGCCTTAAAATTGAACAAAACCTTTGATAACAAGCCAGCCTTATGGTCATACAACTGTTTCTTAACTAAACTAAAGTGTATAGTCATTAAACTAGCTAGATGTAACACAATCATGACCTAATGTTGCATGCACAATTTTGTCATTGCGCCACCTACTGGTTTTTAGATAGAATATGGTATTTTTGCCTAAAACTACTGCAACAACACATCTAAAACCATGAGTCATCATGGATTATTCCTTTCATAGCTTTGACTATAATCACTGGTGTTTGCCAATTCACTCCCCTTCAACCATTGAGAATACCTTATCAACCGTTTTTGCAAAAACTATATCTCTGCATCAGAACATCGTAGAGACACGGGGATAGTCTCTTTTGACTAGTTAAACTTGTTGTAACATGATGTGACCCATGTTTTGCCACTGCAAACACCACTCACATGTCTTTCAGTGCTCTAATGTTCCATGATTGTCAATAACAGAAGGACGATTGCAGTAGACAAGAACTTAGATTATTTTTGTTGATAACTTTTTTGTTTTTTCATCTAAAATTATTAGGTTTACCTAGAATCTTCAATCTGCTTATCCAATCTCAATTTTACATCCTTTTTTGCCCTTTTCGGCTTGACCCCGGCATTGCTGCTTGCAGCTATATTTATTAGTTATTCTTCTTCCGCCATTGCGGTCTATGGCAGCCCATAGAACCGTACGTAGGAAAGTTATGAAATTTGGCACACTGATAAAGGACACTCCAATGTGTCCCCACAGCAAATTTGGAGTCTCTATGTCTAACCCGCTAGCGCCACCAACAGTCCAAAGTTGCACTTATGTTTTTGCTTATAACTTCTGATCCGTGAGGCCTAGAAACAAAATTCTTGTTTCCTCTGATTCCTTGGCTCAAGACGATTTGATTGTACCCTATGATGTCATTTTCCGTCATGAAAATCTTTCTGCCATTTTGAATTATTCATAAAACCTACTTTTTCGAACTCGTCCTAGAGCTTTTGTCCGATTGCCCCCAAAAATGGTATGCATCATCTTGAGACACTCATGGCAAAAAGTTATCAAAAGAATTTCGATACAGCAATCCGTTGTCGTATACCACCTTATTGAATTTTACGTAGAGCGCAAAAAAACAGATTTTAGGCTGTATCTTCGCCAAACTTAAACCTATTGACACGAAACTTGGTACTTGAGATGCCAGTCAGGAACTGAGGGTGCATGCTGAGTTTTGTCACAGCGCCACCTAGTGGCCAGACTTATGCTTTACATGCCTATAACTTTGGCTTCGATTGACGTATTTTCATGGGACTTGTTTCTTTGGAGTTCTGAATAGTTGCCGAGTCCAACGATACCAAACATGCCAGAATTCGCCTTACGGTTAACCCTGCGCAGCAAAACAACCCTTAAAAAACACGCGTGAATATCTCCGCGAGCGTTTTTCCGATTGACTCGAAAACACCATAGGAAGAAACTAACCTTACCTTCTGAACAAAAAGTTCTATTGGCGTTATAGTAAAATTTTCATCAGAAATGGCCGAAAATTGCAAAAAATGAAAAATTACCTTCAAATTTTGTGTTTTTTACACATGAATGATTGTAACTTCGTAACAAAAATATATTTTTTCACCAGATTTGATACGCTGATGTATGAGCAGAGTCTGAGGCCACACAATAAAATTGGTATGCCTGCACCACTAGATGGCCTTATAATTGAACAAAACCTTTGATAACAAGCCAGCCCTATGGTCATACAACTATTTCTTAACTAAACTAAAGTGTATAGTCATGAAACTAGCTAGATGTAACGCAGTCATGACCTGAGGTTGCATGCACGATTTTGTCATAGCGCCACCTACTGGTTTTGAGATAGAAAATGGCTATTTTTGCCTAAAACTACTGCAACAACACATCTAAAACCATGAGTCATCATGGATTATTCCTTTCATGGCTTTGACTATAATCACTGGTGGAAGTCAATTTACTCTCTAGCAACCGATGAGAATACCATATCAACTTTTTTGCAAGAGCTTTTTCTCTGCATCAGAACATCGTAAAGACATGGGGATGGTCTCTTTTGACTCATTTGACTTGTTGTAACATGTGGTGACCCATGTTTTGCCACTGCAAACATCACTCACGTGACTTTCAGTGCTCTAATGTTCCATGATTGTCAATAACAGAAGGACAATTGCAGTAGACAAGAACATAGATTATTTTTGTTGCTTACTTTTGCGTTCTTCATCTGAAATCATTAGGTTTACCTAGGTTCTTCAATCTGCTTATCCAATCTCAATTTTACATCCTTTTGTGCCCTTTTCGGCTTGACCCCGGCATTGCTGCTTGCAGCTATATTTTGCTTTTTGGTTCATTCACATTGCCAATGATTTTCCCAAATCTGTGCGTGCATTCACACACATACTGTAAAGATCCTGTAAAGATATGTGATGTGTTTGAAGTCTTGCATTCGTAAATTCTTGAAGTTTACTAATGTTCCGTGATTTTTCTTCCGAGAAACCATGCGCTTGCATTATTGTTTATGACAAGACCATAAGGAGCATGTGATGCGCTGTTCTGTCATGCTGGTGAATGAGCTGCCTGATCTCTGCTTTAGTCCACTTTGTGGTGAATGTTGGTCTGCGTTTAAATCCCTGTGTCAAATAGTTGACACATAACTTCTTGTTGCGATGACAAGCGTGTCCACACTATGACACACCTCTTACGGCATTGTTTCTGTGGGTTTTTTTTCACATATAATGTGTTCTGTAAATGTTATGGCAATGCTACTAGGTCCTCTTCACAGGAACGATCCCAGAACATTTACGAGATGTGTTTGTGTTCACACTGAAGCCTCTTTGCCAATTTTACTGAACTGTTCTGGGAACAAGTGCTGTGTGAATGGGGTTATAGAGAGTTAAGGGTGGGTTCGGGCTAGTCAGTCTACCACCCAGAACCCTTTAGTAACGTCATTGCAACACCCTGGTGGCGGGTTTCTTCAGATGTCAAAATCTAGTTTTAATTTAATGAGGTAGATTGCATAAGTTATTTCTGACATTGACGGCAGTCTGGAATTCATTGAAGCTTTACAGCTTGGCTTTTGATGGGTGTGCTGTCAATCACTGACAGGCAGACAGACAGACTGCATACTCAGAGCCCAGACTTAGAGATGAAATCCCTAAAGGGAAAAGTTGGTCCAAAACAGCTGCAACAGAAAGCAACATTGGGATTTCCCTGCTTCATAGCAAACCTTACGCAGAGTGGACAAACACATACTGTACTGTATAAGAGCACTGTGTGTGTATACACTTTTGGCGCTTTTCCATTGCATAGTACCCCACGGATTGGTTTAGTTTGGGTCGAGTCAGCCTACTTTTGGGAGCTTTTCCATTGGCTGCAGTACATAGTACCCAATAATTTTTTTAGTACCACCTCGGTTGGGGTTCCAAGCGATCCGAGCTGATACCAAACGTGAAGCGAAAACACCGTAGATCACTGATTGGTCTGAGAGAATTGTCACTACCAGGGTTAGGTAGGGTGATAGTGAATGTGTTTATCTCAATCCTGTAAAACCTAAAAGTTAACTCAAATTAAACCAAACCATTTAAGGGCACTTCAGTCAGTCCAGTTCGAACTGGATGTGCACTAGGGGTGGAACGGTACACAGAAGTCCCGGTTCGGTTCGTACCTCGGTTCAGGCGCCACGGTTCGATTCACTTTCGGTACAATGGAGGGAAAAGCAAAACAAAAATGAAGAAGGCATTTTTTTAGTACTTAAGATAATCTTAAAAACATAGGTGTCCTCATCAGTGTTATTTTGAGATGTCATGAATATGAACTGAAATGCATTTAACATACTATCTCGTATTCAAAAATGTATACCACTTTAAGTAATCTTGTACTCATCTTTCATACAAATATGGGTTCAAATGTATTACAAGTGTTACCTAAATACATTTTAAAATTACATTTTGGCCTTATTTCATATTAATGTACTAAAGAACAAAAAAATAGGCTTGTAGGATGAATTAATAGGTGTGTACGACTAAACGAGGCGCTGCAAGAAACGACAAGTGGATGACGTCAGAGTAACGCGAGAGCGATTTGAAGTCAGCCTCCTCCGCAAGATTTCTCGCGGTACTCTGACGCTGATGGCGCTGCGTAGCGTTGAGCACACTTTAAAAAAGCAGCTGAACTCGACAGAACTGCGCCTCGTCCATTAATTGTATATTAGCAGGACAATTTATATCCTACTTCTCAGTGTGAGAAATACAAAGTGTGGCGTGTGAACTGACTGAAATGCGTGTGTGTCAAGGTGAATGCGTGAGACTTGAGAGCCCTGATTAGATGTATTTCCACTCACATACCTAACAATTGCTGAACAACGCCGATGCACAGTCCTCGTCTTTTCCCCACTCTCTCGCCTGTACTATTGTAACTGACTGGAAAACTGAAGTTTTGCCAAACTTGCAATCTTAAAGAGGCCGACAGAGCGTCTAACTCTTGTGGAACACCACTTGCCATCCTCGCTAACGCTGCTCACTAACTGACTGGACCGGCGTCGACCTGACAAAAAAATGCAGAGTGCCAGAATGTAGACGGGCTCTGATAGAGCGCATAAATAGGCGGAGCTCGGCTGCATCGGTGCCAATCAGAGCTTCAGAGCTAAAGCGGGGCAACAGATTAGCAGTCCATAAATAACCCGCGTATCTAACAGTAGTTCCGCATTACATTAATTATTTTGCACGCAAGTTTTTTTTATTTTCATACCGTGTATTCTCCATTTTAAATTAATGCACCGAATCGTGACCCCCGTACCGATTCGTTTCGAAACGAATACATGTACCGTTCCACCCCTAATGTGCACAAATGTTGGAATATTTGTTTCTGAAAAATATCATTAGAAAATTAAAAATGCTATTCCATTATTAGGGATGCACCGAATCCAGGATTTGGATTCGGTCGAATACTGGGCTTTTTGACGGGGTTTGGGTTTGGCAGAATCTTAGATTTATTTTCCACCAAACCGAACCCTAGGCTTGCGCTACGCTGGTCGACGTCACGCGGCCTTTGATTACACACATCGGGTGCTGACGTGGAGATAAGCGGGTGTTTTTTCGGTGAGCCTTAGGGGCGGTTCACATTTCGTGGACGCACCTGGAAAAAACTAGCGCATCGCACCACATTGCTTTCATTATGCATAGGCTTATGGTAATTGTCAAAATAGTTTTTCCCACTTGTCATCCTGGCATAATGCTGCCTATCCTTTTTTTACAGTTAAAATCAAATAAAATGAAAAATACACTGCTGTGGACATTGTTTACTTTATTAATGTGTTTTACTGTGTTAATAGCATAAGGATGCGATTAGGATTCGGTATTCGGTTTCGGCTGAATCTTAAACAGTGGATTCGGTATTCGGCCGAACCCAAAAAAAATCTGGATTCGGTGCATCCATATCCATTATCTGTATTTTTCATGAGAAAAGAAAACTGTGTCACCAGGGTTAAGCATTTATTAGAAATGTCTCGTCTTATTTAACTCTTTTTTTTACTTTATATGTAATGACTTATAATATACAGAATATAAAAAAATCATTTGTAGGCTATGTGTTCATAAATCTTTGTTCATTAACATCTCAAGCTATAGTTCAAATATCTGCCAAATGCGTATTACACACAGCGGGCTGCAACGAACGTATGATGAGCATCAGAATTCAATAACATTACTTAATTACGTTAAAAATTAATACAATGTAAAATTTAATATTAAAGGAATAGTCTACTCATTTTCAATATTAAAATATGTTATTACCTTAACTAAGAATTGTTGATACATCCCTCTATCATCTGTGTGCGTGCACGTAAGCACTGGAGCGCGCTGCGACGCTTCGATAGCATTTAGCTTAGCCCCATTCATTCAATGGTACCAATCAGAGATAAAGTTAGAAGTGACCAAACACATCAACGTTTTTCCTATTTAAGACGAGTAGTTATACGAGCAAGTTTGGTGGTACAAAATAAAACGTAGCGCTTTTCTAAGCAGATTTAAAAGAGGAACTATATTTTATGGCGTAATAGCACTTTTGGGAGTACTTCGACTCGGCGCAGTAACACCCTCCCTCTCCCATTATGAGAGGGAGAAGGGGAGCGGACTTTTCAGGGAGTCGAAGTACTCCCAAAAGTGCTATTACGCCATAAAATATAGTTCCTCTTTTAAATCCGCTTAGAAAAGCGCTACGTTTTATTTTGTACCACCAAACTTGCTCGTATAACTACTCGTCTTAAATAGGAAAAATGTTGATGTGTTTGGTAGCTTCTAACTTTATCTCTAAATGGTACCATTGAATGAATGGGGCTAAGCTAAATGCTATCGAAGCGTCGCAGCGCGCTCCAGCGCTTATGTGCACGCACACAGATGATAGAGGGATGTATCAACAATTCTTAGTTAAGGTAATAACATATTTTAATATTGAAAATGAGTAGACTATTCCTTTAAATATAATATTTAACTTTATGTATTACCATAACCAACTGGAGCGGTTTTTGTGCAGTAATCACCAGGATTAGTAAATATCTTCCTCAGTTGACGGTCACGTAATAAACAGGACAACAAGCAATTTGTTTTTAGGATCTCAACAGTCGTCATGAAAGTAGCAAACTTGCTTTATTGTCATTATAAATGCAGATATTCCTGTCAGATCAGGTTTGTCACAGGGAGTTGGCAGCGCCTTTTATCCGTTGGCTTGTTCTGCCTGAGGAACAGACTTTCAGTTAATAGGCCTATATGCAAATTTTTCTTATCAACAAAATGAAATAAACAAGAGAATTATATACCACAGTGTGTCAGTATACACCAATATTATATTCTCTATATAGTTTGTTTATGTTGAAACTATTCAATGATAATTATAAGCTTGATGTTAAATTGTGACTTAATAAAAATTTAAAAAATGACATCTTAGCTTAATTTAAATTAAGCAATAAGGTACGAGAGGCTGTGCTGTATCGTGAATAAGTAACGGCTGAAGGGCGTTGTTAGGCACGACGCGAAGCGGAGTGCCTGCAACCCCTTCAGCCGTTACTTATTCACGATACAGCACTTGCCTCGAGTACCTTATTGCTTTTATAAAACGGTTACCACACAATATTAAAGTAAAAAAAAATATTAGTGCAACTTTCATGAAGTTAAATCAATAAAAGGATTCCTTCCGCTAGAAAAAATAGTCCCTGAATGCAAACAACAACATGGAAGCTCAAATAAAAACAACAAACTGCTCTCAGCCTTTGTCTCATTATATGTTTATGTGTTGCTAAGGGTGTTGCTAAGGGCGCAGTGATATTAAATAGAACCGTTGGGTGAAGCGGTCATAGCAGTGTTTTATTGTGAATAAAGCACACCTATTGACCAATCAGAATCAAGGATTGGAACTAACCGTTTTATAATAAATATTCGAATGTTCGCTTTTTATGAGCTCAAATATTAGAAGATGAAAACTACCCATCCCTAGTTGGAACCAGTGACCACCTGGTTACCAGTCCGACTCTACCTGACCTTCACTGACCTGCAGATTGATCCCAACCTGTATATATTTCTTTGTTCTGCTAAACACAAAGGAAAATATTTGGAAGAATGTGAGTAACCAAACATATTTATTTATTTATTATATATTATATCAGTTATTATTTTAAATACGATAGCAGTAAAATTAGGTCTGTTTGGTTACATAACTGATGACAGAATTTTTGTTATTAATGGACTATCCTCTTAAGTAACAAGCAATAACATTTAGAGTTTGTCTAAAAATATTATCGTTCAAAATTTTATTCTTTACAACTAGGGATGCTCACATTGACCGTTTAACCGTTAACCGAAGGTAAGAACTTATGACCGATTAACATTATCAGTTAAAATAAAAAAATATTTGTTAATACATGGTGCGTGTCCTCATGAGCCGACAGACATTTCGCCATTTTTCTAAGTACTATTCGGACGGGATTAGTTTTACATAGGAAGGTGGGGTAAAGCAATTTTTATCAGAGCTTCTCAGTGATTTTAGTCCAGTCCGAATGTTCCATGTCAGTAATCATTACGGACAATGTCAGTAAAGATTACGGCGACTTTTACCTTCTGTAAAAAGGTCCGGAGAAATTACCTCAGGTAATACTAATCCAGTGCGAATAGACCAGCTGTAAATATCCACGTAAATCGCGTCATTTCCTTTTAATTTGCGGGTTTCTTTTAAATATAAAAGCGCTTAAAGAAGCATTTACTTGCGTTCTAGGCGGAAAACAAGTGAGTTACAAGTCAGTTCCTGAATAACACGACATAAACTTTAAAAAAAAAAAGTCACATTTACTTCTCAGAGGCACGGAACTGTTTATGAAACTGACGTTGTCCCCAAACTGAAATTAAACACAGTGTTTCGCGTTTTCCTCGTCTGTGTCATGTTGTTTGCACATCTGATATCAGAAAGCAAGGTAATGTGCACGTGAAGACGGGAGGTGCGCAATCGAGTTATCCCTCCCACTTCTGAATGTTTTACTGAGATTTCTAATCCCGTCCGAATTGACCATTAATATAACAGACGTCCTGTGGTAAAATTACATTACGCCATCTACCCCTGTAAAACTAATCCCGTCCGAATGTTTAATTTGTGAATGTCCTGTAAATTACACAAATGATTGCTGCCCTGACGGTCTGATAAAGTAATCATTTGTATGAGAAATCATTTGTATGCGTGTTTGGAAGCTGAACGGAGACGCGCGCGTGTCTGCGCAAGATGACGCGTCCGTCTTGCGCACATCCGGACAGACGTTCGCTGATGGCCTCTGACCCTAACCATAAACATCTAGCTCTTTTTGGACAAACGGAGAAAGACGACGCAAAACCAAAACTTTCTGAAAAGCGTCCTGCTTTAGAGATGACCACTGTGGTAGATGAAACGGAGACAATCTGCCCTTTGGATATTAATCCACTGGAACGATCACGTGCTTTTTAATAAAGTAATGTTGCGTGAATATCTGATAATGTATGAATCCTGGTTCTGTTGTTGATCTGTGGCTGCTGTTTGCACGACGGAAAACCAAAACTTTCTGAAAAGCGTCCTGCTTTAGAGATGACCACTGTGGTAGATGAAACGGAAACAATCTGTCCTTTGGATATTAATCCACTGGACCGATCGCGTGCTTTTTAATAAGGTAATGTTGCGTGAATATCAGATAATGTATGAATCCTGGTTCTGTTGTTGATCTGTGGCTGCTGTTTGCACGTTCAATTAAATGTTTTGTTTTTACTAGTTCACAGACAACCGTCAACTGTATTTTACTCAATGACAATTTCATATGAAAATCTTATCAGTTAACGGTTAATGTTCGGTTTAGAAGCTACGGTTGTCGGTCGGGAAAATTAACTGATATGAGCATCCCTATTTACAACCGTGTTTGATTACCATGAATTTGAAAACTTGTGGTAAATCCAGTACAGCCAGAATCAGTTTGACGCAGGCGCGTACATGACACATAGTTTTTTGCACAAGAAGGCATTTAAGGGAGGATGTATTGTATTCATTCATGGTAAACTTATTAGACAGATTTATTTATTTTTTACCACAGAAAATAATTTCAGGGACATGAAATATTAAATTGTGATTTTCTAAAATAAAACTTGTTTTAAGTGTGTGTATCAGTTAATTTTAACAAAACCATGATAATATTGATAACAGTCATAACTTTGGTCACTATAATCATGATATGAAATGTTCATACCGTCCCATCTCTAATACATGTCATACCTATGTTTATTACACTGTCAAAAATAAAGGTACGAAGCTGTCACTGGGGCAGTACCCTTTAAAAAAGGTCCTAATATGTACCATTTAGGTACAAATATGTTCCTTTAAAGGTACATTTTGGCAGTTCAAAGTACTAATATGCACTCTTTGGGTACAAAGGTGTACCTTTTTGAAAGGGTACTGTCCCAGTGACAACTTTTGTACCTTTATTTCTGAGAGTGTACATCTATGTCATGGAGTGTGACCTGTCATGATCTTATAAGATAATTAAAATTTCATTGTCTGTAGCAAGCTTTACGCTGTTAATTCTCCCTACGCCATAGTGATGCTGACATGCTGGATGTTGCAGGGTCTTGGAGAGGGACTTTACTGTGTGCATGTTATTTGTAAAATATATCCTGTCTGAATAAAGCTTGCTTTAATGATATTTGAAAAGTCCTGGAAAGTTGAGGAACGTCCTGGAAATTGATCTCTGAAAAAGAGTGGGAACCTTGATTTAGGACAGTTTCTCTGTTTGACTTTTTCATTTACAAATGCGGTCAATGATTTGTCGTTCACATACGTCCTCGCTCTTTTGACATGAACACTATTCTGAATTCTGGGATGCAGATAAATGGATGGTACATCACCATTCACCATTGTTTAGATGGGTAAATTGAGGGTAAAACAGTAGGAAAGCTCCTGTGTTTGTATAACTGATTCTAAAATTACTAAATATTTTGTCTGGTAATGTACTCTTTCATTTCCATGTAAGAAAATATTTGTTGCATGTTGAGCTTTGAGACAGAACGCAATAAATCCATTTTGACTAATAAAAATGTGTTTTCTATGGGTAAAAATGTGTTTTCTATACCAAGAAAATTACAAGATGAAAGCCACTGTTTTTTCCAAACTTTCACATAGCATCTTTAGGTTATAGAAACATAAGAAATTCAAATCCATAATTTCATTTTTAAAGGTGCAGTGTGTAATTTTTAGAAGGATCTCTTGACAGAAATGCAAAATAATATACAAAAATATATTATCAGGGGTGTATAAAGACCTTTCATAATGAACCGTTAGGTGTTTATTGCCTTAGAATGAGACGTTTTATCTACATACACCGGGGGTCCCCTTACATGGAAGCCGCCATTTTGTGCCGCCATGTTTCTACAGAAGCCTTTAATGAACAAACTTTTTTACTAAGTTGTATGTGGCCATGACATTTTTGTCCGGTGGTGGCTACCGTAGCTTCTCTGTGTTTCAAAAGCAAGACGTGAGCAGTGGACTGAGCCGTTGGTTGCAATTCACAACCTCACCACTAGATGCCGCTAACATTTACACACTGCACCTTTAAAGATTTATTATAAAAACTGATAATTTTTTTCACAAAATGCAATAAATCCATGACAAGTTTTTTTTTCTTCAAAATGCTATAAATCTATTGAATCAATATATGAATGTGATTCATCTTTGCCATGTTATATTCATTTAGTTAACTAGTGGTATACACTGATTAAAAAATAACATTAATGGCATTAATCAAAACATTTTTAAAACTTTTTTCAAAACATATTAGGAACACTGTCATTGCTGCTGTCACCCTTGGGATGTCGTCACTGAACTTTTTTGACAGCAATCACCTGTAAAATGTTTTGGTCCTGCTCGATTTTCGTTGACTTTGGGTAAAATAATGGAAAGTTTTTCATAAGATCCCCTGGGGTCAAAGTGTTAGCATGACAGAAGCTTGATGTTGTCGTGTGAGAACAAGCAACAGACGGCATTTTTCCCTTGCCCGCGTGCCTCTCACGTAAATTATTCGATTTTGATGGCTTACGTTTCTTCCACGCCACAGAAAACCACCACAGGTTTATCAATGCCATCAAAGTATTATTTTGTTTGTTTGTTGATCACGAAGTACAAAGTACATGAGGAAAACTAGGATTCAGTGTGTATTCAACGCACTGCTATTGTTGTTTACAATGCGTGGATTGGTGCGCTGTGAATTGTTAAGCGGATTTATTGCATTCTGCAGAGAAGGAGGATACAATACTGATTTTGGCGGTACATTTTTTTTTAATTGCCGTTTATCGCGTTTTAGAACCAAACTCTTCAAATACAACTTGCTATACTTTTTATAACTTACAGATAGTACTGTATTCGAAATCTTTACTTAACATTTGCTATTGCTTTTGAGATAAACCAGTTTCACAACCATTTCACAACTGATTTTTGCACTTGAGGCAGCAGAATAGGGGTTGGTTGCTCGAGAGGATGCATTTGTAAACAGGTATTTGTGTTCGACGGTTGTTGTTAACAAGTTTCGTGCTTGAAGATTCTGCTTTACGCCGCTTGTAAAAGTACACAGGTGTGTTACTGAATGTCAGACTCTATCATCTGTTTAACACACACTTTTCCACTCATGAAACAAACACCCACAAGACACACAGACATCCAGGGTGTGTCTCATAGTTAGATGTCATTTACTAGACATTTCTTGTTTTCGGTTGTCAACTCATTGATCACAGTATGTTCTGAACACTGCATACATCCCGAATAATGAGTCAATCAAAAGTTCACACTTTATATAGAAGGTAAAGTCAATCGCAAAGGATCAAGGGATGCAGTAGCCAGTGCAGTATTCTCTGTTGTATATTGCAAATGTACAAAATGTAGGTCTTCAAGGTGCATTCGCACCAGACGCGGTAGATGCAGCAAAAACTCGCTATTCGCACATAGTTGGACGCTTGAACATTTGGCCTCGCGTGAAATTATAGTCATTCGAGACATTCACACGGAAATTTGCGTCATGGAAGGGGCTTCTGCGACTCTGCTGGTTTCCTGTAATCACGTCATTACTAGAGCAAGCTCCTGATTGGTTAACGCGTCACAATTTTCCTCCAAAGTTCCGATTTTTTCACTTGTGCGTTTTCCACGGCAAGCTCAATTTGCGCGGAAAGCACCATCCGCGCAGGAAGGCTATTCGCGTTTGTGACTTAACATGTACAGTAAATCACTCGCACTTGCCGCCTCTACCGCATTTGGTGTGGATGCACAGTACGAATAGTATGGTAGTATGCTATTCTGAGCAGATTCAAAATAATTTAGCGAAGAATGCAATTTACAAGTTATTGTTTTTTCCTTTAAAGGGACATTCCACTTTTTTTTTAAATATACAAATTTTCCAGCTCCCCTAGAGTTAAACATTTGATTTTTACCGTTTTGGAATCCATTCAGCTGATATCCGGGTCTGGCGCTACCACTTAGCATAGCTTAGCACAATCCATTGAATTTTATTAGACCATTAGCATCGCGCTTAAAAATAACCAAAGAGTTTCAATATTTTTTCTATTTAAAACTTGACTCTTCTGTAGTTACATTGCGTATATTACGCACTGCCCGAAAATAGTCCCCTGCTATTGAAAATAACCAAGGGAACTATTTTCGGGCAGTGCATATCATCACTACACCTGCTGCGGTCATGTAACATCAGCAAAGTCCTTGATTATTATCCCAGAATGAGATTATAGTTCCTAGTCATATCTGTCTAGAAAATCACAACTTTTAATTTTCTATCGGTCTTAGTACACGATGTAACTACAGAAGAGTCAAGTTTTAAATAGGACAAATATTGAAACTCTTTGGTAATTTTTTTGTGCGATGCTAATGGTCTAATCAGATTCAATGGATTATGCTAAGCTATGCTAAAAGTGGTACCGCCAGACCCGGAGATTCCAAAACGGTAAGAATCAAATGTTTAACTCTAGGGGAGCTGGAAAATGAGCATATTTAAAAAAAAGTGGAATGTCCCTTTAATTAGTAAAAAGTATATGTTTATGATTATGATTACCCAGTATGCAGCAGTCAAATGATCATTTTGTGAATGAGTTGAACATACTTTTTTTAGGAAGGGCCATGTAGTTCAACAGGTCTTTCTGTCAGTCAACTCATCTCTGTGGACCTTCAGGGGACGTAAAGATTGACACAACTAAATCAGCGAATAGGAACAGGGGCCCCAACCAGTTATATGACATCATCTAACCTATCTCTCTCTCTCTTCACTGTTCATACATCATTTTAAGCTTGATATAATTGAAATCACAATCTGTTCAGCTGTGTGCTTCCTGAGGTTTGACAGCACAGGGCAGGCTCAGGCTTGTAAGGACGTATAAAAGAGACCTTATGTCTGTGATTTTAACACTTTCCCTTTGAAAGTGTAAAAACCAATTAAAGAAATCAAAGCAAGATACTGATTTAGTAATTTCAAAAGCTTTGTGGTCACACGCACACGAACAAAGTCACTTACAAACCACTGTGTAAATGCTCTTTGTCATGTCATCATGTCTTTCTTTGTGTGATAGCTCTGTATCTTTAACTTAAGTGTAGTTGTTTGTGTTGTCTTGATAACTTCCTGTTTAAGTGACAGATCTTGATTGCGCTTTAACATACACCAGACTTTATGCCAAAGTTTTGCAGTGTATGCTGTTGCATTGAGGTGCGTCACGTGTAGTATGTCATTAATCAGACTCGCTTCAGTCACTCGTGATGTGAACACACACCCCATCAGATTGTGGTTTTTAGATATGAACAGTAAATACTCTGCTGAAGGTTTTCTTAGAAGTCTGCACTCAGTCTTCATGGTGACTTTAACCTCAATTGACACACATTATGTTGTTTGGTCTGTCCCACCCCAATTCTGCGGTGAATCCTTCAACAATCTAAATGAAGGGTCATGTGTTGTTATCTCTGAATCAAACTCGCCAACTTCTCCTCCTCCCACCCATTCATGGACAGGTCCAGACGAAACCCTCATACCCTCTCATGTTCTTCTGTACCTCCTCAGTTCTTAATTCCTTCCCCTGGTGACATGACCAGCTTAGAACAGTTGGGCCAGTCTGGTTTGTGATGGTTTGGTGCTGGTCACATAAACATAGGATTTTATGTCTGTTTTTGTCATATTACTTTCAGGCTTATTGCCAATAAGAGTGCTTGTAGAGGGGTTTTCAGTTTTTTTTAAAGAGCACCTATTGTCCGATTCACGATTTTATATTTATATTGGTGTTTATGTGTGTATTAGTACATGTTAAAGATATGCAAAAGGTACAAACCCCAAAGTAAACGATGACGCAAGTTATCGTCTTTAATGTAAATCTCTTTTCTTGGACTACAACAAACACACGGATTGTAGGCAACAGTTTACTTCATGGGATTGGTGATGTAGACAAGACCGACATTATCTTAATTCCTCCTGCTTCGGACT
The DNA here is from genome assembly GCF_027580225.2 of Misgurnus anguillicaudatus. Lineage (NCBI taxonomy): Eukaryota > Metazoa > Chordata > Actinopteri > Cypriniformes > Cobitidae > Misgurnus > Misgurnus anguillicaudatus. The sequence continues at coordinate 9,867,101 of NW_027395279.1, forward strand.
CACAGCCTGTAAGTTAACTCCTGTTAGCATTGCATTGTGAGCGAATCTTTCAAACATGGTAAGGAGCGTCACATTTCCGGCCGACGTCAGAGGTATTCAGGCCAATCACAATGTACAGATTAGCTGGCCAATCAGGGACACAGAGCTTTTCAAATTCGTGCATTTCAGGAAGAGAGTGAAATCTGGAGCTATAAAAATATATGGTATGTGGAAAATAATGTGTTTTAACCATAAACCACGCGAACACATTATATTATACCAAATACACAAAAGAACGTTGTTTTTAGCAATGAAATAGGTGCTCTTTAGCTGTGAAGAACCCTTGCAGGAAAACCAGTATCCCATTATATGGAGATCAGCATCCAATCCAAATGTCTGGTGATTTTCCCCTTAAGATCTTTACGAATAACTATTGTTTTGTAAAATAATACAAAATATTATATTACATATTCTCTATATTATGTATATTATTTACACTCTTTGCACTGCAGTGGCTTTCTGAGGCCTACATTAGAAATGGCATTGGGGCAACATAGAGGATGACAGCATCAATCAAACAGCCAGATGCTTTTTACCAAAACGAATTACAGTGCATTCAGTGCATCTATTTTACAATTATGTGTTTACTGGAAATGGAATCGATTCATTTCAAGTTTATTTTTATCACACTTTTAGCAGCTTTACAGTAAACGCATATTATTAAAGATAATATATAAAATAGATGATATTATTGCATTTTTTTTTTTTTTTTACAAAAGATGGACAATTGTCTAAGGGATTGTAATCAGGACGTTATATTTTTTATGCATTTGGCAGATGCTTTAATTGATCACAATGTAAACATTTTTTATCAGCATGTGTGTTTCCTGGGTTCGAACCCACAAACTTTTGCGCTGCTAACACATTGCTTTACCACTGAGGTATAAAGAAGCATGGATTAGGAGAAAGGATGTTTATAGTGCTATTCAAAGGGGTCATATGACTTTGCAAAAGAAAATTATTTTGTGCATTTGATGTAATGCAGTGTCTTACGCTAGGGATGTCAATTTATGCAATTTCCCATAATCGATGATAGGTTAAATTAACAAACAATCAATCAAATAATCGTTAAAAGTAATAGTGCAATAAGCCTTTACTGCAGTGGCATATAGCCAAGGACATAAAAGTGTTCTTTGAAACAACAGCTTCCTCACTCGAATTAAAAGATTTAATTTTGTATAAAAAACATGCTAGTTGGATTGTAAAATGAGTCAATGTAGTTAGTGTTTTGATAAAATCATCAATTGAAACTTATCTCGTAATGAAAAATGAGTAATAGACACAGTGTATACCCCTGCCTCACATGGGCACTCTGCAATAGTCGCATGAAGTTAAAAAGCCCAGGTGTGTGTTTGGCATCGAGCATCGTTGTGATCATGGCTAGTTTTGTTTCTGTGCGCTCGCTTCATTTTTTTTCTCCGGCTGTATGTGTTTTGCGCATGTGCGTGATCTTGCTTATTTGACAATCGCTCAGTTTTATTGATTTAATTCTTATCGACAATTAATTGAAGATCGATTAATTGTTAACATCCCTACTTTACGTGGTTCAAAAAACACTTTATTTTCCACATACTGTACATTATTGTTGCTCCTCTATGCCCCACATTTCTGAAATGTGCTGATTTTTACAAAGCTCATTGTTCTGAAAAGTGTGGTGCTCTCTGATTGACCAGCTATCCAGTGCGTTGTGATTAGCCGAATACCTCAACCGTATGACGGAAATATTACACCCCTTACCCTTATACGACATGGTGGTGACGGCAACAATACTATAGCAAGAATAAAAGTTATGCCTTCTTTCTTTGCATATACACTTGGGTGAAGCAAATCTTCCCACACAGTGATATAAATATATGGGGGGGGGGGGGGGGCTTGTTTAAATGAAGCATTTTAGAAAGGCATGGATGAACCTTCACTTTAAAGGGCACCTATTGTGCAAAATCCACTTTTGGACATAAATGTGTGTTGGCACAATCACCATACAATGAAAAAAATCTGCCCGCTCCTTCATTTTAATCCTCATTAAACGAAAGCAGTGTCATTAGAGATGCCGTTTTGATTTTCTTATCAATGTGAGGTCACAATGATAAAGCCCCACCCTATCTATGGGGTATTTTGAGCTGAAACTTCACAGACACATTGAGACTTATATTACATCTTGTAAAAAGGCCATATTAGGTGCCTTTTATGAAAGCATATCTCTTTGGGTTTGAGACTTTAATCTTTGCGACTTTACAGATCTTTTATATGCACAAATAGCTTTTAACACTTCAAAGACAAAGGAAAACATGATCGCATCATGTAACCCCTTTAAACAAATATGCATATCAAATTCTCCAAGATGCATATTTGCACATAACTGTGTAAAATATTTGTCTGCAAGATTGTAAACCAATGAAGTTAAAGTTTCCTAAGGGGCCACCTTCTCAACCTTCTCCATCCCTCTGTACATCAAACATGTCTCCTCTGATCTTATAAAAATGGAAATTGTCATATGACATCAGATTTTAAGATGAATTATCCGGCTTTACCTCATCATCTACTTTTATAAATACATTATAGTGGCAGATTGTCTCTCTGTTCACTTTTCCAGAGAAGATCATCCTGTAACCCCTGTAAGTGGCGGACCGCCGCGGGTTGTGAATCAGTTTGAATGCGGGGAATCCCCACGCTCAGACAACTGATGAGAGCTCTCGTGTGAGCGGGGGAACGTTTTAAACAAACATCCTTTACACTTGGTAAACTTCTAAAACAAATGAGAAACCAAGAAGACCACCTACTAGACGCTTTCTCATTTTTACTTACGACTGGATTACGAGCTTTAGCATCTTTAATCATCACTATACATTTTCTTGTGATGTTTATTCCAAGCAATTTATTTTTATATTCACAAATATGAACTAAGGGGAACTCATTTTCACTGGTGCGTGATGATTTTGTTTGGGTTTTTGTGATCGGGGACTTCCTAGCAACGCCCTAGCAACCGCTTAGAACACCAATGATACTGTATAACAACGTATATGACCACAATGTAACAATGTATATATTATAGCAGCAAAGACCATTTCTCCAATGAATGATATCCATTTCTCTCTCTCTCTCTCTCTCTCTTTCTCTCTCTCTTTTTTTCTCTCTCTCTTTTACAAACACAAACACAGTCTTTTGTTCAACAAATACATTTACTCACTCTGCACCCAAACACAACATTAATATAAACACAACATGCAGGGGCATTGACGACACCACACAAGCAGCAGTGAATAAACACTGTTATGACCTATTGCAGTAACCGGAGAGGTGTATTGTGGGAAAGGAGTCAGGGGTCGTGTGTAGTGACTGACACATCAGTAGCTATTGCAACACAACGAGTGGAAGTACATTATCAGGGTCATAAACTCTTTCACACAAGCGCAGTTGTGTCATTTTGTTTAAGGGGCGTGTTTCGTGAAGTTCACAATATGTGCATTCATTATCTGTGTGCTGTCTGTATGGCGGGCGGACGCGTGCTTCTGTGCATACGTTGTCAACTGCATAGATGGCAGGAAGGGTGCAATACAGTAGCATTGACCGGGTCATGAGGCATTTGGTTTTAGCATCTACTGTACTAAAGATGTCATAAAGATTGCATTGATGTTACACTTGAAATTAATTCTGGCTGTTTTATTTGTCTGATTCCAGTTTAAAATTGAAAATGTATATGTTTTTTTTTTGCAGTGATATATTTGATGCCATGTTCCCGGTCACACACATTGCTGGGGAGACGGTCATCCAACAAGGTAAAAACAATGAGATTGACATTAAGCACACACACAGTTTATTAAGCTATGTAAATTGGGATATACCATAGATGTTTTTTCTACCCTTACATCGAACAAGTGCATTATTAAAAACTTTTTGTGACTAAATATGCTTTCCAAGCGAGGACCTCGTAAATGTCTCCAAATGAAAATATTGTCCGATTTGCTGTAGACGTCTGTAAACTTTCCCCAAAAAGTTTTGTTATGTAGTAGGGCTGGGCGATTTGACCTAAAATCAAAACCTCGGTTAATCTAACATTTGACATCGGTTACGATTAATAAACGATTATTTTTTGCCTCATAGTTCACTGACAAGGTTGGAAAGTTTAGGGCACACCTTAAATCAGCCTGCAATGCAATTATTCACATTTTTCCCAAAATAACTGCATTACTGAAAAATATTAAATAGACTTAACTCTATGCAGATGTTGCATGTCATTATGTACAATTGATGAAACTTTCAGAATGGGAAGTTATGAACCAAAGAATCATACAACCCCCATGACTAATTATAGACATAAGATACATACATAATAAGTTGTATCCAGATAGCATATTGTAATGAGATGAGTAGGGCAAAATACATACTTGGACTGTATCCTTTACACGTTTCTTGTATTCAATCCATTTTTTCTTAACTGGGCACTGATGTCTAAGCCATTTATTCTCATCTGTAATGCTTTTGGTGTTAATGTAGACTAGAAGTTCTCCCGTTCTCTCTCTCCGTCATCTCTGAAGTGTCTAATTAAACTCACGCGGGCGCGTCTTTTCGCGGTTTTGAGTGAGTGAGATGTGATGACATTACCCGGGCTGCTTAGAGACCCATCGGTAGATTAAACTGAGCGCGTGTGCGGTAAAAACCCGATCGCGCATTCCGTATTTTTGTCACAGGTGCCTGCACATTCGCGAGTACTTCTTAAAAAAAAGTACTGTGCTTCTTTTGGGCACTAGATGATCCTGCTGCTCAGTTAAACAGTGTTTGAGTTCTCCTCCATGTTTCGCTGTGCCACTGACAGGACGGGGCGGAGTTACGCAACATCACACGCAGCAGTTTGTTTTTAAAGGGAAAGTATTAACAGGATTAAAAACCGAAATAACCGACATGATAAAATAATGTCGGTTAGAGGTTCTGAATTTCGGTTTCGGTTATTTTTCGATTAATCGCCCAGCCCTATTATGTAGGTAGGTACACACACAAACACACAGGGTTGTTTCATTGTATTAGCGATAACCCTTCATTGTTGTCATACCAGTGTAATGATCTTTAGGTTTAGGGTTACCCTTAAACCTAATCCTCATACAAGCCTATAGACATCAGTAGGTTTTACGGCACCCCCACCTAGGATGTTGGTGCCCCCCTTCTTGTACACTGCAAAAAATGGCTTTCTAACTTAGTATTTTTGTCTTGTTTTCAGTAAAAATATCAAAAAAAATTGAATTAAAATTTATTTTCTTGATAAGCAAAATGACCCTGGAAAATAAGTCTAGCTTTTAGACAAAAAATATAAAATTTAAGCGACTTTGTGATTAAAACAAGCAAAAAAATATGCCAATAGAATACTTTTTTTCTTGAATGAAAGTGTTTATGAAAAAGTAAACTTATTTCAAGAATTTTTTTTTTTAATTCCATGGGCAGATTTTTTTTGCTTGTTTTACTTTAACGCTAATTTACTTAAATATATATTTACTTAATTTTATGCCAATAGAATACTTTTTTTCTTGAATGAAAGTGTTTATGAAAAAGTAAACTTATTTCAAGAATTTTTTTTTTTTAATTCCATGGGCAGATTTTTTTTGCTTGTTTTACTTTAACGCTAATTTACTTAAATATATATTTACTTAATTTTATTTAACTACACTGCAAAAAAATGATTTTCAAAAAAAAATTCTTAGTATTTTTGTCTTGTTTTCAGTAAAAATATATAAAAATTCTTAAATAAAGATGCTTTTTCTTGATGAGCAAAATGACCCAAGAAAATAAGTCTAGTTTATAGACCAAAAATATCAAATTTTAGCGAGTTTGTGCATAAAACAAGCAATAAAATCTGCCAATGGGGTAAGCAAAAATCTTCTTAAACACTAAATTCAAGAAAAATTTGCTTACCCCATTGGCAGATTTTTTTGCTTGTTTTATTCAAAAATCACTTAAATTTGATATTTTTGGTCTAAAAACTAGACTTATTTTTTTGGGTTGATTTAAGAATTTTTAGATATTTTTACTGAAAACAAGACTTTTTTTCTTGAAAATAATTTTTTGCAGTGTATAATTTACTTAATTATATTTTTGTCTATAAACGAGACTTATTTTTCTAGGTAATTTTGCTCATCAAGAAAAAGCATCTTAATTTAAGAATTTTTAGATGTTTTTACTGAAAACAAGACAAAAATACTAGGTAAGAAAGTCATTTTTTGCAATGTATCCCCTTTGCGTTACAGACTTTCTTGTTCTTCGATAATTGTGGATATTACATTTGTGACTAACGCAAGTCAGGTACTAAAGTTAGACTTACTATACAAATCAGCAGATATTGTACCAATATCATTTCGTGGTGAAGTATTGCCGTACACATACAATACAGTTGGAGTGCCAGTTATTTAAGTTATGAAAAGGTAATATTTCAAACAGTGAGACATTTAGTTTTGCATAGAGTCATACAGAGAGCGTACATACATGTCGTGCATGTTCTCTCTGCAATGCAAATGTTGAAAGAGTTTCGATGCATGTATCTAACACGGGCAGATTGCCCATAAAAGTAAGACTAGGAATGTGCTCGTGTGTGCGCAAGCGTGTATGTGTGCGTTTTTGTTCTCGTCAAATATTTGACTGCACTCTGTGACTCGAGGATCGTTTGGCCAAAAAACAGAAACTTCAGAGCCGAGGTGATAAAAGACAGGAAGACAGGAACAATACGAAGAAAAATGAGCTGAATGGGTTGAAAGAGAGAGACACGGCGAGTGAGAGAGGGCACTAGCGCCCGGTGAGTGTGTTAAGATGAATTGCGTGTGTGATTTACGAGCGCTCGGTGCGTTGGGCGTTAATTAGACCTGTGAACCCGCGTGAACTCGGCAGAGCACGGATCACAGACTCTTTAAACTCTTAAGCACACACACAAACACACACACTTGCTACCAGAATCCCAAACACCAACTTCAACGCACTTACACATCAAAGCCCTTCTGAACCTCGAAAGAAACGCTCCACGCAACGGCCTTTAACTTGGAAATCAGAGCTCGTGGATTTTGGCACGCCCAACCGTCCATTAAACTCTCAAATGGGCTGCAGGAGATCTGGGAATCATTTATATGACATCGCTCTGGGAGGTGCTGAGGGGTTTTAAAGTGGTGTGCCATCTTTTATCTTTTATACGTATGTGTGTTCTTGGGAAATAGAAAGAGACTGAATCTGGAACTGAATCTTTTTATCCTGAATTTACAGTTTATATAAAATGACAATTGCAGTTTATATAACATGCCTTTTTGGGCTTGTGGTGCTAATAAACATATTAATGGGTTGCCAAATAAGGTAAACCTGTGATTAACATACATTTTAATTGTATTATATTGCAGCGCTATATTGACCATCAGCCCCCCTCCTTTTTGCTATTAAATGTCAATGTAGATATTGCTTGAAAAAAAACCAGTCAAACACTAGATGAGTGACAAAAACTTTATGTAGGTTTTAGGGAAAAGACAGAAAAAATATTTTTTTGTTACTAAAGTTGATTGATTGGACGAAACTGATAATGGTCTCTTTTTCCCTTTATCAGGTGATGAAGGAGATAACTTCTACGTGATTGATCAAGGAGAAGTTGATGTGAGTTCAGTGTTTTATACCCATTTCTCATAGACATCGGTTGGTGTGAATAATACTAATTTATCTAAATGAATGAATCTGCCCCTTATTATCACCTGGGCCAGCAGGTTCATTTGCACTGACTTTAAGGTACCTCATGAAAACTGCCGCAGTCATATTTCACCATAAAATCAAAAGCCAAAAAAGGAATTATTTGCATAAGTGTAATTTGCATGAAACAATATGTAGGATTTCAAAATATGGACACTTCCAAAGATCAATAGAAACTTACGAACCACATGAAGTAGGTTGGGATGTTTGTGTTTTACAGAAACACTATCTTCTGCTTTGTATTCCTTTTTTTTGTATTGTTTCGGTGAGAATGTGAATTGCAACCAACAGCTCACTCCTTAATGGTAGCCGCCACAGTCACACAGGTAGCCGCCATCTCAACGCCTAAAACAATGTAGGGATGAAAAGCTCTTGGCGACTTTCATGACTTTCCGCGGTGTATGTAGATAAAACGGCTCATTCTAAGGTAATAAAAATAATACAGTTCATCATGTAGGGTCTTAACTGATAATATACACTCATCTAAAGGAATATTAGGAACACCATACTAATACTGTGTTTGACCCCCTTTTGCCGTCAGAACTGCCTTAATTCTACGTGGCATTTATTCAACAAGGTGCTTAAAGCATTCTTTAGAGATGTTGCCCGAAATATTGATAGGATAGCATCTTGCAGTTGATGGAGATTTGTGGGATGCACATCCAGGGCACGAAGCTCCCGTTCCACCACATCCCAAAGATGCTCTATTGGGTTAAGATCCGGTAACTGTGGGGGCCATTTTAGTACAGTGAACTCATTGAAACTAATTTTAAATGATTCGAGCTTTATGACATGGTGCATTATCCTGCTGGAAGTAGCCATCAGAGGATGGGTACATAGTGTTCATAAATGGATGGACATGGTCAGAAACAAAGCTCAGGTAGGCTGTGGCATTTAAATGATGCCCAATAGGCACTAAGGGGCCTAAAGTGTGCCAAGAAAACATCCCCCACACCGTTACACCACCACCACCAGCCGGCATAGTGGTAACAAGGCATAATGGATCCATGTTCTCATTCTGTTTACGCCAAATTTTGACTCTACCATCTGAATGTCTCAACAGAAATCGAGATTCATCAGACCAGGCAACATTTTTCCAGTCTTCAACCGTCCAATTTTGGTGAGCTCGTGCAAATTGTAGCCTCTTTTTCCTATTTGTAGTGGAGTTGAGTGGTACCCGGTGGGGTCTTCTGCTGTTGTAGCCCCTCCGCGTCAAGGTTGTGCGTGTTGTGGCTTCACAAATGCTTTGCTGCATACCTCGGTTGTAACGAATGGTTATTTCAGTCAAGGTTGCTTTTCTATCAGCTTGAATCAGTCAGCCCATTCTCCTCTGACCTCTAGCATCAACAAGGCATTTTTGCCCACAGGACTGCCGCATACTGGTCGTTTTTACCTTTTCACACCATTCTTTGTAAACCCTAGAAATGGTTGTGCATGAAAATCCCAGTAACTGAGCAGATTGTGAAATACTCAGACCGGCCCGTCTGGCACCAACAACCATGCCATGCTCAAAAATTTTTAAATCACCTTTCTTTTCCATTCTGACATTAAGTTTGGAATTCAGGAGGTTGTCTTGACCAGGACCACACCCCTAAATGCATTGAAGCAACTGCCATGTGATTGGTTGATTAGATAATTGCATTAATGAGGTGTTCCTTATAATACTTTAGGTGAGTGTATACTCTCATTCTGGTGTAATAATCAAGCACTTTGCAGCTGTAACATGGCTGCAGCAGGCGTACTGATATTACGCACTGCCCGAAAATAGTCCCCTGCTATTGAGAGTTACTTTGGGGACTATTTTCGGCTGCTGCGTAATATCATTGCGCCTCCTGCAAAGTCCTTGATTATTACGCCAGAATATAGTCTTAGTACACGATGTAACTACAGAAAAGTCAAGTTTTAAATAGGAAAAATATCTAAACTATTTGGTTATTTTTTAGCTCAATGCTAATGGTCTAATCAGATTCAATGGATTTTGCTAAGCTATGCTAAAAGTGCTAGCGCCAGACAATTCCAAAATTGTACAAATTAAATGTTTTACTCTAGGGGAGCTGGACAATTAGTATATTTTTTAAAAAAGTGAAATGTCCCTTTAATGTCAGGGTGACATTGTTGATGTTGATGCCAATGAGAACAAAGAATATGTTGAATAACATGCTCAGATTTTCTGATATGGCTGTTTATATAAGTCTCATAGATATACTGTTTATGATTTAAAATAGAGACACTGGCTTTTCTTAACACTACAGACAATCAGACCTACTTATTGTAAGTATTGTTTTACTTCCCCAAAGATCACAGATAAAGTTAGTGTGAAATCATATGCCATCATCTCTTCAGATATCTCTCTATTTGTTTTGTTTTAGAGGAAAGTGTTAAAATAGCTTTTCTTTGTTAGTGCATCTGTTTTATTCAGAATTTGATTTAATCATCCAGGGCATCCGTTCAACCTGTGTACTTTTACTAAAATGAGCTTTCTAGTAACAGGCCATATGTCTGATTTATTGTTTTTATTTTTTTGCTGAGGTTTACCTACAGGAAGTCATTTTTTTCTTTATTTCAACAAGATGCAATGTTTAAATTATTCCTGGATGCACTGTATGTGTGATAAAGCATTTCATTATATTGACATAGACAGTCATATTATTTAGTATGGCTGCATTAACTGGGGTCATTTCACCCACCTGCCTGAATTCTTCCACCCTCAAACGTCTGTGTGGATGCTCATAAAAATGACTCTGTTGGATTCACACAGGCAACACTACTGTATATAGAAGGGTTTTTTTTTGCATGAGTGGTCTACGGACTGATATATCAGTGGTAATGTTTCTCCTGTGGTCTGGATGAGCGCTGAGGGCGTGTTGAGTCAGCGCTGGGTCAATGCCACATCAGATTGCTATGTATCAAGCTCTTGATTCGAGGCCAGCGTGCTAAGACCCGAGTACCTGAGAAGACCTCTCGTCTCGGTCAGCTAGTTGTACGGACACAAAATACATATTCACAGACATTAAGATGGTTTTGTGATATTGTTATCGAGGTAGCCTGAATTTATAAACCTCCCAAGTGACTGCACACACAAACAGACTGGAATGTCAAGATGTTCCTTGAATGTGACTGTAATGTCTCTAATTAGAAAAAGGGATAAATCTGCTATGATGCTGGAGAACGTCGTATTGCGCACTATTTGGGTGCAGGCTTACATTTGGGATTCATTACTGCTTGTGCACTCTTATACAGCAAACACAGTCAGATAAAGAAACTTAACTTAACTTGTACGGTTTGTTTCGATTGCATCATACAACAATACAAAATCCACTGTCTTTCAAAGTTAAAGGGATCGTTCACCCAAAAATGTGAAAATGTCCTGGCTGTTCCAAGCTTCATAATGGTAGCAAATGGTGCTTCTGATTTGAAGCCCAAAAAAGTCCATCCATCATTCACAGAAGTGATCCACACAGCTCCAGGGTTTTCATAAAGGCCTTCTGAGGACAATTAATGCTATTTTTGTAAGAAAAATATCAAGATTTAAAACTTTAAGGGGCAGTTTCCCAGCCAGGTTTTAGATTAATCCAGGACTAGGGCTTAGTTATATTATGACATTTTAAGTAGTTTTACAAACATACTTTACAAAAAACAATACTGGTGTGCATCTTGAGACAAAACAACAGCACTGATATATATTAAAGGTGGGGTGCGTGATCTCAAGCCATTGTTGACATTTGAAATCACCTAAACAAACATGCCCCTACCCCAATAGAATCTGGACCTTCTTTTGATAGACCCGCCTCACTCATATGCAACCCAGGCAACGATGTTGGTTAGTAGACACGCCCCTTACTGCTGATTGGCTACAAGTGTGTTTTGGTACTCGGCCCAACTCCCTTTTCCAAATCATGCACCCCGCATACTTTCCAATTAAGACCGTTCATACATCCGTTTTAGTCTAGGACTAGGATAAGCCATTTCTAGGAAACCGCCCCTAAGACGCCCGCTTCACGTCATGCCACATTACCACTTTGGGTGTGCATTATTTTCTAATAATTCAACGCCCCACCAACAATTATTCCTTACCTAAACAGGCCATTCAGACTTGAGGATTTTAAGGATTTGGGAGACAAAAATAAGCAAAAAATCCTATAGTTTTACTTTAAGAAGAGGCCCAAACCCTAATTTAGGATCAGAATACTATAAAAACCCTGGCTGTGTTCGAAATAGTACACTATACCCTTAAATGGTGCACTATTAGAGGGACATCCATTTCTAGTGATATCGGAAATCAAAGTGGACATTATTAAGTGCACTCATTCCACCCCACAATGCACCACAATAATGAGTATACAACCGAAGTACACTCACAGCTAGTCGCTTCTCGTCCACGACTGCTCACGCCAAATGAATTCTCACGTCTTGGCAGAAGATGGCTCCCGCAGCGCTCTGGTGAGCTCAAGTGTCCAAATTTGCTCACTCGGTTTTCATTTACTCCTATACGAGTGGACTAATGTAGGGAATAATGAATGAGGGCTATTTCGTACAGAGCCCTTGTTTTTTTATTTGTGCCAGTAAGTAACCACTAGCAACCATTGGGAACACCTTAAAATTCCCATAGCAAGAGTGAGTCCAAGATGGCGCTGTTACTGGAAGCTAATTATTATAGTTTATAACGTTTGAAATCTGGATATTTTTTCATATCAGTTACGCACAGAAGACCTTTATTAACCCATTGGAGACGTGTGGATTACCTATGTGAAGGATGAATGCACTTTCTTGGGATTTAAAGTCAGAAGTTGTTCCCTATATTCCAGCATTATAAAGCTTGGAAGAGCAAGGACTCCAAAATGTGTTCGTCTGAAAGATGAATGATGGACATATGTATCTAGGATTGCTTGAGATTGAGTAAATTATGGGATAATTTTGATATTTGGCTGGAGTATCCCTTTAACAATCCCATAGCATCCTCTTGGCACCCATCCAGCAATCGAACATTCCCACAGCAACCACCTGGCAACCGTTCAGGACACCTTAACTGGCCTATAGCATCCTCCTGGCAACCATCCAGCAATCTAACATTCCCACAGCAACCACCTGGCAACCATTCAAGACACCTTAACTATCCCATAGCATCCTCCTGGCAACCATTCAGAAACAACCATTTAACAAATCCATAGCAACCTCCTGGCATCTACCCAGAGCAAATCAAGCGGCCACTCGCACCTTTAGAGAATATGCACTCCAAGGGACAGACCAAAATTAGCATCTGCAGCTATCGGCAGGTTTTCACAGATGCCTGCTGACATTCGGGTTGAATGTAAACCTGTAAAATAGCCAACTTTAGGACAGAAGGTTTATTGAAACGAAAATCCAGATCGCCTCACCTGCTCATTCCTTCAGCCCTCTGGCAGCTTCTGCGTTTTTTTCTCTCTGATGAGGCCGTGACCCAAACCTGCTCGAGTGGCCACAGCAGAGATACCTGAGGAATGTGCCTTCAGATGGCTGGCGAAGAGCCTGACCCAAGCAAAGCATAGGATGATTTATTTCAGTCCATTGCGTTAACATTTTTTATCTGCTTTCATAAAATCTACAAGTGGTTTGTATATCAACAGGCGTAACCGAAGTACCCCCGGTGCAAAATGAGCTCTTTGTGTGTGGTTGTTAAAAAGATTTACTGAGATGTTTCTGGGTTTCTTCACTAACTTCTGATGGTCATGCCAAAGTATCTCAGGGTGAATGTGTTATCTTATTCCACTTAAGACACACTAGAATATCTAAGGAGGTTGGGAAGATAGACGCCCTGAGCAGTGTGTTATCAGAGCACCTGTATTCACCACCATGAATGCCCTCGACTGTCAGTTATATGAATAAGAGATCCAGCAATCCTTAAAGATTGTCATCCCAATTTACAGTTCAAATCACATCTATACCTACATGATCTCTTGCTGGTAAGAACACAACAGCAGTTCTTTTTGTCTCCACAGGTGTATGTAAACGGAGAATGGGTGACCAGCATTGGAGAGGGGGGCAGTTTCGGAGAGTTGGCTCTGATCTACGGGACACCCAGAGCTGCCACTGTTAAAGCAAAGACTGACCTGAAGTTATGGGGTATAGACAGAGACAGCTATCGACGGATCCTCATGGTATAAACACACTTACACACTTAAATTACATAGTCTACACTGTCTCATATCCACATATGCCCAAATGTAAACTGTCCCTGTGTATATGAGCGAAAGTGTGTGTGCTTGTATAGAGTTAGGCAAATAAAATTGAGTGGCGCTCTCTGCATTGAGGTGCATATTTGCGGATGTTGAAACATTTCGAAGTTGCCTTGCGACACTTTGGGTTGGGTCTGGAGTGTTAGGAATTATGACGTTAACCAACAGTTAACCCACATAGTTTTGTTACACTAGCACAGTTCTGTACAATTCAGTGTTTTTTCTTAAAATTTGGTTTAAAGTTAGTACAGATTGATTGTTTTGTGAGTACCAAGTGTAAGGGATGTAGTCATGTGAATTTGAATCTGCAGTCTTTTCCTGAGAGCCCTGCGCATTTCTTTATGATGCCATACATTTTCCAATAATCAGTGTGTATGCACATTTCATGATGTCATGTGTTTTCTTGTACTATCCCTGTATCCACATACTTTGGACTAGTGATGCCCCATTTTATTTGGCCTGCCCTAGCCCAGTGGTTCCCAAACTTTTTCAGCGTGCGGCCCCCCTTATGTACAGTGCATTTTTTTGTGGCCCCCCTAAAGAAAATTTATGACAAAAACAGTTTTAAAATGCAATATTTTAATTAAACAAAACATATAAAATTATACCTAGTAGTGCTGTTGGTTAGTTGGGCTTATTATTTTTTAGGTTTAGTTACACAGAATTCATGATAAATTAATGTATTTTATAAAATGTCATAAAACTGGGGCCCCCCTGGCACCATCTTGCAGCCCCCCAGTTTGAAAACCACTGTATCTATTTTTACAACCCGCCCATGCCCTACATACTAGGCATTGCAATGTAAATGAAAATAGGCTTTATTCAGCCTAAAAGTGCTTGGAAACAGCCATTAGATTACATTGCCATGTAAACTGGCACAACATACAATTATGAAACATAGAAACCAGCATGGTCATATTATTAACAAGATAGGATAATGATTCGCATTTACAAAGCAGCGTTTGTATTCATCTGTATAGAAGAACTATAAATAGATTTAACAGCTTGACCCTATTTTTTTAATTATGTAAATTCCCGACCTTAACTTCCCTGCACCTTGTCTTCAATCTTCACTTTTGTTGTTGTGGCTGACAGCGAAAGCTGCTTGGTGCTTTCGTGACGTGAGGCCAAAGGTTTAGGGACATTTAGGGCTATGGGGAATTGCGCGCAACATACATGTTTTTTATTTTGTTTTTAATGACCAGCCCGCGCAAATGAAGTGAAAATGTATTTACCTGCCCCAACCCGACTTGCGGATGAAGTACCTATACTCATCAATCGTTAAAACAGTACGTCCTATATGGTATGAATATGGGTAGTGTGAATTTGGACGTAGTACATCATTACGTGACATACGTCGTCTCGTCATAACATCAACTGAGCGTTAACTTGGATGATGTTAAAAAAAGTGCAATTTATCCACAACGATCAACTGTTTTCCTTATATATTTACACCTGAATAGAGCCGCGTTGCCGTTTTCTGACATTTTTCAATATGATCACACTCTTAAGGTGGACGCACACCAGACGCGCAGCTCCGCATCGAGTCGCGTCTAGGACAACTTGGAGGTATCTTAAACCGGAAGTGCACATTAAATAGCGTGAGCTTATTTAGATAGCGTCTACTTAAAAATGCAAAATATACTTTAGCAGCCAATGTTAATCGTTAATGATTTGGGACAAATATGATGTTATTTAATGTTAAACTATGTGAGTGGCCCTTTGGACGCAACAGGGATTTGAGCAACTTTGTGAGTCAAAGCTGGGCAAATTTTATGCAAAATCCAATATCCACTGTG
This sequence comes from Misgurnus anguillicaudatus, assembly GCF_027580225.2. Taxonomy (NCBI): domain Eukaryota; kingdom Metazoa; phylum Chordata; class Actinopteri; order Cypriniformes; family Cobitidae; genus Misgurnus; species Misgurnus anguillicaudatus. The sequence continues at coordinate 9,882,852 of NW_027395279.1, forward strand.
TTATTCTGTCATCTTTTCCCTAAACGCGATAAACGCCAGTCCCCCTTTTCTGCAGAATGCAATAAATCCACTCAACAAATCAGAGCGCACCATTCCATGCACTGTAAACAACAATGGCGGCACATTGAATTCACACAGAATCCTTGTTTTCCTCATCTACTTTGTACTTCGTGATCAACAAACAAACAAAAACAAAATAATACTTTTGATGGCACTGATAAACCTGTGGTGGTTTTATTTACGCGAGAGGCACTCTGGAGACAGAAAAATGTCGGCTGTTAATTGTTCTCCCGACAGCATCAAGCTTCTGTCATGCTAACACATTGACCCCAGGGAATCTTATGAAAAACTTTCCATTGTTTTACTTGAAGCCAACGAAAATCGAGCAGGGCCAAAACATTTTACAGCTGATTGCTGTCAAAAAAGTTTAGCGACGACGTCCCGAGGATTACAGCAGTTTGGATTAATGCCATTAATGTAAATTTTTTTAAATCAGTGTATACGACTAGTCAACTAAATGAATATAACATGGCAAAGATGAATGCACATTTATTGATTCAATAGATTTATAGCATTTTGAAAAAATAAAAACTTGTAATGGATTTATTGCATTTGTGGTAAAAATAATCAGTTTTTATAATTAAGATGCTATGTGAAAGTTTGTAATAGAAAATAGTGGTTTTCATCTTGTCACTTCATTTGTATAGAAAACACGTTTTTACCGAAATTAGTCAAAATGGATTTATTGCGTTTTGGAACCAAACTCTTCATATGGCCTATTAATAGAAGTCAGTAAAAGACAGAAATTGAAGTCGTGATTCAGTCAAATAAGATTCTTTCGTAATTTTAACCAAATGTGCTCTCTTCCTCATGCAAACTTATCATATGACTACAGAAATTCTTTATACTACAATACTTGTACTTTTTCTTTTATGGTACTTAATAAAGGCATAATTTTCATCTTTCTTTATAAGCTCTCTGCTGATTAGTGTAGATGCAGTGGTGTTCCAGGATGAAATTTTTGATACTCCAACTTACAAAACTCCTTATCCTTTGGTATCTTTTAGCTACTTAGGACCCATTTACACTGCAAGTTTAAAGTGACTCAATACCGTTTTTTTACTCTTGTGGCACAGATTGAATATGAATATAAATATGAGTTTAATCCGCTTACCCGCTTCATATCCCTACCGTGTCTATATATATAAATATATATTAATTTCTCCCAAGGGTTTTTGTCCTTCTAGGAGTTTTTCCCACCGGGTTTTCTCCTAGGGGGTTTTCGTCCCCGGGAGAGTCAGCCGGCTTAACTTAGCACTTTACTGTATACGTTACATCATTAATACGTTCGCTTGTACGGTTTAACCTTAGCCGCTATATTCTACTTCTTATATTATCTATTGATTTTCTGTGTTCTCCCCTACATCTACTCATGTAAAGCTGCTTTGCAACAATTAACAATTGTGAAAAGCGCTATATAAATAAAACTGAATTGAATACCTATGAACGTGTAAGCAGAAAAAGCGCATAGATTCTGATATTCTCAGATCGGATTCAGGTCACATTTGAAAAATTTGTCAATCCGACTGAATTTTATACGGTTGAAGGTTACGACGATACACGATTTACATGCACCCTAAACATTGCAATCTAATTTAAATGTTCGTTTACATGTACATTATATAGAATCCGAACCGAAAGTCTGCGCAAGCGCACAGCCAGGGTTGTCAGATTCGTGTCTAAAAAACCATCGGAATGGACGTTCAAAATTAGCCCAAAAGCACCCCAATGACTATTCACAGCCCAAATACCAACAACTAAGCAACAAAATCATTTAATCTTTAACCCGCAAAAAAAAAAAACTGGTGGAAACAGTTTAAACAGTGGCCCAAATCTAAACTCGGAAAAAAAGCAGAGGACTTGGCTATGCTACGTGGCGGACAGCATCTCTCGACGAGTTCACGCTTTATCTCTGGATAAAAGTCAAAACTGAGTTGGAGAAAGTTGTTCTTAAGAAGTTTTCAGATATAGGTAATGAAAACACACTTTTCAGAAGGCACAATGCTATTTTATTACTTTAAGTCCCCTAATTTTTTAAAAGTATACATAAACGCTGCAGAATTTAGTACATTGCGTAACCCCATTAACGTTACCTTAAAGGAATAGTCTACTCATTTTCAATATTAAAATATGTTATTACCTTAACTAAGATTTGTTGATACATCCCTCTATCATCTGTGTGCGTGCACGTAAGTGCTGGAGCGCGCTGCGACGCTTCGATAGCATTTAGTTTAGCCCCATTCATTCAATGGTACCATTTAGAGATAAAGTTAGAAGTGACCAAACACATCAACGTTTTTCCTATTTAAGACGAGTAGTTATACGAGCAAGTTTGGTGGTACAAAATAAAACGTAGCGCTTTTCTAAGCGGATTTAAAAGAGGAACTATATTTTATGGCGTAATAGCACTTTTGGGAGTACTTCGACTCGCCTGAAAAGTCCGCTCCCCTTCTCCCTCTCATAATGGGAGAGGGAGGGTGTTACTGCGCCGAGTCGAAGTACTCCCAAAAGTGCTATTACGCCATAAAATATAGTTCCTCTTTTAAATCCGCTTAGAAAAGCGCTACGTTTTATTTTGTACCACCAAACTTGCTCGTATAACTACTCGTCTTAAATAAGAAAAACGTTGATGTGTTTGGTCACTTCTAACTTTATCTCTAAATGGTACCATTGAATGAATGGGGCTAAGCTAAATGCTATCGAAGCGTCGCAGCGGGCTCCAGCGCTTACGTGCACGCACACAGATGATAGAGGGATGTATCAACAATTCTTAGTTAAGGTAATAACATATTTTAATATTGAAAATGAGTAGACTATTCCTTTAATAATGCGTGATGCTATTGCGTGTTTCTGTGAGGAGAATCATGTGATATAAGAGGTAAATATAAGACGTGAACTTGGAGCACAAATGTTTTGCGCATGTGCACAATGTATTTTTGCATACGATTTAGAAAATACGATTCATGTGTTTTCATTGAGCCATCAATACAATTACAAACTGATTATTTGGTTGCATGTAAACGTACCTACTCACATGTGTAAAAAAATCTGATATGAATCGGATACATGCATTCGCATCCGCAGTGTAAGCGGACAGATCGGATATACTTGTGTCAAGACGTGTCGTATGTCATTGAAAAAGCGATGCTCAGGTGGATACCACTCACAATAACATGACTTTTCTTACCATTGCAATGTAGGATGATGGCTCTTCTTAGTGGAATAATGCTGAAGTTTCATATCTTGTTACAAAAATAAAACGGTATAACCTTGTTTTTAAATATTGATCATTTCATCTGTGTCCATTGGATATCGCGACATTTTGTTTTCTCTGTGTTTTAAACTGTTCTGGGTCAGTATGTCTACCTTGAGTTGTTTCACCAAGCGTTTAGTGTAAATCAGATACGAGTCGCTTTTAAAAGATGATGTAAGTGGGTCGTCAAAAAAAAATCAGATATAGTCAACAAATCGGAATTGGGCATCAAGATCTGCAGTGTGAATCCGGCTTTATCTGAATGAAGTACTTTATCTGCAGCTGTGTATGTGTGTGTGTTGTGGGAATGAGTAAATGAATATTTCTAATGCTCCACAAGCCTCCGTGGTAACTGCTTTTAACACAAGAATTGAATTCAGAAGTCTGTCTCCTCTTTCGGTTTCTTTTCTGTTGCTGTTGTCTTCTCTTATGCAAACACACACAGTTCAGTGAAACAAGAGACATGCTGTCACAATTCAGCTATGCTGAGCTGCTCTTCATTAAGCTTTTGAATGATTTGTGTGTGTGTGTTTTTGTGTATAGTGTGTATGTGTGTGTGTGTCTGCAGTCAATTAGAGACGTCAGTAATTCATACAGTTGTTTATTAAATGTATTATGTTCTGTCAAAATTGACCTATGTGTGTCTGTGTTATAATCTCTGTGTTTAATTGTTTAGAAAATACACACTCTTAGTTTCTTCATCTTATGGATGGATTAGATTACCACATGCTATAGTATATTGTATTATAACCCGTATAAACGTAGTTATAGCATATTAAGTCATATACATTTCCACGTTACACACTTCACCAATTTGTACTTCCAAAAAAAACGTTATTATCTCAGTTATTTGAAGAGACGATAACACGTATACTGTATGTATGTGTGTGCGTTTCTTTACCTGAAGTGCATTAGTTAAAGATATCATGTTTCTTTCTTGTGTCTAGTAAAGAAATCTCCTCACAGACTTTTTTCGGCTTCATTAAATCCGTCTTTACAGAAAATATATTCTGTTTATTTGGGAAATGTGGCTGAACTAATCCATTAAGCCTGACCAACACTTGCCGGAACGCTGTAGATCATGATGTCATACCTCACTTAAGGACAGCTTAGATGTCCTGATGTTTTTGTATCTTCTTAAACGCCAGGGGTGGAGGGGTCACTGACCTCGTAAGAGAGATGGTCTTCACCGCCCAGCTTACAGATACAATCTGTTTTCTCAGATTTGCATGCTGTGTAGTTAATAATGTTTTTTAATTCAAGTTTGTTTTTTCATTGCCCATTAAGTTTTTAGTAATATTTTAAGTAGGTCTATCAGCTTTGTTTTAGGTGTTTCTTCATAGGTTAATAAGTACATCGAAAAAGGGACCCAAGCTATATCTAGCAACCAGATCACCATAGAGAGTCATGTTAAAGAGCAACATCTTAGCAACCCTACTAAACACCCTAGAAACCATCTACGGTAGTAATCACTAGTGTTGTAGTCAGGGTTGGGTAAAGTTACTTTCTTTTTAATTAATGAATTACAATAGTAAATTACTCCCCAAAAAAGTAACTATTTACGTTATGCTTACGTTACTTTTAAGTTACTTTTGGGTTACTTTTTCTTACTTGGCTGAGGCTTCATCTTTTTCAGGCCTTGCAGGTGTTTTTTATGATCACAAAAATGTCAAGTTCTGGCCTGCCATCTCTATGTTAATATGTTCAGTTTAATTCAGTACATTATTTTATTTTTAAATTGAATTAATTAAACTGAAAAGTAACTTGCATTACTTTTTAAAACAGTAACTCAAATATTAATGTGTACATTACTTCAGAAAAGTAATATTATTACGTAATGGACGTTACTTGTAATGCATTACCCTCAACACTGGTTGTAGTACTCGAGACCGGCTTTGTATCGATGGACCCTTTTTTTTAAAGGTCTTGGTCCATCGATACCATCAATACTTGAAAAGTAATGCTTACGTTACTTTTGCGTTACTTTTTCTTACTTGGCTGAGGCTTGATCTCTTTCAGGCCTTGCAGGTGTTTTTTATGATCGAAAAAATATCAAGCTCTGGCCTGCCATCTCTGTTTTGACTCAAACTGTTTCCGCTCAGGCGCACTCAGAAGTGCGTAATTCTACGTTAATATGTTCGGTTTAACTCAGTACATTATTTTATTTTTAAATTGAATTAATTAAAATGAAAGTAACTCGCATTCCTTTTTTAAATGCTTTACTTTACTCGTTACTTCAGAAAAGTAATATTATTACATAATGCGTGTTACTTGTAATGTGTTACCCTTAACACTGGTTGTAGTACTCAAGACCGGTCTTGGTATCGATGGACCATTTCTTGATGGTCTTGTCTTGGTCTCGACTGTCTTTGGTCTTGGTCTAAGAATTAGGGGCTGGACACACCAAAACTTTTAAATGCGGCTGAAAATGCCTTGAGGACGCCGAATGCCAGCTGTTTTTCAGCCGAGCGCTTTGGTAGCTGTGATACTTCAGCTGTGAGCAGGTTGGTTGCTGTGGTAATGCCCCGCCCCTCCTCCACTGTAATTGGACAGCCGTGTGAGAACTGACATTGACGAGCGGAGCTTTTCACTCAAAGTTGAATATTTTTGAACTCTCGGCCCTCAGCGCTGACCGCGAATAAACCCTGAGCGCCGGGTTTCAGCGCGGAAAAAACCCGCTAGCGGCTTGCTTATTTGAAAAACGCAGAGTTTTCATTGGAATCAATTGAAAACATGCGCCGGCCGCGGGTGTAAAAGCTTTGCTGTGTCCAGCCCCTAAGTGGTTTTTGGATTTTATTTCAAGACCCCAACTCCGGGAATTGGACTAAATAAGTCTGATTTATGTGTTAACATCATTAATGTGATTGGATGAAAATGTATTTTGGTAAAACTTATTATGTTGTGCTGGTAAGAGATTAAAAAAAAAATATCTGTCAACAAATTAATACAAAGGCCCACAATATCCATCCACAACAATTCCATCCATTTTTTGATGGTTTTGTCTCAGTCTCAACTGTCTTTGGTCTCGTTTTTGTCTTGCTAATACCATTGGCAGCCACATAGCAATGCCTTGGCAACCAGCTGATGTGTTTCTATGAGTTTTCTTCAAAGAATTAAAAACTGAGAAAGACTTTAAGCAAAGCGGAAAGACCACTATTTCCTTTTATCTAGAAGTTTATATTATCCAGAAGTTTATTCTGTGTTTCGTATTGGAGTACTGAAAGTCTGATTAAAGTGCAAAAGCTTTTGCTATCTGTAGCCATCCTCCACGTGTCTTGTAACTGTTGCTTCAATGTCTTTTATAGGGAAGCACGCTGAGGAAGAGGAAGATGTATGAAGAGTTTCTGAGTAAAGTGTCCATACTTGGTAAGTTATTATGACCTTTCAGATCATTTACCGTGCATTAGACAATTTGGTGGACCAAACTCGTTAGAACCTACGACAACTTTTATTTCTAATGGCTCTTGATTGACAAACACCACTGTGGTACGCACTGCCCGTTCCAAACCCACTTACATTCCAGCAGCTTTGTTTGGTGAGAGAGACAAAGAGGAGCAAGAGAGAAACATTAAGATGGTCAGTTTGGCAGTGACCCCTCGTCCTTCAGCACCCTGAGGTCACTCGTCCCTCTAAATGGGGTTATTAAATGCCTGAACAAACACACTCCTCCTCTCGGTTTCCTCTGTTTTTCTTTCTCCCTGTATTCTCTGTTTCAGAGCCCTGTCACGGCCTGTCTTCAAACGCCCACCTCTCTCGCTCTTCAAACATCTTTTCTTTGCTCTTCTTCTGGCTTTTAAGGGGGGGGGCATGTTGTTGTTTGTTTTAGATTTTTATGATTGCAGCAAAATCGGTAAGAGTTCCTTTGCAATGTTTTTGCGAGTGTTACGAATACTGGTAGGACTTATGTACTGATGAAATTCTAGTTTTGATATATACTGACACGGAGAGTTTTGTACTGTGTCGCATTGAGATACAACATTGGGAACGTGTATGCAAAAAATATTTGTTTAACCCCTTAAATGCAATCATTATTACATATGTGATCCTGGACCACAAAACCAGTCTTAAGTACCACATGTATATTTGTATCAATAGCAAAAAAATGGATATTAAGTAAAGATCATGTTCTATGAAGATATTTTGTAAATTTCCTATCAAACATGTATTAATCATTAACTCTTTCCACGCCATTGACGAGTTATCGCATCAATTAAGAGAAAACATTTGAATAAAAAAAGTGTTCCTGATGCATTTTTATGTTAATCTGCAATACAAAACTTACCCAATTTATGAAAAAACTGAAGCCAAAATGTTATTTACTAAACTCGGTGTATGTTTTGATAATTGTTCTAATTCTGATCTCTAACAAAATTCCTTCATAAAATGCAATTATTTTAGCTTTTTGCTAAAAAAATATAAAAAATACCCATATTTAAGAGTTTATAAACAGAGAAAAAATATACATAAAAATTTTTTTTGGTTTATTGTTTGTTTGAAAGCAGAGGGTCTGTTCTTTCATTTGATATATTTGTGTGTTTATATATTTTTAGAAGAAAAATTTCCTGGATGCATTTAGTGAAACTTTTGTAGCCTGGCTAACACCAGACCAGTCTCATAGAGGCGTGGTTTACGAATGCCCAGAGTCATTTATTGGGCGCTACAAATGTCTATCAAATGCGTATGTAGCTAATAGGCAATCGGTGTGTCGCATAGACGTCGTCGTCATCTTGCTGCCCCCTCTCTGTTCTGTGATTGGTTCCCTATGCCATTTATTGGGTGCTATGAATGTCTATCAAATGCGTCTGAATGTAGCTCATAGCCAATCGGTGTGTCGCATAGATGTCATCGTTGTCTTGCTGCCCCTCCCCGTTCTGTGATTGGTTCCCTATTTCAGGGGCAAAATAGGTCCATAGTTTTCATGCTAGACTAGCAGCGTGAATACATTTGCGTGCAAGGCAGCATGGGGAAACCCAGGCTAAAACTTTTGTGAAAATCACAAAAAATGCTGGCGGCCAACTTTTTAAAAAATGTCTGGCGGCGAATTAGTTAATAATATGTGTTGCTAAGTACTTCATTTGGACAACTTTAAAGACGATTTTCTCAATATTTAGATTTTTTTGCACCCTCAGATTCCAGATTTTTGCCAAATATTGTCCTATGCTAACGAACCATACATTAATGAAAAACGTATTAAAGGTGCTCTAAGCGAATTCACGCGTTTTAGACCATAAAACATTTTTTGTTACATACAGCAAACATCTCCTCACTATCTGCTTGCTGCCTGACCGCTGATCAAACTGTTAAAAAACGCGATCTCTGTAGACAGCCCAGGCTCCACAAACGGCAATAAAAACACAGTGGCCAAACCTACAAACAGAAACCATAACAAAGTGTTCCAGCCAATAAACGACAAGAAGAATTTGGGGTGGGGGTTGGGCGCGTTCATAAAAGCATGGAAGGGAGGAGCTGGGGGAGGAGTTAGCTATGCTCCGTTTGTTTGAAAACAGTTCAAACATCAACAAAAAGTGACGTCGCACAGATTCGCTTAGAGTGCCTTTAATTTAGCTTCCAGATGATGTATAAGTTTCAATTTCAAAAAAATTACCCTTTGACTGGTATTGTGGTCCCTGGTCACATATTTGGGCGTTTAGTGACCCGGAATGTATATGTGACACCGATCTCTAAATTTTCTCATTATTATAATAAAACTGTCCTAATACTTAAAGGGCACCTATTATGCAAAATCCACTTTTACAAGGTGTTCTGACACAATGTGTGATGGCAGTGTGTGAACACAACCACCCTACGATGAAAAAAATCCACCCGCTCCTTGTTTTTTAATCCCCATTAAACCAAAGCAGTCTCATTAGACATGCTGTTCTGATTCTTTTATCAATGCGAGGTCACGTTGATAAAGCCCCACCCACTTACACTTCTGCATTACCATAGTTTCCACCCTCAGCGAGTTGTACTCTGTCCACTAGATACTATTGTCTCAGAATGTATTAATCACATCTATTAGATCTGAAAGCGCTCAGTTTCTGTTTGTAAGGAAGTGAGGAGCTGTAGCTCATTTGCATTTAAAGGTACAGGCATTAAAACTGTGCGTTTTTGCTTCACCCAAATAGCGGCATTTTGGACATGTTATAATAAATGATCTGTGGAGTATTTTAAGTTGAATCTTTACAGACACATTTTAGGCACACCTGAGACTTATATTACATCTTGTTAAAAGACCATAATAGATGGCCTTTAATTTACCATTACAAAATGATAAAGCATATTTTATTATATTTTGACATTTTGTCATCAAACAGACTCCCCAAATTATACAACATTATAATGAATCTGTAATCTTAGGTCTTTGAAAAAAGTATTTTGATGTAAAAAAATGCTTTAAAGTCATATTTTCACATTTACCAACCCTACTGGGGACGCTTACATAGACAGGCACTTCTATATAATACTTTAGGTAGCTTTGTGAGTTTTTCTTTTATACATAATATGAAGTCGTCTTATGTATAAAACCTGTAAACCCTGTTACATTTTTACGCTACAGTATCCCGACAGAGGAATGTGTTAACATAGACACATGTTGATTTTTTTGTTTTCTAGCTAGCGGCTCGTGTTACAACTAAAGCAGGTGGACGTCTGCCCGGGCGTGAGGATGTCTTAGCCAGCCTGATAAAGTGACCATTAGTCTGGGGCATGCAGACAGGCCGGCCCCAACACGCACACACACATACACACACGCCTAAGCCGTGCACACACACACATCGCTCTTTAACTATTAACATGTTAATATGAGGACTGATCGCCCGCTACTGTATTTCTGCATCCTGCATTCTAATGTGATGAGATGATGGGAAACAGGGAGAAAGGGAAATGAAAATAGACGGACGGAATAAACAATCGAGTCCCTGCAGAGGCCTTCGTTATTATTTACAGCTGTAGAATGAGGCGGGCGGCGCAGGAGTCCGGCACGTTTTAACGCGGTCGTGTTTGTGGGTGGTACGCCTGTTGATGGATGCTGGAAGGTGGGAATAACCTCTGGAATGTGACGGGTCTCTTGAATAATGGCTTTGGGGATTTATTTCTCACAGTATGTTGTAGATCTTAAATTGTGAGGATTTACTTTTGGCATCACCGATTTGAGATTACGACCCGACATTGAAGTTTTGCTCCAGCTTGGTGAATAAATGTTTGACTCGGTTTAACGTTCATTTTTTTGTCTTCTGCAGAATCTCTTGATAAGTGGGAGAGGTTGACGGTGGCCGATGCCCTGGAGCCTGTGCAGTTTGAAGATGGAGAGAAGATTGTCGTTCAGGGAGAACCTGGAGATGACTTCTTCATAATAACAGAGGTGTGTACAGGAAATATTTAAGGCTGGCCTGTCGTCTCGTATATCTTTTCCAGCAGGCCGAAAAGAGAAGAATGGTTCTCTTGGTTCCTTATGAGTTTAATTATGCCATAGACGCTCAATTTCAGACATCTTGCTGCTGTCAACAATACCGAACGCATTAAGATGTTCAGAACCCCTCGGCAGTGCTTATTCAGCGCTCAGTTTCTGCCAGATCTATGAACAATATTTTGATTAACTCCACATTCATAGTTAAAAAGTCTGGGGGGATTCTTAACTATTCTCATTCCCATGTCTGCTCTTATTCTTACTCTCTTTCTATCCAAATCTCTCCCTCTTTTTCTTCTTAGCAGCACTCATCACAATTGCTCTTTTAATATAATCAGGCTGTTGAGTGATTGCTCTTCCCCTTCATTTGGCTGCCCTTGTTCTCAACCTGCGTTCCCAAGATGCTCTCTATGTATCCACCTGCCTATTGCTTGCTTATCAGTGATGTTCGCAATGAAATGTTGCTCATACTTGAGAATAGGGAATAAAGAAAACCCCTAACCATCACCATTAAACTCATTGTGGAGCACTTGTGCAATGGACATGAATAATGTCCCAGGGTTTTTACTTTTCTAAGGAATACGATTCTTGATTGACCTTGTAATCTGGGCCAACAAGCAACCACCCAATGCCTTGACAAACACCCACAATATACAAAACAAACAATTTTGTACAGACAATTCATCAAAAAGTTTGTAGGTTGTTCTAAAGAGCTGATGTTGATATTCAATACTACATCTCTCTTGACATAGAAAGCCATTCTTAGGACAGATTTACTGCAGATTTGAGAGTAAAGACGCTCAGGTAAACTCACAAATATGTGCATTTGGAGAAGGGCTTTGTATGAATTCTTCCTTTGGGAAAAGTTTAAATCTGCGATTAATGACCCATGTAAAGTACACTGGAAAAGCACACATCAGTAGCCGGAAGGTTAGACGGTCACTGGAGAATCTGCAAGATACACACACATCTGCAAGTGTGACCCATACAGCACTTGTTTTGCAGTCGCTATTTAAAAGGTGTGTCATTCTACTCCCTCTCTCTTTGGCTGTTGTAAAAGTAATGATGTAATTATCCCAGTTGAAAATCCTAAATATAAAACATGTTTGATATCATTGGGGTGGCCCTGATTTGCTTGCGAGCACATCGTAAAGTGAAACTGTGGGTTCACACCAGATGCAAGTTCAACGATTTGCGCTAATAGATTACATACAAAGTCAATGCAAAGATACGATCAGACGCATCCTCATGTGGGGCGATGCGAATGACGCGATATGGGCGACGTGTTTTCCCGCGAAAAAACATGCGTCTTCGCCCAAGTTGAAAATATTCAACTCGAGCGAAAAATTTGCATGACAAGTTACATCCCGCGAGTAACGCGATGCCCCGCCTTTGGTGTGTACATAGCATAAGATTTGATCTGTTAACTCTACACATTACATAATAATCTGAGCCAAAGCATCAGAACCGATTGTTTCTCGGATTGTCGGTAGGGGAAAATTGGGGTAAATTCGGGGCAATAATCCTGTAGTTTATCAGCATTGCCAACTATTTTCAATGGAAAGTAGCTAAAGCCTGCTTGGAAAGTCGCTAAATGTCGCTAGATTACGTCATACATATCAGTGACGTCATCATGTTGTATTTGCATTCTGACTACACTGGCACTTCAAATCTGTTTCATGTTTCTCTCAAGGGCTTAGTATACTTTTTCCACATGCGTCTGAGGAGTAGGGAGGGGGTTTGGTTTGGAAAGTGTGAGTGCGCCCTAAATCTAGCGACAATGTCACCAAGTTGGCAACACTGGCCTTTACTCTATTTTATATTGTATTCTATAGATCAGGGGTCTCCAACCTGAGTCTGTGAGGTGCCCATCAAAGCACATTCTATTAATAGTCTCAATTGTATTATTTATTTATTACATATTTTTATTGGCTTGGCTTCTTTTATGTACGTTAACATTTTAAACAATACTAAAACATATCAACAAGTAAAATAAAATGAAATCAACAAGTAAAACAAAAATGTTTTGATTAGACTACACTCACCTAAAGGATTATTAGGAACACCTGTTTAATTTCTCATTAATGCAATTATTAAATCAACCAATCACATGGCAGTTGCTTCAATGCATTTAGGGGTGTGGTCCTGGTCAAGACAATCTCCTGAACTCCAAACTGAATGTCAGAATGGAAAAGAAAGTTGATTTAAGCGATTTTGAGCATGGCATGGTTGTTGGTGCCAGACGGGCCGGTCTGAATATTTCACAATCTGTTCAGTTACTGGGATTTTCATGCACAACCATTTCTAGGGTTTACAAAGAATGGTGTGAAAAGGGAAAAACATCCAGTATGCAGCAGTCCTGTGGGCGAAAATGCCTTGTTGATGCTAGAGGTCAGAGGAGAATGGGCCGACTGATTCAAGCTGATAGAAGAGCAACTTTGACTAAAATAACCACTCGTTACAACCGGGGTATGCAGCAAAGCATTTGTGAAGCCACAACACGCACAACCTTGAGACGGATGGGCTACAACAGCAGAAGACCCCACCGGGTACCACTCATCTCAACTACAAATAGGTAAAAGAGGCTACAATTTGCACAAGCTCACCAAAATTGGACGGTTGAAGACTGGAAAAATGTTGCCTGGTCTGATGAATCTCGATTTCTGTTGAGACATTCAAATGGTAGAGTCAAAATTTGGCGTAAACAGAATGAGAACATGGATCCATCATGCCTTGTTACCACTGTGCCGGCTGGTGGTGGTGGTGTAATGGTGTGGGGGATGTTTATTTGGCACACTTTAGGCCCCTTAGTGCCAATTGGGCATCATTTAAATGCCACGGCCTACCTGAGAATTGTTTCTGACCATGTACATCCCTTTATGACCACTATGTACCCATCCTCTGATGGCTACTTCCAGCAGGAAAATGCACCATGTCACAAAGCTTGAATAATTTCAAATTGGTTTCTTGAACATGACAATGAGTTCACTGTACTAAAATGGCCCCCCACAGTCACCAGATCTCAACCTAATAGAGCATCTTTGGGATGTGGTGGAACGGGAGCTTCGTGCCCTGGATGTGCATCCCACAAATCTCCATCAACTGCAAGATGCTATCCTATCAATACGCACCTTTTTGAATCAATGCCACGAAGAATTAAGGCAGTTCTGAAGGCGAAAGGGGGTCAAACACAGTATTAGTATGGTGTTCCTAATAATCCTTTAGGTGAGTGTTTCAAAAAGTAGCCCCCCAGATTGATTTATCTATTGTGGTAGTCCTTGCTCACAAAAAGGTTGGAGACCCCTGCTATAAATGATATTGAATAATCAATTTCTGAATTCTGTTTCTTTTGTTCAATTTGATTAAAATTGTTCCGTTCTATTTTCTAGTTTTATTGCATTAATCTCAGACCAGTTTACATTACTATCATCTGTTCATGTGTCATGGGTCAAGTGAAAGCAGGTCAGAGTCACAGATAAAAATAAGCAAAGAAGACTTTTGCATGAGACATCATCCTGTCTCGCGCATGTTTGTCTCTCTCTCTTCCTCCGTCCCCGCCTGATTCCCAGAGCAAAGCGCCAGCGGTTCAGGGATGGAATGTGAGCTCCAAACTTTCACACAGGGTCAGGCCCAGACTCCAGACCCAAGCAAGGGAACCAGAAAACAGACACGGTGACACACAGCTTGGGAAGGAAGATAGCTTGCTTCAGGGCACCCGAGTGTGTCTGCTGTCCGACTCACTTTATTTTGACAGATCTGTGCTTTTATGGCCCTTTATTGCACTTTGTATGGTTTCGGCCTAAACACACACACACACATATACACACACTTGTCTAATTACACACTTAGCATGAAGATTAAAGGACACATATTGACCACTGTAGGGGTTACACAGATCACTGAAATGCAGATTGTAGAAAATCTAAATTTGTATGAAAACATCTGGAGATTATAAATTAATTAGCTGATCTCAGACTAATAAAGCTAGGAATCTAAAATCAAGAATGATGTTTCCTGTGAAGTATTCCTGTGATCTGTCTGTCTCACAACCACATGTTGTGCTCGCATGAATATATTATTCACTACACATTTGTTGCTTGTTGACTGTGTCACAGAGCAACTATGTTTATTAAGACTTTTCGTCTTGCTAACTTTGAAAATGGTAAATGTGATGATCATAAAGTTGTAAGGACACCTGCTCTCACAGTTTTTAAATGTGTATCTTTCGCGTGTTCCTGTGTTCGCAGTGTTAGCATCGCAAGGTCCGAGTTTGATCCTCAGGGGAAGCACATACTGATAAAATCTTCGCTTTGGATAAAAGCATCTGCCAAATGCATAAATGTAAATGCAAGAGTCCAGGACCAATGAGAGATCTTCACTTACTCCGGTCCCGGTGGGCCACTGGCCTGCAGGGTTTAGCTCCGGCCCTCATTAAACACACCTGAATAAGCTAATCAAGCATTACTTGATTACAGGCAAGGATGTTTAAGGTTGAAACTAAACTTTGCCGGATACTGGCCCTGGGTCAGTATCAGGGCCGGAGTGAGACAGCCCTGCTCTACAACATACTGAACGAATCAAACTGTTTACATTCGACTGTTTGTGTTTCCTCTCTCTTCCCCCAGGGTACAAACAGTTTTTATTGAATGTATGTTAAACAGGCTTTCCCACAGAGGCTGAAACAATTTGCCGCCCATCGCGAGACTTTCAATTTGCTACTGATGTAAAACCAACAACCTCAGGGCATCCCCATGATGTCATAATGTGATTCTGCAGCCAAGATCCTGTGCATACCGAAACTCTGATCCATCAGGGTCACCCTTAAACATTAAAGAAAGCGTTTAGATTAAGTCTTAAGCTTTAAGCTTAATTTTTTTCATTTTTTTAAATTAATTTCTGATTAATTATATATATAAGGGAATCAGAAATTAATATATATATTGTCTTAACGTAGTTGAATATTTTGTATATATATTTTTAAAAATTGCAGTCTAAAGGAGCATACCAGACTTACATTTCACTACAGGTTGTATATGCATATAACTGTGTATGTGACAAATAAAAATCTTGAATCTTAAGAAAAAAGAAAGTAGAAAACAGAAGAAACTGTTATTATGTACCACATAATTGTAGGCAGTGGTTGCACATTGGGATTAGAATGAGATGAAAGGCAGGGCTGGCATATTAAATTTAATGTTCTGACTCCTACAAGGTCTTTTCCCATTAAATTTGTTTTTAACTGTGCTTTGATCAAACCTCATGGAATAACCTTTGGTGCATAGCTTACTTATCCTGAAGCATTTGTTTTATGGGCATGCATTACAACGGATCATGTGACTTGTTTAAAATACATTTTCGTTTATTCTTAGCAAACACACAATAAAATGGGTGAGAAAATTTCAGAGATTTACACTGATACATATCATAGAAATAGACCAAAATATCATAGAGGCTGAAGGGTAAGCGCTTTTGACATGGGCCAGTTAGCAACCATTCAGGCACCCTAGTTGCTGCATAAAGGGCTCGTTATAGTCGTGCGTAGGTCCTACGGCGTAGCAGCGACGGCGTAGGGTTCACGTCGGTTTTCATTTATACTTTTGCATCGTCGTCGTCCGCGTCTTCAAAGAAGAAGAAGCTTAGCAAGTTAACCCACAAACGAAGAAGAAACAGCAACTTGTTGTGTATAATTTGAGAAGACCAGCAATGATGGAAGTAAATAAACAGCGACTTTTGATGCAGTTTGAGTTAAATCACTCCTCAACTTGGCTCATCTTTGTTTTCACCGTCACAAACGGAAATACCTATGACACAGTTTTTTTACCTGACGGGAGGGGTTCTGGTGGACCAATCACAGCGCTTGCGGTCCGCGTAGATCTGACGCACTGTTAAATTTTTTGTGAGGTGCGTGTCAGGCTACGCAGAGCTACACACAGGCTACGGATAGCCTACGCCGTAGCTACGGCGTAGAACCTACGCACAACTATAAATCGCCCTTAAGAATGCCCTAGCAACCACACAGAACACCCTACCAACTGCATAGGAATGCCCTAGCAACCACATTGAACTCCCTAGCAACTGCATAGGAATGACCTAACAACCACACGGAGAACCCCCTACCACTGCATAGGAATGCCCTAGCAATGTCCATATCAAATAAAATGTGATTCATTTATAGGAAGGAATGCCCTAACAATCACCCAGAACATTCTGGAAACTGCATAGGAACACTCTGGCAACCACCCAGAACACTCTAACAACTGCATAGAACCCCATAGCAACCACACAGAACACCCAAGTAACTGCATAGGAACGCCCTTAACACAGAACACCCTAGAAAACTACAAAGAAATGCCCTGACAACTACACACAACACCCTAGCAACTGCATAAGAATGTCCTAACAACCACATTGAACACCGTAGTGATGCATAGGAACAGCATGTCAACCACAAGAAACACCCTAGCAACTGGATAGGAACGCCCTTATCACAGAACACCCTAGCAACTACATAGGAACGTCCTGACAACTACACAGAACACCCTATCAACTACATAGGAAGGCCCTAGAAACCACTGGGAACACCATAGCGCCTGCATAGAAATGCTTAGCAACCACATGGAACACCCTAGCAACTGCATAGGAATGCCTTAGCAACCACATGGAATACCCTAGCAACTGCATAGGAATGCATTTGCAACCACATAGAACACCCTAGCAACTGCATAGGAATGCCAGAGTAACCTCATGAAACACCCTAGCAACTGCATAGGAATGCCTTAGCAACCACATAGAACAGCAACTGCATAGGAATGCCTTAGCAACCACATGGAACATCCTAGCAACTGCATAGGAATGCCTTAGCAACCACATAGAACAGCAACTGCATAGGAATGCCTTAGCAACCACATAGAACATACTAGCAACTGCATAGGAATGCCCGAGTAACCACATGAAACACCCTACCAACTGCATAGGAATTCCCTAGTTACCACACTGAACACCTTAGCTACTGCATAGGAATGCCATAACGACCACAAGGAGCACACCCTAGCAACTGCAAAGGAATGCCCTTGCAACCACACATAATACCCTAGCAGCTACATAGGAAAGCCTTGGCAACCACCCAGAACGCCCTAACAACTGCATAGTAATGCCCTAGCAACCACACAGAACACAATAGCAACAGCATATGAACGCCTTAACAACCACCCAGAACACCCTGGCAGCTGCATAGCAAAGCCTTGGCAACCACCCAGATCACCTCTAGCAACTGCATAGTAATGCCATAGCAACCAGTAGGGCTGTGTATCGCCAACAATTTCCCGATACGATGTGCATCACGATACAAGACTATTTTGAATTACATTTTTGTTTAGAATTTAGTAACATTATTATTATTATTATCATCATCTGTTTATTGTACATTGAATAAGCAGTGTTGTTACAATTGTGTTTTTGACATTCATTTATTAGCTTCTGGGTAACTCATAGAAATACTTAAAATCCCAGAGTTAGTACTTAACTTATGTTTTTTAAAAGCAGATAGTGCCTTACTCTAGGCATTATATTTGTCTCTCATTATTCTATATCTATGTATATATCTATAAACATGCAGTCAGACTTAATACTATTTAATAGAAATCAGATTATTAATGTGACAGCTATAGTTTGAAGTAGCTCTGTATCTCTTCTCTAGATGTACACTTTTCACATGCAAATCTTTGTCGTTTTTCTTCTCAAATGCGTTAGGACTGTTTTGTAAGAGAGTGGCTAATAAAGCCCTTTGCAGTAGTATAGGCTAAGATATCTGCGCTTTCATACTGAACTCATTGATTTTAAATATGAGCGCGGGTATGCAGCTCGCTATGCAGACACGTGCGCTAGCGAGACAGACACGCAAAGTGAAAGTATACCCCGCTACCTTTAACTCTACGTAGCCTACTCCGCGGGACACATGCGTCCTTTCCATATGGATCACGGATCAACAGCGATTCGTCACGTTACTTTCAAAAGTGTATCCGAATCGATACGGAAGGTGCTGTATCGATGCACGCATCGTCAGGCGTCCACGACGATGTATCGTCATATCGATATTTTGAACACAGCACTAGCAACCACACAGAACACCATAGCAACAGCATATGAACGCCTTAACAACCACCCAGAACACCCTGGCAGCTGCATAGGAAAGCCTTGGCAACCACCCAGATCACCTCTAGCAACTGCATAGTTATGCACTAGCAACCACACAGAACACCATAGCAACGGCATATGAACACCTTAACAACCACCCAAAACACCCTGGCAGCTGCATAGGAAAGCCTTGGCAACCACCAGATCACCTCTAGCAACTGCATAGAAACACCCTAGCAACTATACAGAACACCATGGCAACAGCATAGCAATGCCTTAAAAACACCCAGAACACCCTGGCAGCTCCATAGGAAAGCCTTGGCAAAAACCCAGATCACCTCTAGCAACTGCATAGTAATGCCCTAGCAACCACACAGAACACAATAGCAACAGCATATGAACGCCTTAACAACCACCCAGAACACCCTGGCAGCTGCATAGGAAAGCCTTGGCAACCACCCAGATCACCTCTAGCAACTGCATAGTAATGCCCTAGCAAACACACAGAACACCATAGCAACAGCATATGAACGCCTTAACAACCACCCAGAACACCCTGGCAGCTGCATAGGAAAGCCTTGGCAAAAACCCAGAACACCCTAGCAGCTGCATATGAAAGCCTTGGCAACCACCAAATCACCTCTAGCAACTGCATAGAAATGCCCTAGCAACTATACAGAACACCATGGCAACAGCATAGCAATGCCTTAAAAAACACCCAGAACACCCTGGCAGCTGCATAGGAAAGCCTTGGCAAAAACCAAGATCAACTAGCAACTGCATAGGAACACCCTGGTAGCCACCCAGAACACCCTGGCAACAGCATAGAAATGCCCTAGCAACTGCATGGGAATACCCTTGCAACCACACCAAATACCCTAGCAGCTGCATAGAAAAGCCTTGGCATCTCTAGGGCTGGGTATCGATTTAAATGTTCCAGATCGATTCGATTTCGATTCACAAGCTGTCAAATCGATTCGATTTTGGGTTAAAAACAATTTTGACGCTTTTTATACTCGATTCTTGATTCAACTCAATGAATTTATATTATATTAAATTAGAAAATATTAGAATATAGACTGAATGAATGAATGAATGACAGGCTCGCCTCTCGCTCCTTGGTAACATCATGCAAGGCAACAAAGAGGGTGACATATAGTAGAGAAGACTAGTAAATAAATGTAAGTTAATCTTACGTTCAATGTTTGCGAAAATAAATATGGGAGAAAAATCGATTCGTGGCCTTTGAGAATCGATTTTGAATCAACCACATAAAAAAAAGGTTAATCGAAAAATCTATTTGTTTGCCCAGCCCTACAGATCAGAACACCCAAGTGTGATACATAAAAGCACTAATCAGACTTTGTTCAGAAAATGTAAAAATTTAGTCTCCGTGTTGTACTCCGTTTCTAAAAGGTTTGTGTGTTGAGAGAGAGAGAGCAGCTGAGAAATAAAATAAAGTTCGGCCCATGGCATCCCATAAAACCCCCAAACACACATCAATGCAGGGGTGGAGAAAAGATGAGACATTAGTTCATTAAATAGCATCATGCTCCACCAGATCAACCAGTAAACTGCCTAAAGGAGACTTGAGAATCCCAGATGCTGTCAAGAGCCTTTAGTTAACAGTCAGAAATATCCACACGTGAGTTTACCCAAACCAAGTCCAATGCAGCTTGTTGCAATAGTGACCTGTATGCAAGACTTCCCTAAACTGTATGCTTGACTGAACAGGAATGTTTTTATTTCTAAAATATTGGCAGCACGTTTGAATCTTCAGTATTGGCAGAGGTGAAGATGGCAGCTGTGGAGCTCTGTAACGTCATGTCCTCCGTCAGCAGATGTTCTGACTCTATATGAAGGCGATAACAGGCATGTATCCTGTGATTGAAGAAGTCTAATCAGTTCGAAAAGAGTAACAGCTCACCCAGCCTCAGTAAACCACATGATTAGATTATTATTGTAGCACAGACTGGGAAAGTTGAGTTACATTTAAGTGATAAGGGTTCGTTTAAATTGATAATCTCAGCAGGTATAAGTGTCACAGAAAAGCATTTATAGAGAGCAATATTCTGCTAATATATTCTACAGGAAGTCCTTTGTTCCTCTTTGCTATACATAATTGTGTTTTATAAGTGTGACGCCATACTTGACTCTTGATTTTTGTACTTGACCTGTGATTTTGAAGTCTTCCTACCAGGATGTTAAGGTTAATGGGGTCAACTGTGTGTTGAAAGCCAGAGAGAGATACAGCTCTGCGCAGTGGACTGTGATGCGTTATTGACTACTGATAAGTGCTGGTTTTGATCTTTGCAACAGTGGATTAGCTCTGGTTCAAATCAGTGCTTGCGAAGTATGACCGGGCGATATGTAAAAAAAAATTATTTTCACAGATTCACGATTTGGTTAAAGAAACGTTTTAATCCAAATGCATTAGAGAGTCATCAACATGGTATAAATATAAAATTAATTTATATATTTTTGTTATCGTTAAATATAATGAAAACTAGACCTGTAAAACCGATGTTCAGGAATTTTTATAATGTTTTGTTATTTTATTTTATACAACAGTTCTTTCTGGTTCTCGAATCTGATTGGCTAAGACCTGTGCGATATTGTGCTGATATCGGCACTGTAACCGCTTCACTTTTCGTATCATTCCGCCACCTAGTGAATGGAGGTCCTAAGCAGGCTCATCTCTGAATGGAAAAACACAGACGCGCTGTTTTGAATCACTCTCCGTTTGTCTCATTAGTTTACTAGCTCATAAATCAGTCTGTGAATCCCCAATCGGAAGTTATTCCGTCAAAGATCAGCGCTCTTGGATGTTACGTTACAGTTAATGGGAGAAATGTCTTGTCACATCGTGTGGATTATTAACACTTGGAAAGAGGAATATAAACACTCGTTTTTTTCAGGAGCTATATTTCTTATCAGAACGCGAAAACACCGTGAAACTGCAGGTAAGCACCGCAGCTTTTAAATGTGGACATTGATCATTTACTTTATCGTGACCTGACTATTAAAACATGTTATGAGATATCGCCACTGATATATTTATAAGCAGCATGCAAAAACATCTCTCTGACACTTATAAAAAACAGTTTTGTATAGTACTGACAAGAACAAAGTTTAATAATAATAATCGAGTGCTCGTATCACGTTAAGAATAAATGAGAAAGCAATAGTAACGTTATACAAGTATAGTTTTATTAACTTTTACCTCGCGCCAAAACAATAACAACACAAAAGACACTAAATATGAATTAAAAAACAAGTAATAGTTTGATCATGACACCAAATACTGCTGATTTGATCTCATTTTGACGATCATAAACAAACAAGGCCAACATGAGAGCCAGGGTATCTCTTTTAGAGATGTAGCCCAGAGAGGGCGGTGGTCAGCGGGGCGAGTGAACACTGATGTCCGCTCATGCTTTGGTTCTCATTCGTACCGAATCTCACTAAGCAAACGTTCAAACAGGCGCTATCTTTACTAATCGACTGCAGATTTAAATATAATACATATACATTCTCGACTGAACTAATCTTAAAACTACACTTTGTGACCAAGAAACGGTAATATAAAGAAACGGCTCTTCCGTCCATTGAGTTGTTATGAGCTTCAAAGCAGCCGAAAGTTTTACCTGTCATTCTGGCCGCCCTCAAATCCGTGGCGGAAGAAGTAGTTCTCAAACAAAGAGGCTTTTAAAATAACTCCGTTGTTGTTTTCTAGTTTTCGTTTTTCAAACGTGTGCCGTCGAACTGTTGTATAAAAGCAATATCGCTCTCGGAGTCGGGTGATATAGCTCTATATCATCACGGCTGTGATTGCCTCCGGCACTCGGCCTGCGGCCTCGTGCCTCTGGCCTAATCACAGCCGTGATGATATAGAGCTATATCACACTCCTACTCGAGCGATATTGCTTAAGTAGTACACAGTCATAATCTCACAACACATGTTAACCCAAACAATTCAACTATTATATCTGTTTAACTATTCACAATATTCTCCTATAATTTGTTTAAAATTTGATAAGATTTTTCATTAATAATTTGTAAATAATTTGGATGTGTGCTATGATTGACTTCTTTTAACCACTCTTTAAAATTAATTATTTAAGTCATTATTAGTTTTCGAATTATACATTTCTAGTCACGCTGTTCACCTAGCCAACTTTTTGTGTAGGCTATTTACTGTATTATTTGCTCAGACTGTTGCATTTTATTCAGACGAGCAGAGCGCGATCTCTGAAGGGAGAGTAATACTGGGTTCACACCAGCCACGGTAGAGGCGTCAAGGTCGAGTGATTTCAAATTTTAAGTCAATGTGAAGACGTGTTGACGCGCATCTGGAGGTAGACGCGATTCCGCCTCTTTTGCATAAGAATTGAGCATTGCCGTGGCAAACGCGCGAGTTGAAAAATTTGAACTTTGGTGGGAAAACATGCAGCGTTAAAAAAATCAGGAGCCTGCTCTATTAGTGACGTGATTACGCAGAAGCCCCTCGCATGATGCGAATTTCCACATGAATGTCTCGATGACTAGAATTTAAGTAAATTCAAACTGTTCAAGCGGCAAACTAGGCACGGTAGATGCCATTTTGACGCCTCAAACGCGGCTGGTGTGAACCCACGGTAAGATCGGCGAGCACGGGAACACGCACGAAAAAGGACAACAGCACCATAGATATGTACACTAGATGTCGCCTTGGCTACGGCAGTTCATTAGAACGAATGCGTGAAATGCGCCATCTTGAAACAGGGGAGCATTGCATCAGCGTCATTGTAGGCAATGGTGTAACGGAAATAAAATCACCCTAAATCGTCATGAATGTGATTTTCTAGGTTTTGTTTTGGGTTCTTCCAACAGTCAGACATGTATTTAGCATTGAGTCTAGAGAAAATGTAAAGTTTTGAAATTATGAAAATCTACTTTTTCTATAATGCATAGTGCTAGTAAGCCTAACATCCATACGCAGCACAAAATTCCAGCATGGTCCATGAATTCGAAGTACAGGCGGAGATAGCAGCATTACCTAGCTTCTTCCTATGACAAGACCCCTGTTCCAAGATGGCGGCGGTTTTGACGCATGCTTAGAACCCCAAGGCGACATCTAGTGTATATATATGAAGAGTTTTGTTGCAAAACGAGATAAATCAATTTTTTACAATTTTTGTCAAAACATGTTTATTATTATGTTATGATGTTATTATTTTGTTTTATGGCGCTACTTAGCTGTATTTTTTAAGTTATGAAGGTTTAAATCAAAACAAACCAGCTGCAGTTGCATTGATATTAATTAGAATGCACAACCAAAAAACGAGATTTCTGAACAATTAAAAAAACGGTGGTTATCTCGTTTTGCAACGAAACTCATATATAGTTCCGAAATTTTGCCTGGATGGCTGCCATTTCATTTTAACTATAACGAACTTCCATTCAAAATCTCAATACCCTGATTTAAATAAAATTGAAATTGCGTCAAAATGTACATTTGAATAAATCGAGAAAAATCGCCCAGCACTACTGCGAAGCCAGTGTAGCGTTTTTTAGGACAAAAGCTGTCAGGTATGGGGTGCCGCAAGGTTTTGGGACCTTTCTCATTTGTTTATTTGTTTTGGTCTGTAATATTCTGCATGCATTATATTAGAGACATTTTAATGCAAATATTAGTATTCGCCAAAACCACCTGCTTTGTCATATTTGCAATGTGTATCAGGTTGCAAAGCCCTTAAACGACCTCGTGACCTTCTAGCAACCCCCACATTTGCTCACAAGATACAAGTTTACACACAATCTGGAGAGTAATGAGGACGATCTGTTGAAAGCACAACATGTTTATTTGGAATGAGCTTTTTTAATGAGAATCAGATTTAAAGTGTTATTTTTCATTTTTAAGGCCATCAATTTGATCTAGATTAAAATGTTTTAGGTTTTTATTATCATTTCCAAATTATTGTTTTACCTGCTCGTCTTGCGCCGTAACATTCTTTCGTTTATATTCATTAACCATTGTTTGTGTTCGAAACGTTTTTCCACTGTAAAGTGATTACGAGTTGCGCAATCCTGACCTTACTTTTGTCATCTTTTACTGCTGTATTGTGGGTAGCGGTAGTGTGTTTGTTCTCTGTGTGACAAATGTGACCAAGCGCTGCGTGTCTGCTTATTTTTCTTTGTAAATGTGTTTGAGTTTTGGAGTACAGCGTGAAGCGCTGCGTACAGCGTAACCTGATAAAGGCTGAAAAATCTCAACACTGACAAGCCCAGGTGTGTGTGTCGTTCTGTTTGTGTGTATGTATGTGTGCTGAGTTGTCTAAATCCTGCACACCTGCAGGCATATAAAGTAAAGAATCTCTCTGAAACTAATCTTTCTGACACGTCTCAAACTTTCTGACACCGTGAGCTATGCTTTTCTCTCCCTTTCTCTTTGTGTTTTACTTTTGCTCCATATTTAACCTGTATTTCTTCTTTTTCTTTTCTCTCTCTCTTTCTCTTTTCTCAGGGCACAGCGTCTGTTCTGCAGCGCAGGTCTGATAACGAAGAATACGTTGAAGTGGGCCGCCTGGGTCCGTCTGACTACTTTGGTGAGTGTGTACTGTACTGTAAATGATGCCTGCCTGCAGTGTTGTGCCAAAATCAGACAGGAAGAGCCGCCCCATAACAGGTGGCACTTCGTCATGTGCGGAGCATGCAGAATGTAGATCTATGTGCTTGTTTACTCTGTGTGGTTTAGACTGCTGCACCACAGACACGCTGCTCTTTAGATTTTGACACTACACGGTGTGTGTACTGTGATAATATTTACATTATATAGAGAGCTGCTGTTTTTCGTATTGTAACTGTATAACGTTAAAGCTTTGTGTGTATGTTATCGGCACACGGAGATGATTGTTTAAAAGTGGAGTGTGCTACACGTAGTTGTAAAAATGATGACTGTTTACAAACGGGAATCTCCAAACATTTCCATCGTCTTCCATTGGTCAAAAAACAGTTAATGTTGAGCTTGTCAGAACAGTAAAAAACGCAATGTTTTTATTTTAATTAAATGTATTCAGTTGTCTCAAATTACCATGAGATTTAACCTTTTAAAAAATTGTCACTTATAAATGATTTTAAACTAATAAATCAGGAAAAATCTTTTTTATATGCTGCAATACATTTTATATTTGATCTGATCATTTTATCCACCTTAGTCCTGACTTAAATGCGGGCGCCGCCATCTTTGAGCTCAGATGGGTAAACTTCCGGTGAGCCACTACAGCTAATGTAGCTGATACAAACGCAGTAAATTAGGTAATTGAAATTTGGCTCTCCTTGTGATGTCATAAGGAGATCTTATTATAATAATACCGCCCCTTAATCTGCACTATCCAACCACGGCACAGCCATTTAGTGCAGAGAAAAAGAGAGTGAAAATAATTCACAGCACAGTTGGGTTTCAATTGCAACAAACCACCATCATTGCGATCAGTGTTTGAATTTCATCAGCTCATTTGCATTTTAAAGGACACCCAAAACGCCACATTTTTACACACACCTACAAAGTGTCAATTTTAACATGTTATAATAAATTATCTATATGGTATTTTGAGCTAAAACTTCATATATGTGCTCTGGGGACAACAAAGATTTATTTGACATCTTAAAAAATTATTGTGGCATGGCCCCTTTAAGTGAACAGTATATCAGTCCCTCCAGAAAAACGCAATCGCGCGATATATTGCATAATCAGCCAAAGTCCGCATATTTATGCGGGGCTGCATTTTTTCCAAATACGACGCACTTTCGCCGCATTAATTACATATTTCCGCGCACAAAATATGCAGGGCTTGCGTGATTTCATAATCTCCGCATTTTCGTAGCAAAAAGTCACATATATATTAGCAGAAAGTTGAAAAATGTTGCATTTACTTCCCAAAAGCGCAGCCGTGTCCTCTATTGCCATGGGAACCGTTATGCAGTGACGTGATTATGTGACGTGAACATCATTGCAGTTTTTGCAAGTTCCGCGATTTTCGCAAATTCCCGCAATTCCATCGCATAAATTGCATAAATATCCCGCATATTCCATCGCATTTTTTAAGAAAACGTGCCGCAAAATCGAGGATTTTTGCTCGCAACAATCACAAAAAAACTCTGCGTTTTTCTGGAAGGACTGGTATATTAAAGGGCACCTATTATGCTAAATCCACTTTTACAAGGTGGACACCCGCTCCTTTATAGACCCCATGACAACAAAAGCAGTCTCATTATTAGACATGCTGTTTTGATTCTCTTATTAATGTGATGTCACACTGATAAAGCCCCACCCACGGCCAATGACTGACAGTCAATAATTCCAATAATTTCTCCGCCCTCAGCGCATTGTACGCTAACCACCATATCTTAAAAGTGAGATACTATTGTCTGAGACTGTATTAACAGGAATCGGATCTATTTTAACTGAAAGCATTCACTGTCTCTTTTGGTAAGGGAGTGATTAGATGTAGCTCATTTGCATTTAAAGGTACACACACGAAAACAGAGTGTAGACTCAATGCGCTCTTGCTCGGACCTGAATGCATACGGCTTGGACTCCTTCTAGTACCTGAACTTGTAATACGCGCGGCTCTGACATTTCCTTGCACTATAGAGGTTGTTAGGCGTGCAGATGGTTAATGGCATCAGTTTTAAGAAGGTTGTGGTCATGAAAGTGTTACCCTTGCTTCTTTTTTGTCCATCAAACAAGTGACTTGTCATAAATAAGTAAAAATGAACAAATAAATAAATGAGTAAACTACTGCCCCGCCCCCCAATACTATCATGTTTCAGCGATCTCAAAATGGGGCATATCATCCAACATTATAAAAAATGATCTGTGCGGTATTTTAAGCTGAAACTTTACAGATACATTCTAGGCACACCTGAGACTTAGATTACATCTTGAAAAAATGTTTGGCTATGAACTTCACTATGTTGCTTATTAAGGTAGGCCAAGTTGCTGAGTAATAGCAAAGATATTAAATATAACCAGTTGAGCACTCCCATTACTACGAACAGGGGACAATGCAATGCTTAATATGGTCCCGCCTATTGAGTCCCGCCTTACAGTTAAAATACCTAATCATCAAAAGAACCAATTATCAAAAATATATTGTTTAATTGTGATTTCAGGACATTATTCTGGCATGACTGAAATAACAGTCCGGAGGCGTTGTAAACATGGCTGTCTAGTGGCGCGACTTCCCTAAAGGGTCTTTGGTTTTAAATAAGTGTTGGTGACTATGTACATGTAGGCAGACTTCTCCCTAGACGTCAGACCTGATGTCATACAATGATTTCTGAATGATTTTTGCAGCTAAGTTTCCACATATTGTCCTGTGTACTAGGAATTTATGACTTACTACAGTTTCTTTAAATGAAATCCATGCATTAAGCTAACCTATATTGTGGTTATTTTCTCTTCATAGGCGAGATAGCCCTGCTGCTGAACAGACCTCGGGCAGCCACTGTTGTGGCTAGGGGACCGCTCAAGTGCGTCAAGCTGGACCGGCCGCGTTTCGAGCGCGTCCTTGGGCCTTGCTCCGAGATCCTTAAGAGAAACATCCAGAGATACAACAGCTTCATTTCTCTCACTGTCTAACCCGACCATCTGAAACGTGTGTCTGAGGTCAAAGACCTCCATCAGGTGACTCGGGTGCCTGGTTGCATAAAACGATTTGTAAAGTAATTCATCGGTTTTGCTTAAATCGCTAGCTTAATTATAATTGAGTGAGTTTCTCTGTTTATTAAAACACGCTGTCGATATTAAACACCTAAGTTATTTTATGCAGCCAAGCAATTTGTCGTTTTATTTTGCAAGAAGCACAAGTGCTCCACTCTTCTGCTCTTTTACTTATGTGATTTTTATTTCCGTGTGTACACTTGGAATCGACCAGCGCTGTCACAAAGCTTTATTTGTGCTGGAAATGATGTGTCCAGACAGACTGAAATGAATATCTATGTGGCATGTGTAAATGTGTTACAACATGTGATGCATGCAAACCAGAATGCATTTCATACACTTGCCATTCAAATCTGTAATCGACGGTGAAAAGAAATTGCGGTGGCACAACTATACGTTTACATAGTGTAGAAGAGCGCATGTTTTAAAGGGATAGTTCACCCAAAAATGAAAATTCTGTCATCGTTTACTCACTCTCGTATTGTTATAAATCCTGTATAAATGTATTTTAAGAGAGATATTTTAAGGAATGTTTGTAACAAAACCGTTCATGAATCCAATTCACTTCCATAGTATTATTTTTTCCTACTATGGAAGTGAATAGGGCTCATGATTGGTTTGGTTACAAACATTTCTCAAAATATATTCCTTCGTGTTCATCAGAACAAAGAAATTTATACAGGTTTGTAACAACATGAGAGTGAAAACTGATAAAATTATTTTCATTTTTGGGTGAACTATCCCTTTAAGCTGTGTGTTTAGCGTGCTGTTTAACCCTGCGATGCGCAGTTTTTTATTTATATGACAACTGTGCTGAATCTCATGAATCCTGAAATATTTATTTATTGCTTAAAGAAAATAAAACCTGTTTATAGGAGCATTAAATTTTTCTTTATTATTTTCGTAACAGTTACGCACTTTAAAACCTAAATTCTCTCTCATGCAAAAAAATAAGATGCGAAATAAACGATGAGCCCCTAAGGGGACATGGAGAAAAAAATGTAATAAAGTTTAGTTTTGCGTGCACACGTGAAACTATTGCGTGCGCACATGAAACTATCGCATTTGGTTTCGCGTGTGGATGTAAAACTAAACTTTAAAAAAAAATTCTGCACATGAAGGTTTTGCGTGAGCACATGAAAGTTTCACGTGAGCACATGATAGTTTCACGTGAGCACTTGAAACTAAAATTTTTTTAACTCCAATGTCACCTTAGAGGCTCGGTAGGATAATGCAGTCAAATACCATATTTATACACCATGGTAATATTTGTTGTACTGCCCTTGAAAATATTGTATTACTGAAACTAAATAGAAATCACCATTGCGAATTCAACAAAGGAAAAATGACGGGTGATTAATCGCATGCGAAACTAAACTTTGAAGGTTCACGCGAGCACGCGAAAGTTTCACGCGAGCACGCAAAAGTTTCACGTGAGCACGCAAAAGTTTAAAACCTAAATTCTTTCTTATGCAAAAAAATAAGATGCGAAATAAACGATGAGCCACTAAGGGGACATGGAGAAAAAATGAAATAAAGTTTAGTTTTGCGTGCGCACAT
This sequence comes from Misgurnus anguillicaudatus, assembly GCF_027580225.2. NCBI lineage: Eukaryota > Metazoa > Chordata > Actinopteri > Cypriniformes > Cobitidae > Misgurnus > Misgurnus anguillicaudatus. The sequence goes on from NW_027395279.1 coordinate 9,912,972, forward strand.
GAAACTATTGCGTGAGCACATGAAACTATTGCATTTGGTTTCGCGTGCGGACGTAAAACTGTTGCGCGTGCGCATGTGAAAGTTTCACGTGCACATTCGAAACTAAACTTTTTTTAAAAATTCTGCACATGAAGGTTTTGCGTGAGCACATGAAAGTTTCACGTGAGCACGGGAAAGTTTAACGTGAGCACATAAAACTAAACTTTTGATTTTTTTTACTCTAATGTCACCTTAGGGGCTCGGTACGATGATGTAGTCAAATACCATATGTATAGTACACCATGGTAATATTTGTTGTACTGCCCTTGAAAATATTGTATTACTGAAACTAAATAGAAATCACCATTGCGAATTCAACAAAGGAAAAATTACGGGTGATTAATCGCATGCGAAACTAAACTTTGAAGGTTCACGTGAGCACGCGAAAGTTTCACGTGAGCACGCGAAAGTTTCACGTGAGCACGCGAAAGTTTAAAACCTAAATTCTCTCTTATGCAAAAAAATAAGATGCGAAATAAACGATGAGCCCCTAGAGGGACATGGAGAAAAATTAAATAAAGTTTAGTTTTGTGTGCGCACGTGAAACTATTGCGTGCGCACATGAAACTATCGCATTTGGTTTCGCGTGCGGACGTAAACCTGTTGCGCGTGAGCACATGAAAGTTTCACGTGAGCACGGGAAAGTTTAACGTGAGCACATGAAACTAAACTTTCGATTTTTTTACTCTGTCACCTTAGGGGGTCGGTACGATGATGTAGTCAAATACCATATTTATACACCATGGTAATATTTGTTGTACTGCCCTTAAAAATATTGTATTACTGAAACTAAATAGAAATCACCAATGCGAATCTAACAAAGGAAAAATTACAGGTGCTTAATTGTTACGAAAAAAAAGCATTTTACTATCCTAAAGTTAATGTCATTTTCTTTACGCCAGACATGTTTTCGTGAGGTTAAACCTGCATATTTTGCCTTTCTGTGATGATGATAATTCTTACATTTATCTAAATTATGCTTTTAGTGCTGGTTGTAATGGGAGGGGGTTTTGTTACATTTTAAGAGATGTGGTTTAGTAAAAGGCCGCTATAAAAGGGGTTTTCATGCTCAACGTCTGAGTACATTTTAAAAATCTTGCTGTTTCTTTGTTTTTCAAATTGCCGTTGTATTACAAATAATACACATGAACTCTTGACACATTTACTTGAGAAGGTACTGTAATATGTTTTACAATGTAACCAATGATCGCTTATGAAATGATAGAATTGGCCGTGTCTCAAAATCTAATAAGCTGTCTACATATGTGAATGTCGGACAATTCACGACCCAAAAAAATGTTGTCTGGGGAAGCAGCTCACTAGGTTTAGAGACACAACCAATGTTGTTTTTGTAATATTTAAAAAGAGGATGAGTTTTGCAATCTACTTCATTTAAATGAGTGAATTTATGAGTGCGTTTGGGAGGAGACTGTGCATGCTTTGTTAACACAAACACACACACACACCAGCATTTCCACACATTCTGCTCTTCAGGCCAATAAAGAAAAGCTTCTGAACACCATTAAATGCTTTGCTGCTGTTTAATGCCGCTATTTGTTCTCAAAGAGGCTTTGATCTTCTCTGGATCACCTTATCATTCTTCCTGTCGGACTCGCCCGGATCTCTCGCTCTCTCGCTGCCAGTCAGATGTCAGCTTGTATTGTCAGTGGAAGGGGAGGCCTGTGAGATTAAACTCGGGCTTTTGGCTTTGACACATTCCATCAGATCTTAACAACACTAAATCAACTGGGGAATGTACTGAAGTCCAGCACTCAAGCCTTTTAAATACAAACACACTTCAATAAAGAGACCCCCAAACCAATTAATGACCTTTTGTAATCAGATCTACTAATGTTTCTGTTGTTAGTGTTTCATGTTTGAGTGTTTATCATGTTTTAAGCCTTTTAATTCTTTGAAGAATGCATTTTTCTAACATTTTTGTTTAAATTCTGTAAAACAATTACTTAAATTTATACTAATTTATATTTACTTAATATATTTAATTTATATTACTTAAAAGTATAATCAACTTGGATTTACAAGTCATTTTAAACTTTAATTTTTTATCCTGACTAGTGATCAGTTGCTGTAACTTAAAAATGCTAAATCAAAATAAGTTAAGCTAATTGAACTTTATTTTTATAAGTTACAGCAACTCATCTATACTAGTCAAGATAAAAAATGAAAGTTAAAATGACTTGTAAATCCAATATAATTATATTTAAGTGCAATTTTTACAGCGTATATTTTTATTTAATTATATTTTTGTCTTTACGTCACCATTCTGTTCTCTTTTCTTGTGCTGTGTTTTTATTTTTAGATTTGGATCAGATTTGTTCCTGGAGTAGATTTGATTGCCTCCGACCCGCCTTCACACCCCACCCTGTCATGAATCATTTAACAGATTTGCCCCCCCGACCATTAGTGTGAGAACGCTTTGATATTCATCTTTAAAGATATACATTTAAAATGCCGTTTTTCTGATTTGAGCTACAGTAAACCTTGTCTTACCATGTTATTATTACTGTATATGGACTTCATCCAAACGGGTCGAGATTAAACAATGGTTTGGATCAAATGAGAAAACGAGAATAAACGAATTGGATTTGCAGGAAAGGAGGAGCTGAGGTCAACATGAGAGCAGCAGATCAGGTCAGGAGATCAGTATTTGTCTGATTAATGGAATTCCAAGATTTCAAAAGAGTAACCGGAATAGGAAAAGCCGTAGACGGTCAGTTTAGATAATCTTCCAAGTTTGTAAAGTACAAGCAGAAAAGTTAATAGCAGGTTTGTGCAGGCCACTCATACAACACGAGTAGATTATGTATTACACAGGTGCCACAATTATTATTATATGTCGTGTGGTTCTCAATCTCTAGTCAAAGATCTGCATTATGTTTTTTATCTTATGCTTCTAGTTATTAGTGAGATTATTGGTCAGTAAATTAAGTTAAATAATAGTTCAACCAAAAATGAACAATCTGATATTATTTAGTGACCCTCATGTTGCTCTAAATCTATATAAAATGTTATGTTCTTCTGAACACAAAGGAAGATATTTGTTTTCAAACTGGAAGCAGAAGCACCATTGACTTCCATAGTAGGAAACATACTATTGGAAGTCAATGGTGCTTCAAACGTTTTTGGTTACAAACATTGCTCAAAATATTTTCCTTTGTGTCAACAGAATAAAGAAACTCATACAAGTGATTCTCATGACATCCAGATTTAGAAAGTGTCCAGCATCAGAATTTTTAAAAAGCCCTTGAAGCCAATTTTTTGCACATACAAGATTAAGGTCTGATTATTTTTAGAGGATTTAAAAAATATTTCCTATAGAATTATTTACATTTTCTAGATTATCATCATCATCAAAAATGATCATTACCGCAACATATTACATTAAATATATGCATTTACAAACTCATGTTTCGGTAATGAGAACTAAAATGTGGTCTAGGTACTATGACAAACAAAATTTCAACTTTTATCTGGAGAGAAAGTGTCACAGTCAATTATGTCCTTTCCAACAAATCTTTTTGAAAATGTTAGTTCCTAGAGTGCTTAAACAATGATTGAAATTTGTTGTGGATGATGATGGACACATTTATATTCCTTTTTATTGTCTCTACATTTACTAATGATCACCAAATACCACATGTTTCTTTACTGTAGATGTTCATAGTACTGTATAACATGCACTGAAGCTTTTTAGTTTTTAGATTTTTTAATTATAAATATTTCCATGTCAAAGAACCCAAATCCGGTCATGGACACGTTGCGGTAATGAAAATTCTCCCTTTAAATGTGAAAAAACAAACAAATTGGTTTGTGTCATTTGAAATCATGTGCAAAATAATTCATGAAGAGATGTTTGTAACTGTATGCTTCTTATTTTGTTAGCATTTACTTTTACTACCAAACTGTTTCATGACACCTCATAATCTAATTTTGCGAGAATCACCCATACAGGTTTTAAACAACATGGTTGTGAGTAAATGATGACAGAATTTTAATTTTTGGGTGAACTATCCCATTAGCGATAATGTCTGGACTCTCCCCCATAAGCTTACCAGTGCAAGGCCAGCACGGATGTAAAAATTGCACTGTGTTTGTTTTGTTACTGTAGCTAAAATAAAACTATATAATGTAAAATCTACAGTAAGGCATATTGTTCCTTAATTATAACATACAATCAAATTCCCAAAGGACATCATGCACTTAGATGATTAACAGAGAAGAAATTGCAAAAAGCGACATTGCATCCGCCTTTAAGTAAGTAAATCACATACGCACAAGGTCAGTCATAAAGTAAATGCCAGCTTTGACTAGGAAATATTTCATGACTTAAGCAAGTAATTCATTCATCTTCTATTTATTTGTCACATTAAAAAAGTGCATTCTGGGATATAATGCACACAAAATGCATTGTCAAATTGCAGTTTTTGGCAAGTGCAAGTCATTCTGGTGTTCACAAAATTCACTGTGTACATTCTGCATAAATAGTAAGAGTTGTATATTGTAGAAATATGCTTTTCTGAACCGCAAGGGAAAATCAAATGCAAATTAGCATGCATTGAACATGCATTGTAGGGAGTCAGCCATGTTGCCTTCTGTACTTCAACTTAAAATGTTTATTACATACTGTTTCACGTATATTTTTTCAAAATAATTTGTGACCCCACCTGTGAAATTAAGGTTATATGTAATGATAAGATTAGTAGCATCAAAGTTTGATTTTAATCTTTGACTCAGTCAATATTAAAGCTATCAAGGTGATTTTTCACATAATTTTCTTTAAATCATTTATGATGATTTTATGTAATTCACAAAAATTAGCTTAAGCTGGTTCACATATGCGGCATACAGTATGTATTGTGCAGTAACCAGTGCACTGAAAAAAATGATTCATTGAATTTAATCAATTTTTTAAGGTAAGTGGTTGCAATCAATTTATTTAAGCTACATTTAAACAAAAGTTTTATATTTTATTTTACGTTACTAATCTTTTTTGTTTAAATGTAGCTTAAATAAATTGATTGCAACCACTTACTTTAAAAAAATTTATTAAATTCAATGAATCATTTTTTTCAGTGTGTGCATTTCACACTTGTAAAAACCTTGTGTTGAGTAGATATTCAATTCATCGGCCCTGAGAGTGAGTGACAGAAACACACCCACACTTTAATCTCCTCTAGAGAAGGATGGAGAGGTCTCTCGGGTGTCATTAAGCAATAACAAGCACTCAGACAGTATTGTGCCGTAACACAAGCATGAGAAATGAACACTCAATTATTACTTCAGCTAAATGCCTCTTCAATGCTCTGATCGATGGCTCTTTGTCCTCAATCACATTTGACCCATACTTCAGGTCACAAGATAATTCGGACCCCAGGGGACTTATGTGATTTGTGGTATGCAGGACGGACTTTTTTCATCAGTCGCCAGGACATGTGACCAAGCTAATCGAAGCCACTTAAATACAATCTAAAATACCTGATTTCGATCATTTTTGTCATTTGACTGAATGGATAAACTGAATGGTCATTTATGTTCCTCCAGAATTAAAGAGATACTTCAGTCAAAATTACCACATGATGTACTCACCCTCAAGCAATCTGAGTTCAATTGTAGGCTTCAATATGTCCGTCATCTTTCAGACAAACACATTTGAAGTTATTTTAGTAAATGTTCTTTCTTGTCCAAACTTTTAATGGTATAAAATAGGGATCAGGGAACAACTTCTGACTTTAAACCTCTCATTAAGTATCACAGATATAATCCACATGGCTCCAATGGGTTAATAAAGGTCTTCTGCAGGTAATCGGTGCAATTTTGTACGCCACCATCTTGTTGTCCAAGATGGCATTGTTATTGGAAGCTAGACACTATAGTTTATAAAGTTTAAAATATGGATATTTCTCTTACAAAATCACATCGATTACCCACAGAAGACCTTTATTAATCCCTTGGAGCCGTGTGGATTACTTCTGTGAAGGATGAATGCACTTTATGTGCTTTAAAATTGTTCCCTGATACTGTACGTGTTTTCTCCCATTACAAGTTTGTAAAAGAAGACATTTACTAAAATAATGTGCTTGTCTGAAAGATGATGGACATATGTATTTGTGATTGCATGAGGGTGAGTACATCATGGGGTAATTTTGATATTTGACTGGAATATTGCTTTAAAGCCAAAATGTCTCTAAAAGAAGGAGATTTCCTGGTTTAGATTATAATTGAAGAGTTTTGTTGCAAAACGAGATAACCACCGTTTTTTTAATTGTTCAGAAATCTTGTTTTTTGGTTGTGCATTCCAATTAATTTCAATGCAACTGCAGTTGGTTTGTTTTGATTTAAACCTTCATAACTTAAAAAATACAGCTAAGTAGCACCATAAAACAAAATAATAACATCATTACATAATAATAAACATGTTTTGACAAAAATGCTAAAAAATTGATTTATCTCGTTTTGCAACGAAACTCTTCAATTGTAGGCTTCAATCTACTGTATAGCATCCAACACAATCTCATGGCAGTTCATACATATTTTATGAGTTGGCTAATTTGTTTGAATTCGTATGAAGTGAATCTTACAAAACTGTATGATTATTAGGGGACAAATTTTTACCCCACCCTAACCCCAACGTCACAGAGACTAAAACGTGCAATACCCTTCTAGCTTACGAAATTAATGTTTTTGTATATCTTTATCTTAAAAAAAAGATTTGTTGTTTCAGCTTTAAAAAGTAAGTTAAAGGCGGGGTGCATGATCTCTGAAAGCCAATGTTGATATTTGAAATCACCTAAACAAACACGCCCCTACCCCAATAGAATTTGGACCTTCATTTGATAGACCCGCCCCACACATACGCAACCCAGGGTTCCCGCACCTTAGTTAATTTCAAATTCAAGGACCTTTCAAAAACTTTCCAGGTCCAATACCCTCAAATTCATTGTTACAGTTCCCTTTCGAGGGAACTCGCGCTGCGTCACTGCGGTGGCACTTTTGGGGTAAGTGCGTCTGAATGTGTATATCAAATTCAACCAATGGCAAGGCTTAACAACAAAGACAGGGTGACGCGCTATCTGAAATATTGCCAAAGGCGGCGTTACAGGGACGCAGGAAGTATGGCAAGAGAGACGCAGCGTCTCGTTCCCTTCTCAGAGAACAACAGTTACATACGTAACCCGAGACGTTTTATGTGTCAAACACAACTATGCAAAAATGCATATTGGTATGAATCAACATTCGCATACAGAAGATAAACATTTAAAGTGAACAGTTTAGCACGTGTGCTTAAAAAGTCTAGAATGTTTATGATATTATCCTACACTACACAGGAAATAATATGGATTTTTTTTTTCAGAAAACTTCTTGCATAAAATAGATTCAAGCACTTTTAATGACCTGTATCTATATATGTATATTTTCAAAAACTTTCCAGGGCCTTAAATTTTTCACAAACTTTCAAGGATTTCAAAGACCCATGGGAACCATGGCAACCCAGGCAATGATGTCAGTTAGACACGTCCCTTACTGCTGATTGGCTACAAGTGTGTTTTGGTACTCGCCCAACTTTTTCATAAATCATGCACCCCGCCTTTAATTCAACTTAAAATATTAGTTAAAGTAAACTAATATTTGACAATTAACTCAAATTTTTTTAGTTTAAACAACAAATCTTTTTTTTACTGTGTGTATATCTACTGTATACGCCCTGCCCTTAAATCATCATCGCTTTTGGACGATGCACTTACAGCGTAAGCGCTGCTGTAATCGATTCCTATATCAAATTACCTTACCAATTACTATGATCCTCTCCTATCTGACTCACAAATTCCTCAACTTTTTCTGGACCTGTCGTTTTATTGCTTCATATAGCAGTGAGCAGCCAAACTAATTTTCTTTTAAAGGCTGGCGGCCAGCCTGTGGCTTCCAGAGAAGCTGCAATGCATTATAGGAGGGGGCTTTAAAAAGCATTGTACGAATACCTCGATGTGTGTGAACATCTATTGCGGTGTGATTACATCGGGCGCGGCACGATGTGATGTTACTGTACCACACACAAACTCATAGAGTAACTTAATGAAAATGAGCCGCAGAGGAGCTCCCCGTTCTCACAAAATGCCATATAAACTTTTGCAAGTATTAGAGCCAAGAAACACCTGTTTGTGATTTTTAGTGTCTGGTTTGGAGTGTTTCTTTTAATTGCCATGTTTATAGTTAGGTGGTTGTTTATCGGTCTACAAATGAAGGAATGTTGGCAGTAAATGGGAAGAAGTTAATACAAGAACATGCAAGTGCTACTGTGGGATGAACATTTGTTGCATCTTTAGAAACTAGAAGGCAACTAATCACATGCAAAGTACGTTAAACATAAAAATATTAATAGATATTCAATAATCTCTTTATTTCTCAGCCGCGATCCCTTTAGGACTGCCAGTGCTCACCTGCTTTTCCTCTTCCTCCCTAGTTTTCTGCTTCACCTCTGTCATCTAGAACAAATGACCAGCGAGAGGTGAAAGAGAAATCTGTCATGCCAATTGCCGCAATCAAGAGCTCAAGGCTCTAATAGAAATGTGAAGAAAGCCCGTTACGCTTCCACGCAAACAGAAAAGACCGTCGCTCCAGACGTACTCTTTCTTTTCATTCCTTTCCAAAACACGTTCAGCCATTCAGAAAGACAGGGTCGAGAAATCGTATATTCTGTGAATGGATCCTCCTCGATGGACGCTGACAGTGTTTGGCCTCCGGGCGAGGGCCAAGGTCAGACCACCACGACGCGGTAAGACCCTTGTCTTCCTTTTCTCCTTTCCCACATTCCGCGCCGCTCACACACGTTAAAAAGTCGAGCGTATGATGGGCAATTACCCCCCACACACCTCCTCCCCGAAATTCTCTGCTTCCTTGGCTTTTTTTAAAGAGGGAAAATAAAGAGGCACTGTTTTACTACAGATCTGGTAGACGAAAGCATGTTCAGGCCGGCCTCTGTTTTATGTGGATGGGAGTTCAGTGGAGACGTTTGTAATCCAAAGCCACTTGAAGATAGGAACAGTGTTCCTACAGCAACTTGTGGTCAAGATCCTTGTATAAACTGGTGCTTTACATGTCTGTGATGCAATGTCATGCTGTTTCATCTTTAAGTACACAGAACATCTTATTGGTGCTTTTGGAATATGCAGGTTAACAGCTACACATAGATTTTTTTATATGTGTCTTCATTGTGATCGAACCCATATTCCTTACATTGCTAGTGCAATGTTATACCTATTGAACTCACATTATCATCTGAAATAATTCTCTCTCTCTCTCTCTCTCTCAGCTGCTCTTAGACCACAGTGGGATATCAGTGAACCTGTCTGGTGCCTCGTACCACCATCTCCTCCCCTGACAAACCTCTGATCAATGCACGAAAGCTGGAACAAATGTTATATCACTAAATTCTGCATTTTAATGAGCTGTGTGGTTGTTACTGTGGATTCACAGCAGCCACGTTTAAGGCGTCAAATTCGCGTCTAGTTTGCTGCTTGAACATTTTGAGTTTACTCGCGTCATTCGCGCGTGAAATTCTAGTCATCGAGACATTCACACGGAAATTCATGTCATGGGAGGGACTTCTGCTAATTTTTCAACTCGCTCGTTTCCCGCGGAATCGCGTCTGCCGCGGGAAACGAGCGAGTTGAAAAATTAGCAGGGAGTCAACGCGTCTTCACATTGACTTAACATTGAAATCACTCGCGCTTGATGCCTCTACCGCGGCTGGTGTAAATGCAGCATAATGCTGCCTTTATGCTGCGTTTACACCAACTGCGGTAGAGGCGTGAAGCGCGAGTGATTTCAATGTTAAGTCAATGTGAAGATGCGTATTAGGCGCTTGGCGTGGCGCAGAAGACGCGTTTTCGCCTCATTCGCACGTCTACCTCGCGCAAAAGGCGCGAATTGAGCGTCGTGCGTGGTACGCGCGAATGGTGCTTTTTGTGCATTTTGTGTTTGACGCGAATTGCCGGCTGACGCCCGGGTTAAAGAATTTTTTAAGTTAGGTGGAATTTTGCGCCGCATTAACCAATCAGGAGCCTGCTTGCTGCTGTGGAGTCATTCATTCAACCTGAAGGAACACTTGATATTGTTCGTAAACACCCGGAGCTACACGACACAAGTTCTTATTTCTATAGAGACAGGAATAAAAAGGACCTCGCTTGGAAGAGTGTCAGTGAGGACATTGGGCAACCTGGTAATTGGTAATACACATTTCACTTTTGAGTCACGTGACGTTTATCGACCCACGCCGTTTATTTTCCCCCTATAGTAAGGTGACCAAATACAAACCGGTAACTCTCTCGATAAATGCACAGTCAACATCAGTCATCTTGCAAACAGACAACCACATAACACTTGCCCCTCCCACAAGAAGCGGATTTTGCCTCTGACGCGCGTCAAATGCTTGCTTTTTCCGCGAGTCTACTCTGCTCTACACGCGCGAATGCATTCAAACTGTTCAATGGCAAACTAGGCGCGGTAGATGCAATTTTGACGCCTGAAACGCGGTAGGTGTAAACGCACCGTTACACCAGCCGCGGTAGAGGCTTCAAAATCACTTAGCTTCTTGTGGGAGGGGCAAGTGCTATGCAGTTGTCTGTTTGTAAGATGGCTGATGTTGACTGTGCATTTATTGAGAGAATTACCGGTTTGTATTTAGTCACCTTACTATAGGGGGAAAATAAATGGCGCAGGTCGATAAACAGCACAGGTCGATAAACGGCACGTGGCTCAAAAGTGAAATGTGTATTTACCACGTACCAGGTTGCCCAGTGTCCTCACTGACACTCTTCCAAGCGAGGTCCTTTTAATTCCTGTCTCTATAGAAATATATATGGCTCAGATCCCTCCTTTAGGTCTAATGTGTTTTTCTTGTGTTTTAGGGCTTGCCATGAAAAATATTGTTATTATTTAGAAATATATGCGTGATTTTGTTTTATCAAATCATATTTTAATAACATTGGGTTTATCAAGTTTGATTTGGGCAGTATTAATAATAGTGATGTTTGCCTTAAGCACCACCTATATAGAATTCAGTTAAATCACAGAATATTTAATTCTGCTTTTGGTATAAGGATTGGTTTATAGACCCTTTTACAGCTCACACGATCAAATAGCCTGCGCATGCATTTTGGCAACAGAAGTGATGTTATTCCCCAGTGGTTCTAACGTGTCAGAAAGTTTATAAAAACTTTCCCACAACAAGACGTCAGGTTGTTGCCTTTGATTGCACTAATATAATATACTAATATACGTATATTTATATCTGGCCATCTGCTAACGTCTTCTATCCACTCCATTAAAGCACACGGATCTGGTAGCTGTGTTGGAAAAGTTGATAAAGTCTATAGTTTCGGTGTGATAGCGTCTAAGAGCATACTGCTATGTAAAGAAGTGATCGGTTGGACTATGTAGCACAAAGTGAACGGAGGTCAGATTCCTTGGTGGAGTAAAATAATCTACCTTTGAACACGAATCATTTGATTACCTCAGTATAAACGTATGTGTTTGTGTCTGTTTTCACGTAAGGTGTTTGGGCTGCTCAGATATGCGGCGTGATATTGTGTCGGCTTCTTGCTTTTAGATCTGTCGTGTCAGCACAAAATGTGAACACTGCACCTCATCTGGTCTGAGCTTAAAGAGAGAGGTAATTCTTTGACTTACTGTACACTCTCGTGATATTACAGTTACAGTGTGGATTATCTGTCTGAAGCTTAGGTTCTGTTTTGTTTACTGGTTGCGTGGTTCATTCACATTAATGAAGTGTAAAGCTAAAAATAGTTTAACACAGTGGTTTAATGGTAGAGAGGAGGTGCCCACCTCCCTCTGCTGTATCTCATGTGGACAGGGGAGTATTATGAACTGTCTGATTATATCCTGACTGGAACATTCTCTTGATTTATCTCCTGAATTAATAACATTTTGCAGACTGAAATTACTAAACGTCTCTGTCTGTCTGTCATCTTTTGCTCTGTCTGTCTGTCTTTCTTTCTTTCATCTTTAGCTCTGTCTGTCTGTCTGTCATTTTTTGCTCTGTCTGTTGTCTGTCATCTTTTGCTCTGTCTGTCTGTCTGTCATCTTTTGCTCTGTCTTTCTGTCTGTTTGTCTGTGTGTCATCTTTTGCTCTGTCTGTCTTTCATCTTTAGCTCTGTCTGTCTGTAATTTTTTGCTCTGTCTGTCATCTTTTGCTCCGTTTGTTGTCTGCCTGTCATCTTTAGCTCTGTCTGTCTATCTGTCGTCTTTTGCTCTGTCTGTCTATCTGTCATCTTTTGCTCTGTCTGTCTGTCTGTCTGTCATCTTTTGCTCTGTTTGTTGTCTGTCTGTCATCTTTAGCTCTGTCTGTCTGTCTGTAATTTTTTGCTCTGTCTGTTGTCTATCTGTCGTCTTTTGCTCTGTCTGTCTATCTGTCATCTTTTGCTCTGTCTGTCTGTCTGTCATCTTTTGCTCCGTTTGTTGTCTGTCTGTCATCTTTAGCTCTGTCTGTCTGTCTGTAATTTTTTGCTCTGTCTGTTGTCTATCTGTCGTCTTTTGCTCTGTCTGTCTATCTGTCGTCTTTTGCTCTGTCTGTCTATCTGTTGTCTTTTGCTCTGTCTGTCTGTCTTTCATATTTAGCTCTGTCTGTCTGTCTTTCATATTTAGCTCTGTCTGTCTGTCATCTTTTGCTCTGTCTGTCTGTCTGTCTGTCTGTCTGTCTGTCATCTTTTGCTCTGTCTGTCTGTCTTTCATCTTTAGCTCTGTCTGTCTGTCATCTTTTGCTCTGTCTGTCTGTCTGTCTGTCTGTCTGTCTGTCTGTCATCTTTTGCTCTGTCTGTCTGTCTTTCATCTTTAGCTCTGTCTGTCTGTCTGTCTGTAATTTTTTGCTCTGTCTGTTGTCTGTCTGTCATCTTTTGCTCTGTCTGTCTATCTGTCGTCTTTTGCTCTGTCTGTCTGTCTTTCATCTTTAGCTCTGTCTGTCTGTCTGTAATTTTTTGCTCTGTCTGTTGTCTATCTGTCGTCTTTTGCTCTGTCTGTCTATCTGTCGTCTTTTGCTCTGTCTGTCTGTCTTTCATATTTAGCTCTGTCTGTCTGTCTGTCATCTTTAGCTCTGTCTGTCTGTCATCTTTTGCTCTGTCTGTCTGTCTGTCTGTCATCTTTTGCTCTGTCTGTCTGTCTTTCATCTTTAGCTCTGTCTGTCTGTCTTTCATCTTTAGCTCTGTCTGTCTGTCTGTCTGTCATCTTTTGCTCTGTCTGTCTGTCTGTCATCTTTTGCTCTGTCTGTCTGTCATTCATCTTTAGCTCTGTCTGTCATTTTTTGCTCTGTCTGTCTTTCTGTCTGTCATTTTTTGCTCTGTCTGTTGTCTGTTTGTCTTTCATTTTTTGCTTTGTCTGTTGTCTGTCATCTTTAGCTCTGTCTGTCTGTCATCTTTTGCTCTGTCTGTCTGTCTGTCTGTCTGTCATCTTTTGCTCTGTCTGTCTGTCTTTCATCTTTAGCTCTGTCTGTCTGTCTTTCATTTTTAGCTCTGTCTGTCTGTCTGTCTGTCATCTTTTGCTCTGTCTGTCTGTCTGTCATCTTTTGCTCTGTCTGTCTGTCATTCATCTTTAGCTCTGTCTGTCATTTTTTGCTCTGTCTGTCTTTCTGTCTGTCATTTTTTGCTCTGTCTGTTGTCTGTTTGTCTTTCATTTTTTGCTTTGTCTGTTGTCTTTCATCTTTTGCCCTGTCTGTCTGTCATCTTTTGCTCTGTCTGTCTGTCTGTCATTTTTGCTCTGTCTGTTGTCTGTCTGTCATCTTTTGCTCTGTATGTCTGCCTGTCATCTTTTGCTTTGTCTGTCTGTCTTTCATCTTTAGCTCTGTCTGTCTGTCTGTAATTTTTTTATCTGTCTGCCTTTCATTTTTTGCTCTGTCTGTTTTCTGTCAGTCGTCTTTTGCTTTGTCTGTCTGTCTTTCATCTTTAGCTCTGTCTGTTGTCTGTCTGTCATCTTTTGCTGCCTGGTGTCTGTCTGTCATCTTTTGCTCTGTCTGTCTGTCTTTCATCTTTAGCTCTGTCTGTCTGTCTGTAATTTTGTGATCTGTCTGCCTTTCATTTTTTGCTCTGTCTGTTTTCTTTCAGTCGTCTTTTGCTCTGTCTGTCTGTCTTTCATCTTTAGCTCTGTCTGTTGTCTGTCTGTCATCTTTTGCTGCCTGGTGTCTGTCTGTCATCTTTTGCTCTGTCTATCTGTCTGTCATCTTTTGCTCTGTCTGTCTGTCTTTCATCTTTAGCTCTGTCTGTCTGTCTGTCTGTCTTTCATCTTTAGCTCTGTCTGTTGTCTGTCTGTCATCTTTTGCTGCCTGGTGTCTGTCTTTCATCTTTTGCTCTGTCTGTATGTCTATCTGTCATCTTTTTCTCTGTCTGTTGTCTGTCTGTCTGTCATCTTTTGCTGTCTGGTGTCTTTCTGTCATCTTTTGCTCTGTCTATCTGTCTGTCATATTTTGCTCTGTCTGTCTTTCATCTTTTGCTTTGTTGTCTATCTGTAGGTCTGTCTGTCATCTTTTGCCCTGTCTATCTGTCTGTCATCTTTTGCTCTGTCTGTCTTTCATCTTTTGCTTTGTTGTCTATCTGTATGTCTGTCTGTCATATTTTTGCTCTGTCTGTCTGTCATCTTTTTCTCTGTCTGTTGTCTGTCTGTCTGTCATCTTTTGCTGTCTGGTGTCTGTCTGTCATCTTTTGCTCTGTCTATCTGTCTGTCATCTTTTGCTCTGTCTGTCTTTCATCTTTTGCTTTGTTGTCTATCTGTAGGTCTGTCTGTCATCTTTTGCTCTGTCTATCATCTTTTACTCTCTCTGTTTTCTCTCTGTCTGTTATATTTTGCTCTGCCTGTCTGTCATATTTTGCTCTGTCTGTCTGTCATCTTTTGTTTTGTCTGTCTGTCTTTCATATTTTTCTCTGTCTGTTGTCTGTCTGCCATCTTTTGCTTTGTCTTCTGTATGTCTGTCTGCCACACTGTCATAATTTACACTGTCTCTATCTGTTTGTCTGTCTGTTTTATATCATCAAAATAAGGATATACCCTCTACAGTATTTCCTTTGGCTTTGTTTCAAAAACCTGCACTCATGACTTTAAATACATTTTAGCTTATAATAGGCTACAGTCATTATTCACTCTTTATGTCTTGTAGGTCTGAACTTATTCTGAGCTGCAATATAGATGGTGGAAACAAACAGTCATGCACTTGTGGAACATATTGCCCAGCTTTATGGCTCCTTTAACTGCATGCCAGCCTTAGTGAAAGTCTTTAATGGGCATGATGTTGTGAAGAACACAGTCTCCTGTGAAACTGCAAGACAGGGATTCCTCTCAGGTGCCAGAGCCATCACTTTTCTCCCTTGCCTTTTTCTAAATAAGATTTATATAAATACCTTTCTCAAACACAGTTGTTTTACAACAGATAAAAACTACAAAAATTATATGCATCAGACAAACCAAATAGATGGTAAAGCTTTTTATATACCATTTATTGATACTCAGTGCAAAATTTGTAAGTCGCTATGAATTAAAGCACCAGCCAAGTGAATAAATAAAAACTAAAAAGTGAATCAATGCTAAAATAGATTCTTTAAATACTTTTTTCAGTTTCATTCAGTTTTTGATTTCTGCTTGTTGTATTCTGCAGTTTCACACTTGCTGTTCCTCTTTCCTTCTTTCATTCTTCAACTTTCATTTCCTTTTTTCCTCACTGTTCCTTACTCGTACATGTGCTACTTTTCCAGTCACAGTCCACCAACATCTAAACAACACTGCATGAATCATGACGAAGTGAGAAAGTTAGCCCTTTTGTTTTTTTCTCATGTCATTTAGTCATAATTCTGCTGAATTCAAGCGGAAATGCAATAATTCAGGAAGCGGCTCATCTGTCCAAAACTAAACACAAAAAAACAAGTGGCTTCTCCAAGTGGACAACATCATTAGAGATTTGACATGAAGACAAGATTTTCTCTTTTAATTATCAGGTAGTGTGTTATGATATTTCTCAGTTTAAATATTAACGTCATTCCCACATAGCTACAAATTACTTAAGTATAGGCATAAACTGTAAAATGCTTAGTGTTTATAACTATTTTAAAATCTCACTGTGGCCAGAGATTTATTAGAGTTGTTATAAAATGCACAAATGATTTTAGTCAGCTCGTGTATTGTAATACATTTGAGGGTTTTAAGGGTTAAATTTTCAACAGCAGCTCCAGCCAACCGGGTGCTCGCGCGCTGTTCGGTGAATACCGGCAGCGAGGGGAGGCGCATATATTGCGCGCATCAGAAGAGCAGTCAGTGCGCGAAGGAGACTTCACGAGAGCGCTGCTTCATTCAAGGATACTAACCTGGGATTGTACAACCACATTTAACTTTTCAGCTCTACGCGAAGTGAACGCACAGCAAAACTTAGTTACACTATAACAGCGTTAAATATCAGTGCGCATATTTGTTAGTTCCTATAACACTATTGCGTTGGAATTATAACTTATATTGACTTGGGCAGTGCAAAACATTTGTGTATTTGGATTGTTTAGGCTTGGACAGCCATGACGACCTTCTGCAAGATAAATCACGTGTGAGATCCAGTACAGGACGCATTGGACCAGCACCAGGTCTAGGTTTCTCCTATGTAGACTTGAGCTGGTGCGCGGGTTCGTTTAAAGGCAGATCTCTTCAAGGTATGGTTCTGGACTCCTCGCGCTCAGGAGCGACTCCAAGGCTCCTACGCTATTCATCTTTCTTACTGGCTGGAAAACTGACATTGGAAGGAGATGAGAACCTTATTCTGCTGCTTTCTGCTCCTCACCTCGCACCTCCTGCCAGCAGCTGCTGAGGTAAAGATCTCACAAAATCTTTTGAAGCATAGAAAGTTCTGGATTGCCATACATACATAATATGTTTATTTACAAACGGGGTTTAACATGTTGTCTAAGGAGACGTCAAAGTGCAAGTTTATAAATCACGTTGTATGTTGAAATGTTTACTGTACATAAATTTAATTGTCACACAGCTTAATGACGTCAGGTGTATTTGTTTTTTGTAGCAATTACAACTAAATATATCTGTTAAATATAATTTACTTATATCACCTATATGGTTAAAATTGTAATACAGTATCGTCCCAAACTGAAATACTTTCTATTCGTGTGTAACGCACATTGTGTGAACACGTGATGATAAAATTAGCTGTTTGTGAACTCTTAAAAAGTTTATTTGACTAAACTCACTGATCAAATTGTAAACACTGAATTCTTTATAGTGTAATAAATAACTGGATTCGCGTGAGCGCACGGATGCACCTGTGCGCGCGACGCGCTCACGTCACCGCACCATAAATATTTGTGCAATCACGTCATAAATCGTTTCGTAAATACCTTCATGTGTATTTGATGTTTATTTAATTTTTAATTTTGCCAGAAGGAATTCGCAATCCCTCAAGATTTCATCGACAGACTATCGCACAGTGAAATCAACAGCATCAGCGACCTCCAGCGGCTACTGGAGGTAAATTCCCCAGGTAAAAATTCTGCTCATTGTTTTCTTGACACCTTTTTGGACTTTGTTCAGTACCTAATCTCGTGTGCACAATGTCATGGTTATTTACAGGTGTTTGTCCCAGTTGCTAAGTAAGTTGGTTTGAGTGTATAGCATGTATATGACGGAATAGCCTGTAATGCGTTTTACGAATTTAAAGGTAATGGTTTGTGCCGGCTGACGGGCCGCAAATAGTTCATTTTAGATTTTGTTTCTGTTTTTAGAGCACGTATCTAATGTCCATACTTGCGTCACAGCCAACTGGTAGATTTGCTCCGGCCAAGTTTTCCTACACTTAAGCTGTCCGCAAATGGTTTCATTTGCCCACTATAATTTCATTTACAGGCAAATTACCGGTAATTACACAAACAAAAAACACAAGACGGTATAATTTGGGGTATGACTATAACCGGTCTGGTTTTTGTGGCGAGACCATAGGTGTGATAGGTGTACAGGGGTGAACATGGAAAAAGTTATGATAACCGTGTGTCATAAATGCATGCTTCTGCTGCAGTCTGGATGTGTTTGTTTTAAAGTCCTCGGGGTATTTAATGATGGAAGAGTGTCGGCGCTAACAGTAAAGTACAGGGAAATGTGGTTTACAGGAACAACGCTGAAATAGGTTTTTTTCTACTTTAGTCTGGATAATATTACAGGGATCACTAACATGAGCTGTCTCAAGACAACTTGAGCTGCTGTTTGCACAGGCACTCGTAATATATCAAACCCAAGATTTCCTTTGAAGCTTCGAATATTTGAACCGCTGTAACATTTGGACTTTGGTTATTTGAACATTTGGTCTTTGAAAACGGCTATGGCTAGATGAATATGCATGTATGTATTTTCCCAACAAATATAAACTGTAAATCATGGGGTCAAACCTAATTCCCATTGCTGTCATGCAAAAACGTGATTTATAAAATAATGTCAAATTTAACCAAATAATTCAAATAGTCTTGATCTTTGGGTGAAAAGTGCATGGAGATTCACCTGTATGTGCTCAAAATGAAGTCAACGTTGATTTCATAGTGCTGTAGTTACTAATTATTCCTGGCGTCGACATAAATCAGACGGCTTGACAGACACGCTAAACCCAGTGAAAGATGACTGACGCCACTGATGGTGTATTTTGGATGTTTGTTGCAGTAGGCAACTGCGCTTTAAAGTCATCACATGTCAATCAAATAGAGAGAGACATGCATATAAAGTTTAAAATTCAGTTTATTACCCTTTAACAAACTACAAAGATCAGTATTATCAATCATCTATTTCCTCCCATCACGAATGAAAGATTCATCTGCACGGCATCATTCTCAATTTACATGATTATCGACATGCATTGTTTATTTAATTATAAACGCTTTCCTGTTTTCTGTCTGGATAGTCTTAATTTAGGAAGCAATAACGGTCTGTTGTTGCTCAGATCAGACCGCTAACCTTGTCAAGTGTCCATAAGAGGAGCGCAGGAAGGATCAGATAGGTATCTCCTGCTAATGGACGCATAATTAGAGGTCAGAAAAGCAGCGACAGTGATTTAGGGAGGAAACGGTGTCTCTCTTTCAGTGAAGTCACGGCGCGTGACCTCACCGCTCACCTGGAACAGGCCGCACTTGTTCCTCGGCCCGCAGCGGCCTTTTAACTTCTATCGGTCCATCTGTCTACGTCTCCCATCGCCCCGCGCTTTCACGTCCGAAGGGAAACGGCACAGATGGAGCGTCTTTTTTGTCTGATGAAAGGACAGCTGTCAATCCGTGAAGGAGGCCCCTTTGTAATTCGCTCGGAGAAAGCACGGAAAGGAAAGGTGTAGCTGAAAGCTCTTCATGAGTGACATGTAAGATGAAGAGGGTTTGGGTGGCCCAGCGGTTACAGATCTGCGTCGGTAATGCAAAGATTATACGTTTGGAGGCAGCAATTTACACAGTTACTGGAAGAATGCTTTCATCAGCATTGTGCAACGGCGAGGAAGGTTCATAAAACCAGGTAGCTGCTGGTAGATCGGCCCTGTTATTAAAGCACTGTAGACTAATGGGGATCAAAATCACCTGCCAAATGATACTTGATGACAAAAATGTCTGTTTTGTAGTGTTGGAAAGAGACGAGTTAGTTGTGTTTCGTTCGTTCTTCTATTAAAGAAAACTATTATTATTTAGATGTTTCTTGCATGGGTGGCAAAAGGAGAATTTTTTAGGAATGTCACTTTTGATACAATTAGAGATGTATATCAGCCTATATTTGAATATCGGTATTAGCACAGAAATGTATGTATCTGTGCATCCCTACATACAACCAAAGTACATATATATAGTACATTGCATGTGACCCTGGACAACAAAACCAGTCATGAGGGTCAATTTTTTTTAAATTGACATTAATACATCTGTAAGCTGAATAAATTAGCTTTGCATTGACTTTTTGTAAGAATAGGACAATATTTGGCTACAACTATTTAAAAATCTGAAATCTGATGGTGCAAAAAAAATCTAAATATTAATAATTTAGCTATACTTAGGCCTGGTTTCACAGATAAGGCTTAGCTAAAGCTAGGACTAGGCCTTAGTTAAAGTAAGATGTTTAAGCATCTTTTATAAACATGCATTAGTAAAGATGTTACTGTATATCTTGAGACAAATCAATGGCACATTTTAAGATCTGTCAGTGCAAGTTATGTTCAGTTAAGACAGATTAAACATGGGTTTTAGTCTAGGACTAACCTTAAAGGGGTGGTTCAATGGTATTTCATGCATTCTGACTTATTAACACCGTTATAGAGTTGTTTCCTCATGCTAAACGTAGACAAAGTGTCAAAAAAGCAGTTGGGCGTGCTACAGAGTATTTCTGTGCCGAATGTACTTCGCCAGGGTTCGTACAAGTTTCGGAAAGTTTTTTTTTCGATTACAGATCCAGCTGACATTTCAGGGGTTTCTATACGTATCACTCTTCTTTATATGGGCACTTCCCCCGGAAAATCCCGCCCACCCATCAATACACGGGAGACGCTAGAACTTACAAACATCACATCACGCGACAAGCTTTGTTTCATTTCAAAACTTAACAATGGCACGAAAGAAGAAGTGTGTTTTTGGATGTAAGTCAGGCTTATGGAAACAATGGATATAGTTTATTATCCGGGGTAGCAGCAAAGTTTTGCGTGTGTGTTTGTTTAATGCTGGATTTCATTGAAAAGTCCCAACCGGGTCATGAGTTGCATGCTGTAAGTAAGACTTCTATGTTATGTTGGAAATAGGCGCGTGCATATTATATAAATGACACGAACATGTAGTGAATCAAAAGTTAAACAGTGTTGTATAGTGTTGGATGACTCGTGACTCGCTCCTCCCGCGGTAGTAACTCCTCCTTCTTCATTTTTTTGTACGTTATCGGAAAGAATCGGTAAAGCTAATCTTTCTTTTATAAATCTGATTAAACTAAAGACTCTTTGGAGATATAAAGGATGTAATACTACTCTATAGGTACTCCAGATTAACATCAGAAATGCAGAAACAGCGCGTGTTATGTGAGCTTTAAGCCTTGTCTGAGAAACCAGTGATACAGTATTACTAAATATATTTAATAATATCCTAATGATTTTTGGCATTAAAATCAATAATTTTGCCCATTCAATGTATTGTTTTGCTACAAATATACCAGTGCGACTTATGATTGGTTATGGTTTTGTGGTCCATATCTTTTCCAACATTTACAGATTATATGTTAATGCACACGAGTTGTGTGTATTCCTGTATTCAAAGTATTCAGAAGCCGAGCGTTACCTTTGCGTGACCAAAATGTAGGATACTATCTGAAAATCTTTCTATCCGCCTCTGATCTCGAATTTCGTTTGCACTTGTACGCATGGAGCCACGCGTAAACGAGTAAATGATTTAAAATTTAGTTTGGCAAAGTCACACTTTGACTGCGGTGCCTTCTTGCGCTTTTAAGTTTGTAAGAACAAAGTTCTCGGGTTTGACAGAATGACACACAGGTTTGATGTGAACATGAGATAAGGCATGTTTTGCAGGATCAAATGCTGAACTGGCTCTCGGTGCGGGTCAACGCTTAGTGTCTGAAAAACAGCGAAAAACAATGCCTTTCCATTTGGTAGGAAAGATGAGATGAACTAGAGACACAGAACAGAGGAGGGCTTTTGTTTACATGTCACTTGTGTTTCCTGCTTCAGAACTGTGTGTGGTCACGCAGTCTTTTAAGTTCAGCGAGTCTGTCTCTCTCTCTCTCTTTCTCTCTCTCTATTTCTGCATTCCTGACGGACCCACCCTCATCGTCCCGTGCTGGGTGCAGTTCCTCTGGTACATCACATATAGTTTGATGTTTAACTAAAGTACATGCCTGATTAAACACAACTGAACAATATCAGATAAAGATTGCAAAGACTAAAGTCATTACAATGTAACGTACACTCTCAGAAAAAATGGTCACTGGGGCACAACCCTTTATAAAGGTCCTAATATGTACCATTAAGGTACAGATATGTATACATTTGGTACCAATATCCTTACTATTATGAAGTATTGAAGTGCAAAGGTGTACTTTTTTAAAAGGGTACCACCCCAGTGACAACTAGGGACCACTTTTGGACCACTTTTTATATAGCTCTGTTTTTGTATTTTAGTACACATTTATAGTTTTAAAGGGATAGTTCACCCAAAAATTAAATAAATTACCCTCAAGTTATATTCTGTATAAATGTCTTTGATTGATGAACACAAAGAAAGATATTTGTAATGAAGCAGGAAACAGGAGCACCATTGGTTTCTAAAGTAGGAAAGAAAAATACTATGGAAGTCAATGGTGCCCCAAAATGATTTGGTTACAGAAGTTGCTCAAAATCTTCCTTTGTGTTCAACAGAACACAGAAATTAATACAGCTCAGAAACAACATGAGAGTAAGTAAGCTAGGATGCCAAAATTTTATTTTTTTGGTTGAACTACTGTATCCCTTTATGGTTTTAAGCTTTTTCAAAGCACTTTGCATGGAAATTGTACATGGTAAACTGTTAGACTTTTTGTTGTATATATGCGGTATGTGCTGCAAAACAATTCACATTTTGAAATTTGCTTCACTGCTAAAAGCATAACAAATAAAATGTATTTCATTTCATAGATATATTTTATTTTTCCGTTTTATAACACTATTTTATTCAACTACAGTAGCACTACTGCTGTTGTTTCACAGCAGTCTACCGCAAATGCAAAACATACAGTAAATCACTGTTAATTAAATGTTAATACCCATAATGCAATGCCTATTACAGTAATGAACTGGAAAAGAAAATGATGGTATTTTACCGGGCATTTTCTGGTAAGTAACTGTAGAAATTACAGTTAAGTCTAAAAGTGTACTTGACTGACACTCGGTTATGGAACAACACAAATGAAAACCTCATTGTTAAAGTGAGCTTTTATATGAAGCATGAATTGGTTAAACAGCACAGAATAAGCTAAATGACTTTATATAGAAAGAATACTATGGAAGTCAATGGTGCCCCAAAATGATTTGGTTACAGAAACTGCTCAAAATCTTTCTTTGTGTTCAGCAGAACAAATAAATTAATACAGATCAAAAACAATATAAGAGGACGTAAGTTATGATGACAAAATTGTATTTTTTGGTTGAACTACTGTATTCCTTTAAGCACTTTGGATGGAAATTGTACATGGTGCTTGACTGACACTCGGTTATGGAACAACACAAATGAAAACCTCATTGTTAAAGTGACTAAGCTTTTATATCAAGCATGAATTGGTTAAACAGCACATAATAAGGGAAGTTACTTTATATAGAAATAAAACTATGGAAGTCAATGGTGCCCCAAAATGATTTGGTTACAGAAATTGCTCAAAATCTTCCTTTGTGTTTAGCAGAACAAAGAAATGAATACAGCTCGGTATCAAAATGAGAGTAAGCAAGCTATGATGACAAAATTAATGATCGGCCGATCTATCGGCCAGCCGATATATCGGACAGATTTTTGCGAGTTTTTATTGGCCGATACGTGGCTGTTGTGTTCGGTGATTTTTTCCGGCATTATTTACAGACAAAGGGATGGAATTGAAGCGATTGCAGGTCATGTGACTAAAAACAACCACCCTTACATGACAACATCGAAAGCTCGGCCTAACAGCTGATAATAGCTGGACAAAGCGGGTTTTTATTTCTCATATATATATATATATATATATATATATATATATATATATATATATATGAGAGCACCCTCACCTGTTTTTCTATTTGGTAAATATATATTTTTTAAGTTCAATAAATGTTACTTTTTTAAAATTGAGACTTGTAACATTTGGCATCCTCATGTCATTTTTATGATGTTAATTGAGTGAGCAAAAGCAGTATCGGCCCCAAATATCGGCAGCCTGTATCAGTCATCGGCTAAGACTGATAAAACAAAAATCGGTATCGGCACAAAAAAATCCATATCAGTCGATCTCTAGACAAAAATGTATTTTATTTGGTTGAACTACTGTATCCCTTTATGCTTTTAAGCTTTTTTAAGCACTTTGCATTGAAATTGTACATGGTGCTTGACTGACACTCGGTTATGGAACAACACAAATGAAAACCTCATTGTTAAAGTGACTAAGCTTTTATATCAAGCATGAATTGAATAAACAGCACATAATAAGCTAAATGACTTTATATAGAAGCTACTTGCATCCCCGCCTCCTCTTTAAACAGTAAAAAAAACACTTGGTCTTACTCATCCACGCCAGTGGCGAAACCGTTCCAGAGGTTGTTAGAAGTTCACATTTATGTCAGCCGTACACAAGACATAAATACAAACTCGGGTAACCATAACCATGACGTAGTTCCTTCAGAAATCCATTATGGTGAGTTTCCAATTAAGCGCCTGCATAAAGCGTCCATTGTTGGTTGACAAATGAGTTGCTGAATACCCCTAAAGAAGGAAATTATATCATGCTTTGGTGTAGCACCCGTCTCTATATGCTGCGGGGCACCTACTGAAAAGTTTGAATAGCCTCATTGTGAATTCATCTTGGGTTAAAAAGGGAAAGCGGGATTTGTTGAGTAACATTAAAGTAATCAGGATAACCTTTTTGTTTCAACAAGGTCCTGGAAATGAGGTGATCGAGGAGGTCAAACACAGGCACCGTCAGAAGAACCATCACCCATCTCACCCTGCTTCCTCGGATTTAAAGAGTCTCCAAATGTCCCACAGACGAAAGAGGAGCATTAGTAAGAGACTTCAATTTTACATTACATGATTAGTCCATTTCTGGTATATATTATTTTTAGAGGACACTTCTTTACTTTATCATACATGAGAGCATTTCGATAGCCGGAGCCAGGAAATTCCAAACATTCAGAATTCATGTCACGGCCCGTCGAGCTGAACACAGTTCAGACTGACATCCACTCTTCCTTCCCTTTCACATCAGTCATGGCACTCAGCGCCGCGTCTTTGTGTGTGCCGGGATATTTCGGCCCCTCCGTGCCCACCGATCACAAACAGAAATGGCTTCAGGCCTCAGAATAGCTGTGTGGTGTTTTTGTGTCTCGCTGAACTCCGGGATCGAACTCGGGATCTCGGCGCTGCGGTCGCTCTTATTTTTGGCTGGGTAAATACAGAGGCTCGCAGATATTAAAACCCTCTTTAATATTTGTGACTCAGGACGTTTTTAAGAGCCTTTTGGTTTGGTTGGGTGGGATCAGTTACAGAAAAGCACGCAAACAGAGCACCTGTGTTGGATTATATAACTACCCAAAATAAACTTTATATATAAAATATAAAAAGTACTGTGGTGGTACTGTAGTACAGTAATAGGATGGTGATGCCATGAAATGGTGCCATTATCAAATTTTAAAGCGTTGCATTTACATGGCAGTCCAAGTTATTAAAAAAAATGCTAGATTACTTAATACCCATCCGAAAACTATGGTAGGACTATAGTACTTTTGGTACTAATGGGACAAAATGTATGTTGAATCTTGTATATATACACTCACCTAAAGGATTATTAGGAACACCATACAAATACTGTGAATTTTACTTTAGCCCCTTTCGCCTTCAGAACTGCCTACGTGGCATTTATTCAACAAGGTGCTGAAAGTATTCTTTAGAAATGTTGGCCCATATTGATAGGATAACATCTTGCAGTTGATGGAGATTTTGTGGGATGCACATCCAGGGCACGAAGCTCCCATTCCACCACATCCCAAAGATGCTCTATTGGGTTGAGATCTGGTGACTGTGGGGGGCATTTTAGTACAGTGAACTCTAGGGCTGTGCAATTAATTGTTTTTCGATTTCAATTTCAATTTTTGCACATTTCGATTGCAAAAACAAGATAATCGAGGGAGATCGATTAGTGTGCCGCATTTCTGTTATTTCGTTTTGAGTCATTAATCCGACGCGTCATAAGCAGCTGCGCCTCGCACACAAAGTAGAAATCCTCATGTATTTGTTCAGTTTTATGCTTTTCAAGCGAGCGGAGGCAAACTATCCCTCACGTTTAAAATATCAGCTGGATGGTGGCGCCGCTCTCCGTGCAGAGAGCTGCGCGCTCAGTCATCTGTTTAAAGTCAGGTCACTAGGTAATAATCCTGTTTATGTTTGTAAAGTTATATGCATTTCAAGCGATCGTGTTTAAAATGTGAATCGCGTTCTGCTGGCACTTAAACACTACTGCTTTGACACGTGTAGCCTTCTGCAGCAACACTAAACAATGCATTGAATGTATGCAGGGCTTGACATTAACACCCGCCAAATGCGGGTATATTTCGGCTGCGACCGTTTGTGGAGACGCGCGCGCGTTCAGCGGAGCGTTGCGGACCAAAGCGCCACCTCCCAGAGATCGCGCGAGAGGTGATGGACAAGAGGACGCAGTCTGAGCGCATACACACTTCGGGAAAGATACAACAATTGCATGGAAGTGATTGGAGAGATATATATTGCGTGCACATTCTCAGGGCAAGAGCGGAGAGAAATTCAGCGCATTCCTGAATGCACACGAAATCAAATGAAACCCGCCAGCTGAGAGGTTCGCGCATCATTTTAATGTAAGCTACTTTGGGCAACAATAATGCCCTCTCGACAGTTGTCATTAAAAGTCTTAAATCACTTTTAACAGAAAACATGATCAAGCATATAAAATACAATCTGCATAAACAAGTTGAAAGTAAAATTCATGTACATTTCTTGACTGCTGTTGTTAATAAATATTTAAAGTGGTTGTCGAGGGGTTTTGTGTATATCTTTTCAGTTAATCTTCTACACCCCTGCTCCACTTTTAATATATTCATTCAATGTAAATCTATTTATGCCTTACTAGACTGTTTTTATGCACCTAAATATATGATATGATCTATACTGATATACCTGGTATATCAGCTAATGTTGTCCTAATTTGGGTGGTCAGACTGCATTTGAAATTCAATCTGCATCTAATTTAGCTAAACCAAGTAAATTTGCTCAAATTAAAGTCATTTTAGGATGCCAAAGTCAAGTTTAATCATATAACATTTATTTTACCAGCAACAAAATTGTGGCCTGTGAAAATGCTGAGTGGCTAGTAACTTTGGAAAACAACTAGCCACTTTGGCTGGTGAGCAAAAAAGTTAATGTCAAGCCCATGTTTAAATGCATGTTTTTACAGTCATTTAAGTAATCGTGTTAAATAATCGAGATTAAGATTTTTATCAAAACAATCGGGATTATGATTTTTCCCATAATCGAGCAGCCCTAGTGAACTCATTGTCATGTTCAAGTAACCAATTTGAAATGATTTAAGCTTTGTGACATGATGCATTATCCTGCTGGAAGTAGCCAGCAGAGGATGGTCATACATGGTCAGAAACAATGCTCAGGTAGGCCGTGGCATTTAAATGATGCCCAATCGGCACTAAGGGGCCTAAAGTGTGCCAAGAAAACATCCCACACCATTACACCATTGCATTAATGAGAAATTAAACAGGTGTTCCTAATAGTCCTTTAGGTAAGTGTACATATTTCATTGTGTTATGCTCCAGTTCATTATTGTAGGAATCTACAGAATCTTTACATTTTAGTATAAATGAATATGCTAATAAGTATATATGTATTAATTTATCCGTGCACACATCTGTTATGTGCAGCAGTAGAGGAGGCGGTGCCAGCCATGTGCAAGACAAGGACAGTGATCTACGAGATCCCTCGCAGTCAAGTGGATCCCACGGCTGCAAACTTCCTAATATGGCCTCCTTGCGTGGAGGTGAAACGCTGTACCGGCTGCTGCAACACCGGCAACATGCGCTGTCACCCGTCCAAAAAACACCACCGTACTGTCAAGGTAAAGTACTGCATCTTGCACCATCTCTACGGGTACAGAAACCGAGATCATAGCGCTGTGTTTACACAAACTTTGTGTCCAGATGTACAATAAGCCGTTCTCTTAAAGTATGGACTATCAACGATATGGACTATGCATCTAGAAAGAGCCAATTATTACCAGATGGTAAATGCAAATGGAAAAATGACCCATGCAGTGTGTACTGTGAGTCATGTAAAGACGCATATTGTACGTGCAGACGTACATTTGGCAAAACCATCTCAGCTCAGGGCCAAGTGGTAAAAACTGCTCACAGTGATACGGTGGCAAAGATATAGAAACTGGTGCCAAACCCACTTCAAAACTACACCTTTTTATAAATAATTATTTTATTGCATATAATCTCATACTCAAGTAAAGCAGTGTCAATACTACAGTCAGGTGCATTGCATTGTGCGATACGGCTTTATGCATGTGTCACTTTTCCAGTCACTGATCTTGGAAAGTCACGTTTTATATATTTGCTTTATACGTAAATACCTGGAGACAACCACACGGTCTTCACCGTGCTGCTTGTTTCTGACCCCTACCGTGGATAGCTACATATTTACTTCCTTATTTCTGTATTTCTTCATTTATTTATATTTCCTGATCTTCTGAATTCAGTGTATTGTATAGCTCTATCCACTCTTTCCACATAAAATGAATAAAAATGTGTGTTTTTCCAGCACAGACAGACAGGGATACAGGGATAGACAAGAATATATTATGTGTGTTTCTTTCCAGCGATGGCGGTGTAGTGTATATTCGAGCAAATAGTCTTAAGAGATTTATTTACCCTGCCCAGTTTTTCCTTCTCATCCTAAAAAAGGAGCAGACCTGGACAGGCCGCTGCTGTTCAGAGATGCTGTAGAAAAACACAGACTGTAAATAGGCGAAATGTGGAAGTGTGTGTGTGTGTGTGTGTGTCTGGTGTACTTTGGTTCATTGCAGTGATAAGCTTGTTCAAAGGAGACACTGTTGGGTGTGGATCATAACAGCGGATAATGAGACTACTAACACTTACTGGAGTTTAACTTCTCTTCCTCTTTCTCTCTCTCTTTGCTCAGCACGTTGCCTTATGTTTTTCTCTATTGCACTTCTTGTGCTTTTATCTTTCTTTATGTTTTTGTTGGCATTTAGTCAATACCTGTCTCTCGCTCGATGCTCAGCATGTTTCTTTGATGGATTCTTGTGCACTTTTCAGGCAGGTCGGTTCATCTTGGTAAAGCCTCCGGGCAGCTATTTTCTAGTCGTGCACGTACAGCTCCTTTCTACTTCATCATCATATTAACCAAAATATTTAATAAATCAACGCAGAAAGAGGAGGTGTACAGCTTTGTGAATGATAGGCGTTCCAATTTTGTGGAAGCCTATAACAGACCAGTGGTCTCCAACTTGGTGCCCGCATTAAACAAAAAGGTTGGGACCACAGCTTTTGTGGACTAAGCACAACTTCCGGTAACATACAGTAGAATCAATAACAACAGAGCCCATTCACTTTTAAAGGAATAGTCTACTCATTTTGAATATTAAAATATGTTATTACCTTAACTAAGAATTGTTGATACATCCCTCTATCATGTGTGTGCGTGCACGTAAGCGCTGGAGCGCGCTGCGACACTTCGATAGCATTTAGCTTAGCCCCATTCATTCAATGCTACCATTTAGAGATAAAGTTAGAAGCTACCAAACACATCAACATTTTTCCTATTTAAGACGAGTAGTTATACGAGCAAGTTTGGTGGTACAAAATAAAACGTAGCGCTTTTCTAAGCGGATTTAAAAGAGAAACTATATTTTATGGCGTAATAGCACTTTTGGGAGTACTTCGACTCCCTGAAAAGTCCGCTCCCCTTCTCACTCTCATAATGGGAGAGGGAGGGTGTTACTGCGCCGAGTCGAAGTACTCACAAAAGTGCTATTACGCCATAAAATGTAGCTCCTCTTTTAAATCCGCTTAGAAAAGCGCTACGTTTTATTTTGTACCACCAAACTTGCTCGTATAACTACTCGTCTTAAATAGGAAAAACGTTGATGTGTTTGGTCACTTCTAACTTTATCTCTAAATGGTACCATTGAATGAATGGGGCTAAGCTAAATGCTATCGAAGTGTCGCAGCGCGCTCCAGCGCTTACGTGCACGCACACAGATGATAGAGGGATGTATCAACAATTCTTAGTTAAGGTAATAACATATTTTAATATTGAAAATGAGTAGACTATTCCTTTAATGGGTAATGTCAAGCATCAGCGCCACGTCACTGCCTTTGCTCGTGGCAGAAGTTGAACATTTCTCAACTTTTCAAGCAGCAGCGCGTATGTCAGCCAATCAGATCGCCATATGCAAATAACCTAGGCAGAGCCAGCCAATTACGTTTATGGAAAACCGGAGCATGTATTGTGGTTGCTGTGATTGGCTGTTGGCCACTCTTCAGACAAGCCTTCTGTCAAGCGTTAACACTAAATTACCTTTGTGCATATATCATATCTAATGCATATTAACTTTTACTCTGAGCTGTGTAAAATGAATGTATACAATGTTAGCTACGAGTCCATGGCTGCCAAAACTCTCCGCACAGTTGTGATCTATGCTCGCCGTCTCCCCTTGTCTTTAGCAAAACAATTTATTTTCGACAAGGTATTTGTTTCAAAGATCAGTTTAGCCGCTAGCCAGACCGATAAATAAATACAAACCAGACGTTCACTTCGGTTCATGCGCGTAACCGTGAGAACACGTGTGCGTCCGATGAAGTTATCTATTATAGAGAGGTGTGCATCACCTCCTACTCGTTCACCTCATCTCCCCTTGTACAGTACTGATGGTTTTCCCAGAACTCGAATACTCTCACACATGCAAACATAATCACGCAGTACTACAACAACAGGTGCTGCTCCAGATTGCTGTGGGCAGGGGAAGAAGTTGGACCGCGGACAGTAAAAACTCATGTTACAGTGAAGACATTCGAAGCTGCCGTGTGTGAGAAAGACCACATTTTAAACTTCTGTTCACTTCTTAGTCGAAGGGTAAAAGGGGTTTTCTTGAAATTAAGTTCAGACGTATTTGTCTGCAACACAAAGTTTCTTCCATAGTTTAGATGTTGGCTTCCGTAAAACAACCATTCATACTTCTGCTTGAATGATGCAACGGTTTGGTTGTTGTGATATTTGTCCCGTCCCTCCTCAACTGTGATTGGATGGCCAAGTGAGAATGACATTGACAAGCTGAGCGTTTCAACCAAAGTTAAACATTTTTCAACTCTCGGAGCTCAGAGCTGAGCGCAGAAAAACGGGCGAGTGGCGCACTCGGCGCAGACAAAACTCACCAGCTGCTGGCATTTTTGAAAAGTGCAGTTCTTCCATTGAAAACAATTGAAAACGGCAGTCGCCTTCGTGTGCTGGTTCAAAAAACTAAAAATGTTAGTTTTAGGATTTAATTGCAAAATTATAATGCTACTTAAATGTGACCCTGGACCACAAAATCAGTCATATGTTTCCATTTTTTTAATTTATAGATAAGCTTTTCATTGATGCATGGTTTGTTAGGATAGGACCATATTTTGCCCGAGATACAACTACTTAAAAATCTGGAATCTGTGCAAAAAAATCAAAATATTGAGAAAATCCCCTTTTAAAGTTTTGGGGTCCAGGTTGATAAATCTCCAATTTAGCCTCTTAAATTCTATAAAGTTTATCCAAAAATTAAATTTCTGTAATGGTTATGTAAACTTATGTGTTGCTTTTTATTTAAAGCGATTCATAAACATTGATTCGGTTTAGATCTGAATAAACATTTGAAGTGGTTTGCTGAGAGCATTAGATCTTTCTATCTCCGGCCCAGGTGGAAAAGTTGGTCAACTTGAACAATGAACAAGGCAGCTGTGGTTTCCTTGAAGTAGGAATATCTAGATAAGTCACTTCATTGGCAGCAGAGAGCGTGCGAGTGTTGTTTATTTAACTTTCATCGCTGGTAATCGGACTGCTACACGTACTAAATCAGGCACACCACTGTTGACTGGGAATGAAGAGACTAACTGAGGATATTCCCGATTCGGAATGTTTGCGGTCGCTATTAAAACAATTCCACACGGGTGCCTGTCATGTGGTTTAAATAGCAAGTGTTTATGTGTTTGGATGATCCGGGTTTGGATTTCGTCTTTAGAGGTTGATACGAAGGGAAATTAGACATGGTTTATATTGGCACTGGAAGCCAGAGGGTTTTTTTAAGAGTGTGGTTTTGGGGCACTAAAGACCCTCAAGTGGCCCCGGCTAGTGAGGACACGGGGCCCAACTATGACGCAAACGTTGAGGAAACATAAATAGTGCTGAATCGAATGAATGTGGACTCAAAGATATTAAAGTTGCATTAAAGGGATAGTTCACCTAAAGATTGTGTCATCATTTACTCATCCTACACTGCAAAAAATTACTTTCTTACTTAGTATTTTTGTCTTGTTTTCAGTAAAAATATTTAAAAAATGTATATTAAGTTGCATTTTCTTGATGAGCAAACTGACCTAGGAAAATAAGTCGCTTTTAGACAAAAAATATATAATTTAAGCAAATTTGTGCTTAAAACAGGCCAAAAAAATCTGCCAATGGAATAAGAAAAAATTTCTTGATTTAAGTTTTTATGAAAAACGTAAAGTTAGTCCATTGGCAGATTTTTTGCTTGTTTAAGCACTAATTTACTTAAAGTTTATATTTTTTGTCTAAAAACTAGACTTATTTTTCCTAGGTAATTTTGCTCATCAAGAAAATACATCTTAATTTAAGAATTTGTAGATATTTTTAATGAAAACAAGACAAAAATACTAAGTAAGAAAGTCATTTTTTTGCAGTGTATGTTGTTCTAAACCTGTACAGTGCAAAAAAATGATTTTCAAGAAGAAAAAATTTAGCATTTTTGTCTTGTTTTCAGTAAAAATATCTAAAAATTCTTAAATTAAGATGCTTTTTCTTGATGAGCAAAACGACCCAAGAAAATAAGTCTAGTTTTTAGACAAAAAATATCAAATTTAAGTGATTTTGTGCATAAAACAAGAAAAAAATCTGCCAATAGGGTAAGCAAAAAAATCTTAAACATTTTTCTTAAACACTAAATTCAAGAAAAATTCAAGAAAAATTAGCTTACCCCATTGGCAGATTCTTTTGCTTGTTTTATGCACAAAATCACTTGAATTTGATGTTTTTGGTCTAAAAACTAGACTTATTTTCCTAGGCCATTTTGCTCATCAAGAAAAAGCATCTTTATTTGAGAATTTTTACATATTTTTACTAAAAACAACACAAAATTACTAAGAATTTTTTTTCTTGAAAATCATTTTTTTGCAGTGTATGAATTTCTTTTTTATGATAAACACAAAAGAAGATATTTTGATAAATGATGGTAAGCACACATCTAATTGTAACCACTGACTTCCATAGTAGGAAAAACAAATATGGTGGATGGGTACCGTCAACTGTGTGCTTAACATCATTTATTTTCTTCATCTTTTATCAAAATATCTTCTTTATCATTTATCACAGTACTTCCATAATATTTGTTTTCATACTATGGAAGTCAATGGTTGAAGTAAATGCAGAAATTGCTTATTTATGTAGATTTAGATGAAGCTTTCTTTGAGAACTTAATTGTTTGCATCCTGTATTCGCAATCCAGCATGCAAAAAAATGCATTTCTCGCTTTCCACCCCTGCGTGTTTGTTTTTCTTAGCATGTGGTGAACTGTAATTGTCGTCATATCTATATTTTTTTTCTATCTTCTGAGATTTGCTGCTGGTGTTTGGGGACATTTTTAAAGGGCCATGACAGAAAGCGGGCAGATTAGATTTTTCTTGTGATCTCTGTGTAATTGTCCGGGTGCCGTTGTGTAAGTACATGCGTTTCACAACAGAGATTTCGCTCGTCCTCTGATGGTAATTCTAGACATGCAGGTCATGAGATAAAAGTTCCCTTATTTTTCCCTCCTCCCTGCATCTTTCAGCTCTTATTGTCACTCGCTGAATAAGAACACTTGCTCCCCACACCCCTTTTTCTTTTCAGGTTGCCCCACCAGTCATCTGCCATTGAACCTTGCGTTTTCCCCCGGCTGTGTTTCGCCTCTGCATTTTGTTGTCGAATTTACGCACTGACAGATGTGCAGCAAAACTCACTCACGTTCAATTTCTATTGTGCTCATGCTAATTACCCATGATGCACCTCTGTGTTTTCTTTCTTCGGTATTCTCACCCTTTCTTCTGCTTTTTTGCGG
This sequence comes from Misgurnus anguillicaudatus, assembly GCF_027580225.2. Classification (NCBI taxonomy): domain Eukaryota; kingdom Metazoa; phylum Chordata; class Actinopteri; order Cypriniformes; family Cobitidae; genus Misgurnus; species Misgurnus anguillicaudatus. Next base: position 9,947,163 of record NW_027395279.1, read on the forward strand.
GGAAATCCCAGTGCCAATTATCTCAACCTCGGACAATAGTCCTCACAGTGCACGGGGCGAGCGAGAGGGGGTTGGGATGGATTTCTAGAGGTCCGCTCGTTCTCTCTCTCTTTCTGTGTGTGTGTGTTATGGGGAGTTGGATCAGATGTCACGCCATAGCGCTGGGATTTTGCAGGGCTTTCGTTGCAGCGTAAAGCACAGTGGTTTCTACCAAATAGGACTCGGAGGAGCTCCTAAAGGGTCTTTTTATAAAGCCTATTTGAGTGAAAGCACTTGTGAGGATCGAAAAGCAGCAATAGCAAAGATTAAGTTGAATTTCAATAGAAATGTTGGGGTGGGGGCAGAAACGCATGCTGCAGAGGAATCTAGGGGTTCTTCTTTCATATTATGACCCTACGATGAACCTCCACCCCCATCCTTCTCAAGACCATCAGAGTCTGTCTCACCCTTCATCCTCGGTGGCAAGACATTCTTGCATGCCATGGGCTGCTTTAGTCTCGTCTCTGTAAATATAACCAAGCGCAAGAATGTCCGAAAGGGGGGAGAGCCGGGCAGCCGAACAGAGTAACAGGGTTGACAGGGTGGACAGAGGACACAAACAGGCCGACCTCGCTTTCTCTTCCTCTTCCCACCTTTATTGTGACACTATGTATGTCTGTCTTAGCTCAGTGCTCCGTGACATGTTACATAATGCTAAATCAATATTTGCCCTTGCAGAGAGGCTTTATTTGCTTTTTAAAGTTTGTGATTGTGTCTGCTATGTGCGTGTATCACATGCACATGGCATCCATTGATTTGGAAAGGAAACTTTGTGGCTGTATCATAGCAGGGGTAAACATTCATCGGGTGCCCGATGGCAATCGGAAGGAAGAAAGTCCACAGTATTCATTTGTGTGTTCATTAATCCGTCTTTATGAGGGCAGGTCAGGAAGATTCAGAGCTGGTTTATTCCAGATCTCTTCCTCTGTATGGCAGTTGCGATAATAATTCGTTCCAATGGGGCAGACTACTTTCCACCACATGTTTGAGCTTCAGTAACACACAAGACTTTCCAACCCCACCTCCACTTAGTTAATTTGTATGTCTGGAAGGTGTAGGCCTAACCTCGTCTCACATTTAGCCTAGTTAACTTTGTGTGTGAATGCCAGAATTGTAAAGTATGAATATGCACTCTTAAAAATAAAGGTGCTTCACAATGTTATAGAAAAACAGTTTTGACTATATGGTTCCATAATTTGTTTCTAATTTTGTTTATGTTTATATTTTTGTTAGTAAGTGTTTTATTTAGATATTTATTTATATATTTTATAATGTGATAAGTCATGCAATACATACGGTAAATTACAATTTTGCCCGCATATTATACGCCAGTCCGTTCACTTAATGAGGCACATCTTTTTGTGTCGTTTTATGTATTGGTTTCTCAACCATTATCGCTTGGGTTTGGGGTTAGATTTGGGATTTTTTTGTCTATTTTTAAACTATGGTTGCTTGGAGTTATGCTATGTACACACCAAACACGGGGAATTGCATTTCCCGCTGTAGATTACTCGCGGGATTTAACATCATGCGAATTTTTTGCTCGAGTTGAATATTTTCAATTTGGGCGAAGACGTGTTTGAGCCAAATAGCATGTTTTCACAGCAAAATCGTCGCCCATATCGATTCATTCGTATCGCCCCACCCAAGGAGGCGTTTGATCGTGTCTTTGCATTGATTTTGTACACTGCAAAAATGGTTTTCAAGAAAAAAAATTCTTAGTATTTTGTCTTGTTTTCAGTAAAAATATCTAAAAATTCTTAAATTAAGATGCTTTTTCTTGATGAGCAAAACGACCTAAGAAAATAAGTCTAGTTTTTAGACCAAAAATATCAAATTTAAGTGATTTTGTGCATAAACAAGCATAAAAATCTGCCAATGGGGTGGGCAAATTTTTCTTGAATTTAGTGATTAAGAAAAATTTCAAGATTTTTTTGATTACACCATTGGCAGATTTTTTTTGCTTGTTTTATGCACAAAATCACTTAAATTTGATATTTTTGGTCTAAAAACTAGACTTATTTTCTTGGGTAGTTTTGCCCATCAAGAAAAAGCATCTTAATTTAAGAATTTTTAGATATTTTTACTGAAAACAAAACAAAAATACTAAGAATTTTTTTCTTGAAAATCATTTTTTGCAATGTGTAATCTACTCGCGCAAATCGTTGAACTCGCATCTGGCGTGAACCCACAGTAAGGGTTAGAATTACAAAAAAAACTGAAAAAAATTAGAAACCAATACATAAAACGTCACGAAAAGATGCGGCGTATTAAGTGAACAGGAAGGACTTGTGTGTCATGCGCATGCAAAATTTTGTGCTATTTGTGAGCAAATCATGACAATGGGTTGGCTAAACAAACACATGGTAAACGGAATCACAACTCGTTCCCTTTCTCTCTTCCTCCAGGTGGCAAAGGTAGAGTTTGCATCCCGTAAAAAAGCAAAATTGAAGGAGGTGCTCGTCCGGTTAGAGGATCACCTTGAATGCGTGTGCACATCACAGCATCATGTGACAGAGCATGTGGAATCAGACACAGGTATGTCTCGTACAACACGTACACACAGAATGGCATGAATGAATACAGTATGTTATTTTGGAGTGTGCTTTCACTGGCCTGTTTTGCTGCCGCCAAAGGCAAACACACCTGTCGGCCGGTCCACTGTTGCCCACGTCAGCGCTCGCATGCGCTTACGTTTTACTTTGTTGTCCATGTCGAAGATATGATGCAATTGGGTGAATAAAAAAGACCACAGGTGTGCCTCTCCTTGTTTGAATGGGTTAAAGTGTGCGTCCTTCAGGGTCAACAAGTTTCTGGTCACGTGTTAGACAACCACGTGCTGAGATAAAAGCGTTGGAAACTCATAAGACTCAAATATTTATGAAGTGCAATTACAGTCTGCTTGCACCTTTCAGAGGCCATAAATTCTTTCTTTTTCTTTTTTCTTTCCACTGAACAACACTCTGTCTATCATCCGCTTGCACGCCAAATCTGTGTTTCCAGGGCCACGCACAGTTAAAAAAGGTAAAAAACGGAAACACAGTAAGCAAGCAATGGCACCACAGATGAACAAGGACGTTCAATAAAAAGTAAACGTTTCCTAACACTCAGAGGACCAAAATATCCTGCAGGTAGGACAGCCGCAGGAAAAAACCCTTTTCTTTCGTAACCAATCACTAAAGAGAGAGTTGTCCAATCAAAACCACACAACACTAAATAAGAACAACTTGCTTTCACTTTGCTGCATGTGTCACGGGTTTGTTTGTTTGCTGAAATCAATCAATATATAATCATGTGTATAAATTAGCTCTGTTCCAAAATCTAGTTAGCAGCCTAACTTAACCCCTTAAGTGGCGCAAATACCTTTAGAGTGGGGGGGTGAAATTGTGATATACATCTTCAAATTAATATAACTCTGGCATTTTTTGGTCTAGAGGCCTAATCTTGGTCTTGTTTTAAAGAAGACACCTTGGGGGTTTTCACAGAGGTGAAAGGAGGTGAAAATATTAAATATTTCAATTGTTATAGGAGTTTACATTTGTTTTAATAAATAAAAATAATTCCATAACATATTAGTTTTATGAATAAAATTACAAAAATTTAAATGTTTCAGAAAAGTAATAATGCAAACATGAAGCCATAAGTCTCAAGTAGTTCTGATCCAAATTTCAAGTTAAAATCACAAAAAATGAGGTGTGTGTCACACTTTTAGTGGTTTTGCCAACAACGGCCAGTAGGTGTCAACGGTTTGCAGCATACACTTGTGACAAATTATTCAATTACTATCACTGCATTATTATTAATGCAAAAATGTTTTGAAATATGAAAACTACATTCTTAGAGCTTTCCAACAATATATAGTTTGTCAATATTTTTGAAGATTTATAATATGATATTAGAATTATGAATATATAAAATTAATATGCATTCCTATGGGGGGTGGGGTCATGTAACTAAAAACTGTCACTACATTATTTCTATCATCAAATGACTTTGAAATATGAAAACTACATTCTGAGAGCTTTCCAGTGATATATAGTTTGTCATGATTTTTTAGGTTTAGAGTAGGGTTTTAGTCTTATAAATACGTAAAAACAAATTAGGCCTACCTGTGGCCCCTTGACATTTTAGAAACTGACTCTCATTACGTCATAATTCTCCCAAAATGGCAATGAAATATGAAAACTACACACCTAGAGCTTTCCAACAATATATAGTTTGTCAAGATTGTTTAGGTTTAGAACAGGGTATTAGTGCTATACATATGCAAAAACAAATTGAGTCCAACTGTGGCAGTGTGACATTTTAGAAACTGACTCTCACTACATCATTATTTTCCCAAAATGGTGATGCAATATGAAAACTACACTCTTAGAGCTTTCCAGTGATATATAGTTTGTCATGATTGTTTAGGTTTGGAACAGGGTATTAGTGTTACAAATATAAAACAACAACGTGGGCCCACCTGTATACCAGTGGCATTTTAGAAAATAGCTCTCACTATGTCATTCCTTTACCAAAATAGTGATAATAAATGAAATCTACACTCTTAGAGCTTTCAAATGATATATAGTTTGTCATGATTGGATAAGAATTCATATGCAAAACTCTGAAGTAAATGTTGGTGTCCCTCTGGCGGGACAGTGACATTTATCAGGATATAAATGTTTTGAGGCGCACTCTCTTTAAAATTGAATCAATTACTCTCCCTACATAATTTATTTTATAAAACACTGTTGATATATGTATTCTAGAGGCTTAGACCTTTCCAACAATATATAGTTTATTGTGATATACATAAAATTTATATGGAAAATATTGACGTAAACTTAGGTGTCCCGTGAGAGGGACAGCGCCACTTAAGGAGTTAAATATAATCTAATAAATTACCAATTTAAAATGCTCTTAAAGTGTTAGGATGCTAGCATAGCGTGTTAGCATATTAGGTGTTAACATGCTGAAAGTGCAAGCTATTAGCATAAAATTCAAATAAATACTCTTAAAGTGTTAGGATGATGGCATAGCATGTTAGCATACTAGGTGTTAACATGCTGATACTACAAGCTATTAGCATAAAATTCACAGAAATGCTCCTGAAGTGTTATGGTGTTAGCATAGCGTGTTAGCATACTAGGTGTTAACATGGTGATAGTGCAAGCTATTAGCATAAACTTCACAGAAATGCTCTTGAAGTGTTAGGATGATGGCATAGCATGTTAGCATGCTAGGTGATAACATGGTGATAATGCAATCCATTAGCATAAAATGTACAGAAATGCTCTTGAAGTGTTATGGTGTTAGCATAGCGTGTTAGCATGCTAGGTGTTAACATGGTGATAGTGCAAGCTATTTAGCATAACCTTCACAAAAAGGCTCCTGAAGTGCTAGGATGCTAGCATAACGTGTTAGCATGCTAGGTGTTAACATGCTCATAGTGCAAGCTATTAGCATAAACTTTACAGAAATGCTCCTGAAGTGCTAGGATGCTAGCATAACGTGTAAGCATGCTAGATGTTAACATGGTGAAAGTGCAAGCTATTAACATCAAATTCACAAACATTCTCTTAAAGTGCTAGGATGATGGCATAGCGTGTTAGCATGCTAGGTGTTAACATGGTGATTGTGCAAGCTATTGGCATAAACTTCACACAAATGCTCCTGAAGTGTTAGGATGGTAGCATAGCGTGTTAGCATGCTAGGTGTTAACATGCTGATTCTGTGAGCTATTAGCATAAACTTCACAGAAATGCTCCTGAAGTGTTATGATGTTAGAATAGCGTGTTAGCATACTAGTTGTTAACATGGTGATGGCGCAAGATATTAGCATAAACTTCACAGAAATGCTCCTAAAGTGCTAGAATGCTAGCATAGCGTGTTAACATGCTAGGTGTTAACATGCTGATAATGCAAGCTATTAGCATAAACTTCACAGAAATGTTCTTGAAGTGTTATGGTGTTAGCATAGCGTGTTAACATGCTAGGTGTTAACATGCTGATAATGCAAGCTATTAGCATAAAATTCACAGAAATGCACTTGAAGTGTTATGGTGTTAACATAGCGTGTTAGCATACTAGGTGTTAACATGGTGATAGCGCAAGCTATTAGCTAGACTTCACAGAAATGCTCCTAAAGTGCTAGCATTCTGTACCAACAGTGTGCCTATAATATCTTAAAATGCTGTCTATTTAGGCAGCACACTAGGTTTTGGAACGGAGCCTGTATGTTTTTTATAATTTTGAGTGCTTGTGTAAAATAAAATATATGTGGATGGTTTGTTGAACTTAATCACAAAAATTTACTTTCACATCACTCGTTCTTTCTGAAATGTGCACAGACTTTGTCCGGTAATAAAATCACTGTGTGGTGGATGTGCATTGCTCAAGCACAAATCGCATGTCTTACTAAAGAAAATCACTTTGACGGATTTCACAGAGAAGCTATCTGGAATGCTTACAACCACTTTTTCTTTCTCTCCCTCCAGTAGATATGAGGTGAAACCGTAATAAATGCCGATCGAAGGACATCAGTGGCTACGAACCGCTCCGTCACACCTGAGACTTTGACCTCTGACCCTACTGACCCATCTCTGTTATATAAAGATACTGTATCCAGAGGAACTTCAAAAACGACAAAATAACACCAAAGGTGCTTTCTACTCCTGCTAGGATGTACTCTGTCAAACACTGAAGACGGCAAGATATGTATTCAGTTAATTATTAAGTGGTCACACACTGGGCAGAAACGATGAAACTGACAAGCAAGTCATTTGTATCGTTTCTTTGTCGTTCACGCGAGAATCTCATAAAGGTCAAAGATGTAAATGAAGAGGAGCCTGTTGAAGAACACTAAGTTTTTAGAAACCGTGGCGTGAACAACACACTCTCGGGCTCGGATCCACTCGAGCGGGAATACAGATGATCACGAGGAATGGATTCTATGAACTCGAGGAAAGAGGAAAAACGCATAAAGGGATGTTTGGACAAAGCACAAATGTTGTCATATAATCTTGCTAAACAGAAGACACTATTATCTGCGGATCTGCATCCCTCCGTTAGCCCTCCTGAGTCCAGAACATTGAGTTTGACTGCCTGTCCATGAATAAAGAAAGACTTGAGTATATACAGTACAGAAGGCGACGTGTAATTCAGTACCAGAATAAAGTATTTATGTATGTGATCTCTATCTCACCCTCTCATAACCTCTCTGTCTCTATGTCCAGTGTAAGAAGGACTCTTCCTCTTCAATGTACAGTAAAAGCATTATCAGTACCATTTTCTCAAAATTTCAGTTTTATTGTTGCATTTTTTACAGCATGTCACAAAACTAGCTTTTGTCTATGTAAGACAATTATGGAAAGATGCTTTATTTTTGTTAAAATATATTTATAATGTGTACGTAGAATCAAGCAGGAAGTATGTGTATGTATATTTTTATTAATTGTGGTGTAATGGTGCTTAACTCTTTCCCCGCCATTGACGAGTTATCTCGTCAATTAAGAGAAAATGCTTCCCTGCCAATGACAAGTTTTTACGGCAATCCATATTTCCGCTATTATCCACTAGGTGGCGCTCTTACACAACATATAAACACTGACGCATTCACGGATCAAAAAACAGTAAAAACTGTGTATGCTTTGATCATCGTTATGTATCTCTATCAAAAGTCCTTTACAAAAACACAATTATCTCAGCTTTTTGCTTAATTTTTCTATTTTTTAAGGAAACCTACCCATATTTGAGAGATAATAAAATTATAGGATAAAAGGATTTTTGATTGGATTTTTTTGTTTGTTTAAAGCAACACATTCTTACATTTGATATATTGTATGTTTATATATTTAAAGAAGAACATTTTATGGAAGGCATTAAACTTTTGTGGAAATCAAAAAATGCTGGCGCTGGCAACTTTTTTAACGCTGGCGGGGAAAGAGTTAATGTGATTTGCTCAAGAGGACATATTCCTGAATCAACATCCTTGTTGGTCCTGCCAAGACATTTCTATCAACCAATCAGATGTTATTGTCAACCTGTTTTATTTCTCTGATTCTTAGAGGTCACAAGGTTGAGGTTATAAAGACTCGTGATTTGTGCTGTGATTGTTTGATGGGAATGTTGTACAAGGAGCAACAATCAGGAGTATGACTTGGCTAAAACTTATTGTACATGTCATGATTGCAAGGAATGGGAAGGAATGGTCTTGACCTTGATGCTAAAGAGATGCTACACAGCAGGGCTAGTCTGTCTGGATCCTGGATGCTTGCTGTCCCTCAAAGTTTACCTCCAACTTTAAACCAATGCACCTGCAGAAGCAAATCAAAGACTTTGTCCCAAATGCTGCCCTTAACACTTATGACCTTCCTAGAAGTCGGCACTTTAATGACGTAAAGTCTGCTGTGAAGCTCGCAAAAGTGCAGGCTCAGGAAAAGTTCACATCAAACCTAAAATGACAAATGAGACACCCTATGTGGACTCACTCGAAGTCCACTTGAAGTGCGCCATTTGGGACGTAGCCAAAGTTGAGATTGACAGGCAGGTGTGTAGGGTTGTTACTAAACTCTGGGACATTGGGCATTCAGGACTGGACTTGACTTGCCCTGCTGTACAGGATCTGCAGTATGGCCATTGTAGTAAGTACTAAAGGGACCATCTGTCACATTGTTGGTTCATTATTTTCTATTACTCACCATAACCTGCATACACATAGACAACTCAACTAGACAGTAAACAATTTCCTTACGTATAAAGCTATGTAACAAATAAAAAGCTCTGAACAAACTAAGAGTTCATTGTATCATGTTCTTAAACAAGACACCAAAACAAGTATCGCAATGGATAAACACTACAGTATTCACACTACTATTGCACATGAAAGATTTTTTTTACTGTAATCAGCTAATTTTGTTTTCTACCACTTTTTAAATGTTTAAGATACTAGTACAGCATTTAAAAATAAACGCGCTTCATGATGTCATTGATTAGAAGAATGATTTTTGGCTGTGTCATTCCATTAAGAACCTTAAAGGAATATTCCATTTTCTTAAAAGAAAAATCCAGATAATTTACTCACCACCATGTCATCCAAAATGTTGATGTCTTTCTTTGTTCAGTCGAGAAGAAATTATGTTTTTTGAGAAAAACATTGCAGGATTTTTCTCATTTTAATGGACTTTAATAGAGCCCAACATTTAACTCAACACTTAACAGTTTTTTTCAAAGGAGTTTCAAAGGACTATAAACAATCCCAAACGAGGCATAAGGGTCTTATCTAGCAAAGTGATTGTTATTTTTGACAAGAAAAATAACAAATATACACTTTTAAAGCACAACTTCTCATCTAGATCCAATCCAGGGAGGTCACGTGTTACATATATAAAACGCACATTTGCGGAACATTGTAAACAATAAACTGACACAAAGACATTAATTAGTATCAGTTGACATACAACAACGTAGGAACGGTCCTCTTTCAAGACACTTGTAAACACTGGGGCGGAGTTTCGGGTTCGTCCTCTGTGACCTCTTGACGTCATGACGTATTGCGTGGGGTCAGCTGGCACATAACGACCGGACCTAGACGAGAAGTTGTGCTTTAAAAGTGTATATTTGTCATTTTTCTTGTCAAAAATAACAATCGTTTTGCTAGATAAGACCCTTATGCCCTGTTTGGGATTGTTTATAGTCCTTTGAAACTCCGTTGAAAAAAACTGTTAAGTGTTGAGTTAAGTATTAAATGTTGGGCTCTATTAAAGTCCATTAAAATTAGAAAAATCCTGCAATGTTTTCCTCAAAAAACATAATTTCTTCTCGACTGAAAGACAAAGAAAGACATCAACATTTTGGATGACATGGTGGTGAGTAAATTATCTGTATTTTTCTTTTAAGAACTAATCCTTTAAAGTGTGGTTTTCTGAACAGGGCTTATCCTAGTCCCAGACTAAAATGCATATTTGAGTTGACTTCTTACACTGACATAACATAAATCAGTGCCATTGTTTTATCTCAAAATGCACACAAGTAATGCTTTTTGTTAGGGGTGTTTAAAATGTCCTAAAATAACTAAGTCCTAGTCCTGGATTAATCTAAACCCTGTCTGGGAAACTGCCCCTTAATGTCCAAAGCAGTGGCGGCTTGTGACTGCTCTTCCGATGGGCGCAAATTCCAAACAAGTGTTCGGAGTGTCATGTGTGTTGCTCGTATTGTCAAAATATGTGTTTGTTGCGTCATGTGAACTATGTGCATCAAGTGTTATGTCAAAACAAGTGCTTGCTGCACACGCATCAAAACCATTCATAATAAAAGATATGCTCATGTTCACAAAATACATGCAAGACACTCCCTTAACAGTAAACTCTGATTACGCATGAGATTATGCGAGTATCTGGCAAACGTGAGCGTCTCTTTTATTATAAACCCTTTAGACGTGTCTGCAGCAGCAGGCACTTATTTTGGCAAGACACATAGGTTCACTCGACGCGCCGAACACATATTTTGAAATTACGAACCACACACGACGTGCTACATACATGTTTTGACAAACTTCGCATCGTGCGCCCTTGAAAAATAAGGAACCGGCCGCCACTGGTCCAAAGGGGTTCTTAAAAGGTGAGAAAAAATAACTAATGGTTCTTTGGGAATCAAAAATTTTCTTCTCTGGCATGGCTGTGAAACCTTTTGTAGCACCTTATTTTTAAGAGTGTAATGGGACCTTCTACACACTAGACCATGGGTCTTCAACAGGGGGTCCGGGGACCCTTGGTGGTATAACCGCGTGTCCTCCAAATATTGTTTGAATGCAAAAAAAAAAAAAAAAAACTGGAAAAATGTAAGTAGCCATCAATAGGCTATCCCAGGTGAAAAAGTAGTACACTTCCATAGTGTACTTAAAGTGCTTTATTTTCGCACACTAATTTTGTACTTAAAGGGATACTTCACCGATTTAGCATTCAGCTTTGTATCTGTAGAAACCCGGCAGTATTACTGAATGACCATGTTTCCCTCCATCATTTCCCCCTGAGAGGAGAGATATCTGCATTTTGGTTCTGCAAAAAAGTCCTCCGATGATGCAAAAATCGTCATATTACATCATCGGAGGACTTTTTTGCAGAACCAAAATGCAGATATCTCTCCTCTCAGGGGGAAATGAGGGAGGGAAACATGGTCATTCAGTAATACTGCCGGGTTTCTACAGATACAAAGCTGAATGCTAAATTGGTGAAGTATCCCTTTAATATACTAAAATTTAATCTTTAGTACTTCTTAAGATGTTCTTAAGATTATCTAAGTGTTTCCCTGTGCTATTTTGAGACACTATTAATATAAACTAAAATGCACTTTTAACATACTATCTCTGTATCAAAAAATGTATTTAGTTAACACTTGTATTAAACTTCAATTCTACTTTCATACAAAGATGGGTTCAAGTTTACTACAAGTGGTACCTGGATACATTTTAAAATAACTTTTTAGCACATTTCAGTTCATATTCATGGTGTCTCAAAATAGCACAGTGAAGTACACTTAGATGATCTTAAGAACATCTTAAGAAGTACTAAAGATTAATTTTTAGTATATTAAGTACAAAATTAGTGTGCGAAAATAAAGCACTTTAAGTACACTATGGAATACAGTCCAAATTGTAGAACATGTACTAGGGGTCCCTGCTCCTCCTTTCAATCCATTAAGGGGTCCCCAACCAAAAAAGGTTGAAGACCACTGCACTAGACGACAGGTTATAGGGAAAATCTGTTTCTGTTTACTGTTTGCTGTAAAAGTGATCATGTAGTAAATTGAGACTGAGTCAGTACACATAGTCAGACGGTCAAAGTTGTCTGTGCTTTTCCAGAGAACCTGAGAAAAGTTGTTGGTCACTCTTTTCAGGTCAGCGTCTCGCCTGACTTCACCTCGGTCAAAACTCTTTATGTTCTTCCAGGCTGGTTGTTGACTCTGGCTAAAGTCGAGCTACAGTGACTCCAATAGTTCTTGTCATTTTTGACACATGCCAGACAAACAGAGCTATTCTGGCACCGCCTCTAACAGAATGTAGATCACTTTGTAAGACAAGACCCTCGGGTGGCACATTTGGCTACCTTGTGGCACCTGGATGTTCGAATCGCCATTAATCAGAGACGGTTCCGAGGTAGGGGAGCAAAACTTCGACGTGTTTTATTGTACTTTGTAACAAAATGTTTGTTTTGTTCCTTGAGTCATACAGTACAGTAGTATGTCGGGCACGACCCATGGTAACTTTCTAAAGCATAATGGGTGTAATATTTCTTGTGTATTTGTTTGTCTAGTGGTTAAAACCGATGGTGTGTGCTGAAGCATGACCGGATTTGGCTCGGTAGCTCCTGCTGGTCTGTTTTTGTTCTTTGGCAGCTAAATGATTTACTTTGTTTTTCATATTCATAACTTGTTGGAACCTGGAAGTCTGTTCAGTGTTTCTGTACTAAATGTTTGTAGGATTCCCCAATGTCTCTGGCCATATCCCAACAGGAAATATACATTATCATCTCTTTTCCAACTTAAATATTTTTAAATTTCATAATTTTATACCTGCACTCTCAGGAATTAGAAAGACATGTCTGATATCTTATGTACACTGTTAGAAAATAAGGTACAAAGTTATTTTACCGCAATAGGCAACAAAACATTGTATTGATCAAAATTATAGATTTTTTATGCCAATAATCAATCAGGGTATTAAGTAAAGATCATGTTCCAAAATGTATTTATCATTAGTAATATGTGTTGCTAAGGACTTCATTTGGACAACTTTTAAGGCGATTTTCTTAATATTTTGCTTTTTTGCACCCTCAGATTCCAGTTTTATCTCAACCAAATATTGTCCTGTCCTAACAAACCAAACATTAATGGAAAGCTAATTTATTGATGTATCTTAATAAAAAAAGACCCTTATGACTGGTTTTGTGGTCCAGGGTCACATAATACTTCAGAGATACATATTGCTATTGCTAAATGGTACATAGGACCTTCAATATGGTACCCTCCCATTGATAGTTTTGTACCATATTATCTGACAGTGTACATGAAATATCCTGCATATCTGGAGTTGTACATTAACATTATAAAGTGTAAAAGACAAAACTTAATCTGAAGACAAAGTCTAACGAGACATGGATTAGAGATGATGTTAATAAAGACATTTAGAGACGTTCTACGTATAATATAACGAATCACACATTCTCCATAATAACACCATAATCTAAATTATGATCTTTATATCAAGATTTCCCAACAGGTTTATTACCCCTAGTGGATTTATGATGGAATGGCCAATGGTTTGTGAGATTAAATATTGTAATATAAATGCCAGTGCCTAATTAAAATAGCTGAAAGTCTGTTTACACTAAGCGTACATAGCGTCCCTTGTTGGCAAACACTATTAGCACTAGCTCCGCCCACCAATGTCTAGTTGGAGCACTGTTGGAGCAAGTTGAAATCGAGAGGCAACCTTCCAATCTCTGATGAAGCCAATACGGAAGTGATTTAAACTGCAATTCAACGACTGTCCGCTAAAGGCTCCAAAAGGGAGTCAATTACCATAGACCTCCATGTTAAAATGCCGGCTTTACAGTAGAAAATAATATGTTTACTGCCTGGTACATAACGTGTTTTTGGTCTATATTGCAAATTTTGCACTCATGAGAACTGTGAGGAAGGGTGGATCTTTTTGTAACTCATCCGTTTAAATTATATTAAGCCTTAAAGTTCTGCATAATTAAGGGTGTGGCCACTTGAGTGACAGTTTGAACAGCCATTGCTGTCACTAGAATCGAGCTAGGCGGGTGTGGTTTGTGCAACCAGCCACCTCAGCTTTCCCCGTGTCCCGACTCTATACCGATTTTCGGTTATCCGCGAGTGATTCACGGTGAAGCACGGCCAAGATGGCGACGGCAGGCAATGCCTACTTTAAGCTTTAAAAACTTTACAAACCAATGGGTGACGTCACGGACACTACGTCCATATTTTTTACAGTCTATGTTTAAAACGAACGGCGATGTCGCTGGTTCAAATCTCCCTTTTCCTAGTATTACATAGTATAACATCAGTTATTATTGCATCCTGTTAATTTACAAAAATACTGGATGCAAATAGTATCTGCCAATTTAGATTACATCTAATTACTATTTACACTTATTGCAAATTTTATCATTTTATTAATTAAATAAAAATTTTCACCAACTGAAAATAGCATATCGCTAAGAAAATGCTCTTTCCCCGCCATTGACGAGATATCTCGTCAATCAAGAGAAAACGCTTCCCCGCCAATGACGAGTATTTCCGTCTTTCCGCAATATCGCTATTATCCACTAGGTGGCGCCCTTCCGCAACTTTTTAAACCCGGAAGTATTGCCCTATGGCAAGCTGCTGCATGTCCGTGTCTGTTTTAAAGATCGCTCTGAATGGGATCTCTATGAAAAGTCCGTCACAAAAATGGAATTATCTTTTTGCTCAAAATGTGGTGTTTTTGCAGAAACCTACCCATATTCAAAAGCTGATTACAAAAGAACTGCTCAAGGTAGGATGAAACGGGTTTTTTTGTTTGAAAGCAGAGGGTCTGTTCTTTCATTTGGTATATTGCATGTTTATATATTTGAAGAAGAACATTTTTTGGAAGGCATTAACCTTTTGTGAAAATCATGAAAAACGCTGGCGCTGGCTGGCAACTTTTTTTAAAAACGCTGGCGGTGAAAGAGTTAACGTAAAAATAGAAAATATCTATATTTTTACCTAGTGTAAATAGCATCTATTGCTTTTTCCACTAATACAACTAGTAACTACTGCTATGTGCACCTAGTGTAAATAGCCATTGCCTTAAAATAAATTGTAATACAATTCAAACTGCAATCCGTAATGTTTGCCTCTCTATCGCCATCTCTGTTTAAAACATAACATTGCATGTTACTTTCCCAATTTTCCTTTATGTGCTTTAAAAGTCAGAGGATGATGTCAGCAAAATCTTACCTGACAGCTCAATTTAAAAAATCGTAATTACAAGCTTATTATTGGCAATAGATTTAAAACAGATTTTTGTGTATTTTTAACCATATAAGGTACAGATTGCAACTTAAACAAGTAACAAATTATATAAGGGGTGGTTCACATTTCGCGTCTAAAACACGTGGAAAACGCGACAGTGGTTGGTTCTTGTCACATGACCTGCACTTGCGGCATTCTGAAAAGTTGAGATGTTTTTAACTTGATGCGGCGATTCACATTTTGCGTCTTTTGCGCTCAAGGCGCGAAAACATTTCAAATAACGAACTTGAGCGTGCAAAAGATGCGAAATATGAATCGCCCCTAACAAGGTATTAAATTGAAATATTAATGTATTGCAAGTCTAAAGCATTATCTGAAATCTCAAAGTATGCTTCTTGTAAATAATTTGAGTAACAAAGTTGGAAAAACATGCACGATATGAGACAAGACGTCTGATTGTTCAATGTTAAATCATCATTCACCACTTTTGGGGCGTTAGGTTACCAATGGCCATCTTCCAATAATCCTATAATTTGTTAGAAGCTTGGAAAGATTTGTAAGTGGAGTCTATTGTGTCCAGAAGATTGGATAGGAATTACCTGCCACGCAACCACGGCAGAGATCCCAAAGGTTAAAGCAGTATTGAAGTGGTAATAAAGAAGTCTTTCAGTCAGACAAAAAGCCTCACAATTATCTCCAATTTGCCCATGGAACCTTGCCATCAACTCACTAACCGGCACATCCTTTTTTTAGACCCTTAGCGTGTCTTATGTAGGAGCATAGTTCGAACAACATATTTCCATAATCTACTGTTCTGGCAATATTATGGGTATGTAAGGCCAAAATCTATTACAAGTTTCAAATACAAGCAATCCTATGACTACCCTTATAGTGCAAGACTTACTACTGTATCTCACCTAGCCAATTTACACATCAATGCATTTTAAGAAACTCACATTAACCATAATTATGATATGCAAACTAGGAAATGCTTTCAAGAATTAAGACACTGGATGAGGAAAGATTAAACCCTCTCCAGCTGCTAAGAGATCATGGCAACCTCAAATGCACGAAGGAGGCCAAGAGTTGAAATCTCAGACAGGTGAGTTAACTATATTAATTAGTAAAGAATACAGCGGCTCATGCTTTAACAAAAACCTGCTCCATGAGCACTGAATGATTCAGTAGTTATAAAAATGAAATCCCGAGAATTGCAACATTTCATTCTGCTAATCCATTTCTCTCACCCTGCAGTTGGCTTTGGCCTGACCCAAACTAGGAACAGTGGACAGTGGGCATGAGACTCTGGTCAAGACATCCTGGCTCCAGGGCTTCTGTATGAAACCTGGAATGTGAATATGAGCACATGTGTGTAAATGTGCACGGACACACACACAGAGGTATCATTTCCCCAGACCTCACACAGTGACGACAACTATTTATTGCCAATAACTTTCCTGGTGCCAAAATATTCTGAATAGAGACGTACTGTAGTAGATGATCAATCAGTAGCATATTATAACAGCTATTCTATTTCTGGTTTCCTAATGCCGTTTACATGACCAGCATACATACTGTACACATAAACAAAAATGCATGCTGGACGTTATTTAAAAAAAATGGCACATTGTAAGGGTATATATCTTTTTTAAATAAACCGGAAGGACACAGTTGGGTTGGGGAGATATGTGGTGGTGTCTTGCAGACCAGCTCTTAGGATTTGCGTCAATGGCCCAATTTCAACCATTTTCATCTGGAGGCTTCATTCAGAGCGCGGGCTCGTCCTTTGCTTTCTTTCACCACAAATCCCTTCTTTAGCATGCGTAAATATTAGCTCAAGATTATTTTAAGAAATAAAAAAAGTAGGAATTAAGGGAAGCCACTGCCAAAGATAAGGAATCCATTTAAATGAAGTTCCTGGCACATATTTATTATTTGCACAGCAAGCAAAACTGACTCGGTTAAAGCATTCCTGTGGCTGTCTAAATTAAGAGTGGACATGGGGCCCTTCAAAAGTTAAGACTAAAACGAAAGACAAAAGAGAAAGACATTTCATTTACATTTACGCATTTGGCAAACACTTTTATCCAAAGCGACTTCCAGTGTATACATACAAGGTAAACATCAGCATGTGTGTCACCCTAAAAGTACAATTTATCGTAAGTCACTTACTTTTGTGTCTTTCTAAACCACCAAGTCCTCCGATTGTCTTCAGAACACATTTTTAGATATTTTTAATGAAAACCAAGAGGCATGTGTCTGTCTTATAGACGGTTTCAGCAGTAACATCATAAACAAGCGGCTTTCGTGGTCATCACGTAACTTCCGGTAAACTCCGTGAAGAATAAATAACAACAAAGTCCTTTCAAAGTAGTTTATTTATATAACAAGCAAAATAAATGTCACAGGTCGGAGCGGACCACCAATGTTGTGAGTCACACCCCTTCCCAGTTTCCACCTCGAGGAGGTCCCAAAAGTACCCCAATGACCAGACACACGAGAGAGTAAGTATCAATTAAAAAAACGTTATTAAATTATTTAAACTACGTTAAAATACGTGTCCTGTGGTCGTTCACTGAGGCGTCCAGCGAATCTGCGGGGTCCCGGAGGGTCAGCCTAGGAAGGCCTAGAAAACACACAGGTGAGTATTCGGCTATTGAGGAGAGTGCAATGGGTCAGGCGTTCCATCTCCCGACATCCGGGTGAATTCTACAGGTAAGTATGTAAGGTAGTACACTGAACTCTCAGCTTCAGGCGATGCAGCAGAGGAACAAGGTAAGTACACTGGACTCGGGGTTTTGGGCGTACCACCACGTGTTTTGTGCAACTTCCACTGGCTCGTAACTCCGAACGTACAGGTAGGAGTGAAGGGGCAATTTCACTGGGCTCGTAGTGTTGGATGCTCAGGTAAGTGTAAAGGGACAGATACAATGGGCTCGTAGCTTGGATTTACAGGTAGGTGTCAAGGGGCAAATACACTGAACTCGTATCTTAGATGTGCAGGTAAGTGTAAGGGGGCAGATACACTGGGTTCGTAGCTGGGATGTACAGGTAGGTGTCGAGGGACAAATACGCTGGGCTCGTAGCTTAGATGTACAGGGGAGTGTATAAGACAGATACACTGGGCTTGCAACTTGGATTTACAGGTAAGTGTACGGGGGCAATTACACTAGGCTTGTAGCTTTTGATGTACAGGGGAGTGTATGAGGCAGGTACACTGGGCTCGTAGCTTAGATGTACAGGTAAGTGTATGGGGGCAATTACACTGGGCTTGTAGCTTTCGATGTACAGGGGAGTGTATGAGACAGATGCACTGGGCTTGCAACTTGGATGTACAGGTAAGTGTATGGGGGCAATTACACTGGGCTTGTAGCTTTCGATGTACAGGGGAGTGTATTCCTTCCGATGCCCACTAAACACAAGGCAGTTGCAACACTCTCCTTATTTCCTCCAACACGTCCCTCAGTGGCGCCGTCGATAAATACGGGAGACTGTAGAACAACAGTGCATGTAAACACAAGACCCAAGGAAACTTCTTCGATACTCAGCTCAATTCTCCATCAAATCCTCTTCGTGCATGCTGCCAAATCCACAATATCCTTGTTACGTCTCTCTCAGTCAGCCCGCTCGTCGCTCCGTCTCACCTCTAGTCTCAACCGGAATAACAACCGCCACTGTAATTCAAACTCCGCACTTCTTTGAAGGCTACGTCACTTTCGGCCATAGGCCTCGTCCTCCAAACGCTCGTCTTTGATTACAGTTTCGGTTTTCCTCTCTAGTTTCAGTGCGCGTGCTTCCCCGCGTCCGCCCCTTTCCTGTAGCAAGCCCAGCGGGCGCCCAGCGTGAACTCACGGTGCCAACTCTCCCCTTACATTGTTCTCCGAGTGCCTTATTTATGTTCCTCCTTCACACTGAATTGTCCAATCCTCAATCGCCGCGTTCATTTTCGCACCTGTGCGTGATAAGCCCCAAATTTGGTTGCCCAGAGTTACAGGAAGTGACGGGGTGCATTAGAGTTACAGCGGTGAACAGCAGTGTGATGTTTAATAATTTTTTTTCACTGAGCGTAAAAGATTAAGCCCGAGGTCCGACCCGACCTGACTCATTTGCTTATATGTTTTACCCGAACCCGGGTTTGTCGGGCTGGCCCGACCCGTTGAGAACTCTAGGGTGCATCACGGATCATCGTCCGGGTGGAACCATTCTTTGCCGTTTTTTTTAGTTCAGCCCCTTTTACTTTTAGTCACTCCGTGACATAAACAACACGTAGATTACATAGGAACACAAAACATTTGTTATTTTCAACGAGGTATTTGTTTAAGAGTTCAGTTTCAGCAACTAGTCAGACCATTAAACAATCGGAAACCGGAAGTAAAGCTGGGACCAGACGCTTATCGCGTCACCGCACGTGCGCCGATGAAACGGTCTATAGACTGCAGTTTGTTTCATAATTTATATACCCAGAAGAGAGAACACATTTGTGTGCAAAGAAAACAAAACAAAAGATTTTATTCAACAATTTGTTCACATGCTGGTGGGTGACCTGCTGATGTAGTTGCCAGCATTCAAACACAGAATCTGCTGGCAAGTAATTTGTACATTTATATGGGGTGTTTAAGTATTGTATAAATGTTTGCATAATGGATTAAATAAAAAAAGAAGGAAAAATCAAAAAACATTGGCAACTACATCAGCAGGTAGTCTGCTCATGAACACGCAATAAAGGAGCAAGGAGGAGAACAAATTGTTGAATAAAATTGTTCATTTTGTTTTCTTTGCGCACAAACAGGTGATTCTCGCGAAATTAGACTTATGAGGTCATGAAACATTTTGATAAAAAAAAGTAAATGCAAAGTAAGAGTAGCAAAATAGCAAAAAGAGTAGTAACAAACATCTCTTCATGTACTATTTTGCACATAATTTCAAATGACATCATACAAACCAATTTTTTTCACATTTAAGGGGAAATTTTTCATTAAATTTTCAAATATTTATAATTAAAAAATCTAAATAAATGTAAAGCTTCAGTGCATGTTTTTACTATAAACATTTACAGTAAAGAAACATGTGGTATTTGGTGATCATTGGTAAATGTAGAGACAATAAGGAATATAAATGTGTCCAAGACCAATTTTCTCATCCTCCGCAACAATTTTCAATCATTTTTAAGCCCTCAAGGAACTAACATTAAAAAAAAATTGTTGTAAGGGACATAATTGACTGTCACACTCAAGATGGCTACCAGGTTAGCAGTTCTTATTTTTTCTCTCCAGAAAAAGTTGAAATTTTGTTTGTCATAGTACCTAGACAACTTTTTAGTTCTCTTTACCGAAACATAAGTTTGTAAATGCATATGATTAATGTAATATCTTGTTGCGGCGGTAATGATAATTTTTGATAATGATAATCTAAAAATGCAAATAATTCTATAGGAAATATTTTTAAATCCTCTAAAAATAATGGTTATAGTAAGTTCAGGCCTTAATCTTATATGTGCAAAAAATTGGCTTCAAGGGTTTTTTTTTTTAATTCTGATGCTGGACACCTTCTAAATCTGGATTTGGTGAGAATCACCCAAACGTGTTCTCATTGCTTCATAATATTATTATTAGAACATGGACCTTTTTGGCGATGTCTTTCATTCTTTTCTGGAAAAAGAATTGGGAAAATCAAATTGCGGTCTATGACAGACGGTTTTCATCAAAAATATCTAAAAATGTGTTCAGAGGACTTGGTGGGGTGAACTATACTTTTAATATGAGCTCATGCATCAGTTTAACATAAAATGAAGTCAGTGCTTATTGTTTTTCTTAATGCATATTTTCTTATGTCTAAACCGTGAATGTGTGCAATTTGTGAACTGATGAGTTATTCAGGCGGATGTCTAGCCCATGTACTCATGCTAAATTCGTATTTCCTTGAAGGTTTGTTTCCAGACTGCCCAATGGTGACTCTGAGCTGGCAGCACATATCCCACATGTCTGCTTAAGATAAGATTGTTAGTCAGGTGAAATGTCCAAATGAAAGTTCATAGACAAAGCTACGTCAGCTTTTCTGAAAGTAGTGAATTTACTGACTCATGCCAGTGCTGACTGTATGTCTCAGTGCTTGTCAGTGATTCAATACTGACTCAATGGAATGGAGGGGCCAAAATTTCAAGCACTGTAATCAAAAAGGCATGTTTAGCTTGCACACAAATGGTCTGCCTCGTTTTCCAAACAAACCTTCCTACAAGTGGTCAGAGGTCCGATTAACAGATCACAAGAAATACATTTCTCTCTTGCACAAACGCTATATCATCATTCGCAGCAGCAGGATTTGTCAGGACAAAAGTGAAAGCATGTTTTACCAGCAGGTCTATACGGTTATACATAACAATGTTAGTAACATAATATATGTTCCGAATGTGCTCAAAAGCTAATGTTTAAAGCCATCCACCAGTATGTCAAAATACACCACTGTCGCAAGTGCTCCGCCAGTCATAAAACCCATGCCAAACTTGGATTAGCTTGGGTGAAACTTGATGACCTCTGTTGGTGTGCGTTTCCCCTTCCTCGCTGTGCTGTGTGTCGCGAGGGGGTTAGGGGCTGTCGTAAATTATTTTGTCAGGAAGTGTGTAATAAGTGTAAAATATTTAGGTTTCTTGACATGTTCAAGCTTTTGTTTCTTCTAAGCTTCACGTGTCAACTTTTGAACATAATGACCTGACCCTCATTGACCCGCAGACAGTTAAAGGAAACCAGTGTTATCCAAAAAACATACAGTATATTTGGGGAACAAGCATGTAAACGGGTCACAAGAGGCTGCTGTGTTAACAGGTCACTGTGGGTACCTGGGAGTGGAGCTTTCTCAGGAAACAGTGAGTCAGGGCCTTCTGAATGTGTCAATGTGTCTGCTTTCTGGACTCAAAGACCGTGTTGTTCCCTCGGTAAAGGCCGAGGGTCATCCGGGTGTCCCCGGCTCTTGGAAAGGTTTAGTCAGCTGATTTTGGGAGTCTGTAGACATTAGAAAACAATCCACTGACTAGTATGACTTAACCGGTGAGGTAAGCAAAACAAGCAATTTAAAATAAACCATTAACATTAGGAAAAAAACAACTGTTACCTCAGAAGAAGCTCAAGAACTACACGTGGCGACGTGTAATATTCATTGCATTGCATTGAATTACCAAAACAAATATTAAAATATTAGAAACTTTTGAGTTTTAGCCTTATGAAAATTATCCATGGTTTTGCTATAACTTATGTTTTTTGTCGTAAAAATATAGTAATACAACGCGTTTTACTACACTTACTAAAACATTATTAATTTAATTTAAATGGGAATGAAACACCTCCTAACGTTACATAAACATCGTTGATATTTAACAAAAACATATATTTTTTATAGAAAAAAGCAAAATAATGTTTAACGGAGTGCATCTTTTCAAATCCTACTCACCATTGGCACGTGTGTCGATGGACTTGGGAAATAACAGCCGTTGTAAATATGCAAAGAATATAAATAAAAACGATATTTAATCTAAGAAATGTGTGCAAATAAGATTCTCGTGTGCCCCCCAACAGAAAAAACATACAATTCGCTTTTTTAACTGGATTACAGAGCAAAAATGATTTACCTCAGTGCGATGACAGTGTGTAGTTTCATTGATATGTCAGCAGGCGGCAGTAACGCGCTGATGTGTTCCGCATCTCATCTCACAGAAGAAGATCAACACAGACAACACGAGTTTACAGTCAGACACGAGATACGCTGTTTAAATATAAAAATACACAATGAAAACAGAAAAACAACACAAACAACAGAAGAATGAGAAGTCTATCGGGTAATACAATCTTTAGTTAACGTGTTACAGAGATATGTATTGTTTAAGTTGGTGTATTTCATTTGACCATTTACCATATACGACTGATTGAACTGCGGGACAACCTGTTTAAAAACTAAACTTACGTTAAATAATCAAGCACTTTCAAGTTAAGTTACAGTAGATTAGAAGTGTACTATTTTGCTTTTCCGTTCTGCATTTGGCGCATGCGCAGCGAAGAACACAACACTAGTGAATGTTGTGCACGTGTACTAAATGATATTAACTCCACATCAGAGAATTTCTAATATATTTTATTATATAAAACATGTAGTATACTATAAAACTAAAATCATTTTAGTAGTTAACGTAGATGTGTTCAATCTAAAACTAAACAGGAAGATAATGGACTTTACTTAGTACTACCTTTGCACAAGTGAGCAGTTTCCCAGTATGGTCCTTTATAGATTTAAATATTAGATTTTGTCAGGGCACAAAGCAAACATTAATAATATTTGAAATTGCTCTCTTTTTGATTCTCATTAATTGTAGTTTACCATGTGTCTGGGTAATGTGTATCTGTGTTATGTTGCAGAGACTGTTCTAGTGACACTGATATACATTTTTATTTAAATGTTATTGCAATTGACATCCAATTAAATTTTATTGCAACTGACATCCAATTAAAGCATCTTCTCTTTTGTTTTATTAGTACAAAGAAGCTAAAGAAGAATGCTAACCCAGAATCAGATGACCACCTCCAGCAGATCCCTCACCGTTTGCGTGAAATCATGAAGAGTAAAGAAAAGATGAAAATGACCTCACGACAAAGAAAGAAAGGTAGTGAATAACATTTATTTTATTGCTAGTATACAAGAATGAAAATGCAAGAGAAATGTAAGTTTTTCAGTGTAATTTGCTTTTGAATAGTGGTCTACTACTTTCATACCAGAGGGCTTGAGATCAATATGCTGAAAGTTATTAAAACTTAAATCTTTAATCTACTTACATATTATCTCGGTACATTATATCAATCAATAATTATGTTTTCATATATTTATTATTTTGTATTATTTTTTATAAATGCAGATGCATAGGATGCCAGTAGTGTTATTGTGAAGCAATGGATCTACAATATAAGCATTAAACCTGTAAGATATTTCTAAGAAACAAAAACAGTCACATAAACACCACCCCAATACTGTCTGGGCTCTGTCTGCTTACTCTATTTGTGGGTCACTAACACTCCTCTTCCACAAAGACATGGCCAGTGGCAAGGACAACAGAGACTATGGCATTGTGTTGATATATGTTAATATGTTGTTGTCTACTAGCATCTTTGTCAAAGCTGGAAGCAGGACAACAAGGAGACATTCCGGTTCCACACTTCCGCAAAAGGAATAACGAATCAAAGAAAGCTTATGTCCGTCGCATGACAGAGGAGAGCGAGCACGTACTCTTCCTTACCAACAACCAGATAGACCGCAAGCCAGAGACAGAGCTGCCGAAAGAAGAAGAACAGACAGAGGAAAAGAAATCGGCTAAAAAGAAAGGGTTAGTGTTAGATGCCTTTTTTAATTCATTAAAGATTCACAACATCTTCAGTCATATTTGAAAAATGTCGGAGTTGCATCATAAGAGATCATTAGGTTACAGATGATTTATATACTCATACATCATTCTTTTTTTTTTAGGTTAAGTCGAGGAAAACTAAAACTAGAAAAGAAAAAATTAGTTCAGCGGGAGAAACAAGAGGAGAAGGACATGTTTAAAGGTTTGTAATGCCTTAACTTCATCATTCTATTTCTAAACTTATACTGAGCATCATTTGCTTTCCTCTTAAAGATGAAGTACCATTTGGAGAGGTCGCCATGGCGCCACCATCACTAAGTGTGAAACCCAAAAAAGCCACAGTTAAACCCAAGGTAACCGTTACCTTAAATATCTGCCCTGAGATGTTGTTGTAGTGTTTGTTCTCCATAATTCTTATCCTGATGCCATTTTCCAGGGGGCATCCAAAGGTCTTCTTCTGAACTCCCTCCTCGGTCACAGTCCCGTGTCTGTAAATAAACCCTCTATGGCGAGGAAGAGGATAATGGAGGAGGAGAGAGAAAGAGTAGTGCAGCTGTACAGACAGATGAAAAAGAAACAGAGAGACAAACATGAGAAGGACAGAGCTGGGAAGATTTTCATGTGATCCTGTAATAGTTTTTATATAGTGTATATCGTGTATACATTTTCGGATGTAGATTCTTGCTTTCACTGTTGTATTTGCGAATTTTCTAAAATATATTTGCATCGACTACAGTAATTGATTATTGTGTTTTTTATCTGAAATCTGTTAAAAGCAAATACATATAAAAGAGATTTTGTTGTCATGGTACATATGGGCTTAGCAGGACTGTGGGTGTGTGATTTTAAAATATGAAGTTCACACTTACGTGTTATCCACAGTATGTTCACAAACATTTGGTCCTTTAAAACGGCGTATGACTCATATTCAAAACATTAGATAAAGGAGAAAAGTACTTGACAGTACAAACAGATAGTTAGGGATAATTCACCCAGAAATGCTGTCATGATTTACTAACTCTTAAAGGGATAGTTCACTTTAAAATGAAAATTCTGTCGTCATTTACTCATCCTCATGTTGTTTTAAACCTGTATGATTTTTTTTTCCTGATGAAAACAAAAGAAGATATTTTGAGAAATGATGGTAAACACACAGCAGTAAGTGACCATTGACTTCCATAGTAGGAAAAAATATTTTGGAAGTATTGTGATAAATGATGAAGAAAATAATTTGATAAATGATGGTAAGCACACAGTTGACGGTACCAATTTTATTCCTACTATGGAAGTCTATGGTCACTTACTGCTGTGTGTTTACCATCATTTCTCAAAATATCTTCTTTTGTGTTCATCAGAAAAAAGAAATTCATACAGGTTTAGAACAACATGAGGATGAGTAAATGACGACAGAATTTTCATTTTAAAGTGAACTATCCCTTTAAGGTGTTACAAACCTGTATAAATCGTAACTTAGTTTTGCACGAAGGAAGATATTTGTAATCGAGCAGGAAACAGGAGAACCATTGACTTCAATAGTAGGAAAGAAAAATATTGGTTACAAACATTGCTATCTTCCTTTGTGTTCAGCAAAACAAAGAAATGTATACAGGTTGAAACAAAATGAAACTATCCTTTTAAGTTTAAATATATTTTTCTGAATGCCTTTGTGTGAATTTATTAAATTATGAGCTTCAGACTCCTTTCGATCTCGCATATTAGAGCGAGCCAGCATATTGCAACAACACGCAATGATGTTCATAAAAATACAGTCAGAAAAGAGGCGATGTGTAGGCAGCATCCCACTTCGCTCCAAACCCAAATCAATATCATGTAACATTGAAAGAGAAGAAACTCACCATCAAAGTGGTCGTCATAGCAACGGCCCAGCCGGATTCCACCAATCAATGAGGCAGAGAGATGCTCGGCGTCCTACATAAAGAGTGTGGGACAGGGAAACTGGGCATCACTGTGCAGATTGACTAGAAAAAGACGTCGATACAGGACGAAACATGGTGAACTTCTTTGGAAAGAGCATCATCTATCTGGCGAACCTTTGTGTTGCGGTGCATTTTCTCAATGGGTCAGTGGATGGAGGTAAGATCATAGATATTTGGGTTTTGTTACTGTAATAGTTCCTGGAGTGGTGTGTAGGCATTTTTGTGTTATGCAGTATGCTGCATTCTCACATGTTGATGCTCAAGTGATGCAGCTGTTTCTCCTTTTGTTGGTTTTTTTGGTGATGCGAGATGATTTAGTGTCTCTTCATATATTATAGTCGTTTTTACATAGGAATATTTTTCTTTTGCAGAATCAAAAGATCTCAAATGCAAAAGTTTAACATACACTGACCTAAAAAGCTACTAATAAACAATTTAATTTTGATTTGGCAATCTTTTTTCCAAAATGATGGAGTAGCAATCAAATGACTAAACATGATGTGTCACGTGACTTGAAGAGCGGCAGTGGCTTTCACTACAAGGTCTTTCTTCTACCCCTCATCCAAATTGATTTCGTATTCAGTTCGCTTTTTCTTCCTTTATATAACAGAATGCAGCCTAAACTAAGACTCTTTATATTGAAAGCGCCTCTGGGAGCTGTCACACAATTGCTTTAATATTTATAATTGTATGATGACTTAATTTCTTTAATGAAAGATTTAGTTTATTCACAAAAAGAAATGTCCTAAAAAGAATTAAGAAAATATGAACTATGAGTATTTAAAGGGATAGTTCACCCAAAAATGAAAACTCTTGTCATCATTTACTCACACTCATGTTGTTCTAAACCTGTATGAGATTATTTATTTTGAAGATATTTTATCAGGGTTCCCACACCTTAGTTAACGTCAAATTCAAGGACCTTTCAAGGACTTTCCAGGTCCAATATCCTCAAATTCAAGAATAAATGTTGGGACGCATTTCAAGTGAGAGCAAGGTTACATCGTGTTACCTTTTAAGATACATTGTTACAGTTCACTTTCGAGGGAACTCGCACTGCGTCACTGCGGTGACACTTTGGGGACGCCTCCAGGGGGTGAGTGCGTCTGAATGTGTATCAAATTCAACCAATGGTGAGGCTAAACAACAAAGGCAGGGTGACGCGGGAGCCAGGAAGTATATCGCTACGGCAAGGGAGACACAGCGTCTCGTTCCTTTCTCAGGGAACAACAATTACATACGTAATCAAGATGTTATCATGTGCACTGAAATAATGATTCATTGAATTTAATCAATTTTTTTAAGGTAAGTGGTTGCAATCAATTTATTTAAGCTACATTTAAACAAAAGTTTTATATTTTATTTTACTTTACTAATCTTTTTTGTTTAAATGTAGCTTAAATAAATTGATTGCAACCACTTACCTTAAAAAAATTGATTAAATTCAATGAATCATTTTTTTCAGTGTGTCAAACACAACTATGCAAAAAAGCATTTTGGTATGAATCAACATTGGCATACAGAAGATATAATCATTTAAAACTAACAGTTTAGCACGTGTGCTTAAAAAGTCTAAAATTTGATATTATCCAAAACTACACATGGAATAATATGGATTTTTTTTCAGAAAACGTTTTGCATAAAATAGATTCAAGCACTTTCAATGACCCTTATCTATGTATGTATATTTTCAAAAACTTCCCAGGGCCTTGAATTTCCCCCCCAGATTCACAAACTTTCAAGGACCCATGGGAACCTTGTTTGATAAATTATGGTAAGTGCACAGTTGTTGGTACCTATTAAATTTCATGGTAGGAAAAGCAAATATTACACTGAAAAAAATGATTCATTGAATTTAATCAATTTTTTAAGGTAAGTGGTTGCATTCAATATATTTAAGCTACATTTAAAAAAAAAAAAAAATTATTACGTAAAATAAAATATAAAACTTTTGTTTAAATGTAGCTTAAATAAATTGAATGCAACCACTTACCTTAAAAAATTGATTAAATTCAATGAATCATTTTTTTCAGTGATAGTATTAATAGGTACAATGAGCAGGGGCGTCATGCACCAGTTTGTTTAAGGGGGCACACTTCATAGTCTAATCTTAATTATTAACATCCATTAATAGAATTCATCAAAAACTTTATAGTCTCATGGACTACACAGACCAAAATGTAAAAATAGTTTAGTTAATTTAATGAAAATTAATGAAAAAACTGAGTGGAAAAATACACTTTAACATCAACAACTCGTTTAAAAGTTACATTGAGACGCTCATCGGCCATGTCTGTGATTTGCTTTAATGATCAACACTACAAAAACAGGGAATAAAATGAAACCTTTGATGCATCGTAAATAGATCTCGATGTAATGCTGTAATTGTTTATTTATTTTTACATTTCAATTTAATTGCATTGACTAGCCAACATATTTATATACAATTATTAGAGGAACACATTTTTGGCATCATATTTGACCACATGTGATTCTGTGCCCCGCTCTGGAAGTGAATCTAGATAAAAACATTAAGAAATTGACTTTGAACCATCATTTTGAACACATGTAGGGTCAAGTAAACATTGTGGGATCTTATGCGTTTTGAAAGTGTTGCGAGCATTTGTGATGGTGTTTTTAAATTGATCAGATAACAAAATGCAACACCAGGAGCAATGTGTCTGCGAGCGTGCACAATGATGGCACCAGTTGTGTCTGAATTTGTATGATTCATTAATAATTCATTGCGTTCAGAAAAAAGCATGTGATTAAAACAACAAAGATCTCATAGTGAAGAACTGCTCATATTTCTTCCCTATAAAACAAGATAAAAAAGACAGATGAAAAGATGCTTCATTGATTTTAAGGTTGCATAAATCCATTTGGCTCAGAAATCCAGTTGGGCATGATGACACCTTTAACGTAAGCTATGTGGTTATCAAAATATTTGAAGAAACTCATACAGGTCTAGAACAACATGAGGGGTGGAGTAAATGATGACCAAATTTTCATTTTGCTGTGAACTACCTCTTTAACCTCTTCTAATACTACTGTTTAAGTCTAAATTTGTTTTTATTTGAAAACCATTTCTGCATCACTATTGTGCGCTTGTGATGGACACTCTTAAAAATAAAGGTGCATACAAGGTTCTTACAGCGATGCCATAGGTTCTTTATACAACCATTTAGAAAAGGTTTTTGAATAACATTGTGACAATATTTTTGTAAATTGAGATATATATTGCATTTCTGTCCTTCAGCTGCATTAAAACATGAGGCCACTTTGGAGATCAGTGCTGCAACCATCAACCATTCAATGGCGCTGGTGCAGCGCATGGAGGCCCTGCTGAACCACGGGAATGGCAGCGACGTGACCTTGCATGTTCAAACGGTGAACACGGATGAAGTTAAAGTCATCCAGGTCCACACGCTGGTGTTGAGTCTCCAGAGCGATGTGTTCGATGAGCTGCTTCAGACTCGTAACTCAAGCGTACTGACGCTCAGAGAGACAGCAGAGTGTGCAGCTGTATTTGATAAGTTCATAAGGTGAGCGATTCAAGTTGTCTTCATAGTCATCGATCAACAGATGTTATTATACAAAGTGATTTCCCTGCTGAATTAAACGATACAAATTCTCCATCAGAAATACTATTAAGAACCATCAGCTGTTTACCAGTAAAACCATTACAGATATCCTTTATGTAGCGTATGGCTGCTACACAGTCTCAGAAGGTTTCGTCATATAGTCACGTAAAGTTTTGATTCTTTTTTCATGATATTATCATGAATTTCCACATTTTTTCATGATCGTATAACAAATTTCTGTTTTCGTGTGATTATCACTAGGGATGCACCGATGTATCGGGCCCGATACCAAGCTCATGTACTTGTACTCGTACTCGTAAAAATGCCCCAATACCAAAGACCGATAGCTCACGTGACGTACTTTATGACCAATTTGATTATCTTGTTGTCTGTGATTTCTTAAGCACTTTGCCAGCTTTGTGACAGGCAGGAAAAAATTACATGCATTACGTCTTTGGTTTTGCCCTTTGGAGGTTATTGGACACTGTGAAATTTTGGCTTTTAAATTTTGTGATGATAAGCACATAAGAATGATTTGTTTTTATAATATGAGTTGAAGTTGTTAAAAATAAAGATGGCGATATGTTCATTAGTTTCATTGTGTTGTTCTTAGAAAATTGCCACATGAAAAAAAAACAGGAGGCTACAACAAGCATCGGTATCGGCGAGTACAAGGGAAAAAAATATCGGTACTTGTACTCGATCCTTAAAAAGTGGTATTGGTGCATCTCTATTTATCACGTATTGGTTACTCAACTGCTTTTTTTCTATTTTTAAACCATTGTCTCTTCGGTTTAGGGTTAGATTTGGTGCTAGCACTACACTCTAAAAAAACAAACGGTTCTATATAGCACCAAAACTGTTGCTTTGGATCGTAATCATAGAAGAACCGTTTTTAGTGCCATATAGCACCGTTGAAGCACCAGTGAAGCACCTGTGTAGAACCATATAGGGGCCATATAGCACCACTGTAGCAACACATATGGTTCTACATAGCACTATATGGTTCTACACAGGTGCTTCACTGGTGCTTCACCGGTGCTATATGGCACTAAAAACGGTTCTTCTATGATTACGAGCAAAGAACCACTTTTGGTGCTATATAGCACCGTTTGTTTTTAGAGTGTAGAATGTCCCTTCATAATTGGTTTATACTATTTTTTTCTGATTTATTTTTTATATGTCGCCTGGCGTTAGGGTTGCAGTTGGGTTTGGGTAGGGATGTCATTTTATGTAAATCTAACCCTAAACCAAAGCAACAATGGTAAGAAAATAGGGAAAAACTGTTGAGTAACCAATACGTAATAATCACACGAAAACAGGAATTCGTTGTACGATCACGAAAAAATGTGGAAATTCCTGATAATATCACGAAAAAAGAATCAAAAATTTACATGATTATATAACGAAATTTCATGAGACTGGGCTGTGGTCCATATTCCAAAAAGATTTAATATTGGTTTTCATACATCAGATAACATTTCACCAATAAAACCAAACGTATTATCAGTAGAGACCAGGGTTAGAAAGACCCCATTGTTACTCAAAACCAGCCTAATCACGTTTCAGGGAGGGGGTCATCCAGTAAATTTGTTTGTTTTTGCCAAGTTTTATCCGCTACAATTCTCATTCCCGGGGGTAATTATCGCTTCAACCCACGGACATGAAAAACAGCCCACGTCAAAATGGCCAAAAAGTAAACTTGGCAATCTGTGTAGAGACCCACACTGTAAAAAAATTATGTTAAATCAACATAAGTATGCTCCAACATATGGTGCAGACACAATTCCGGCAACCCGAGTTCGAATCCCGAACGGTCCTTTGAAAATCCCATTACCCTCTCTATACACTCTATACCTTCCTGTTGTCTCCTCAAATACGGTCTGGCAAAAAATGGCCCCAAAAAATAACTTAACAAATTTAATTATACAATTTTAATTGTTTTTATAAGTTATGTCAACTTATCAAAAGTCAAAACTTTAAGGGACACTCAACTTTTTTTTTTTTAAATGCTCATTTCCAGCTCCCCTATACAGTAGTTAACAGCGCAATAATATTATGCAGCTGCCGAAAATAGTTCCCTTAGTAACATTCAATGGCAGGGAACTATTTTCGGGTAATGTGTAATATCACTATGCCTGCTGCAGCCATGTTACAGCAGCAAAGTCCTTGATTATTATGCCAGAATGAGAGTATAGTTCCTAACCATATCGGCCTAGAAAATCGCAACTTTTAATTTTCTGTCGGTCTTAGTACATTATGTTACTCCAGAAGAGTCAAGTTTTAAATAGGAAAAATATTGAAACTCTTTGGTTATTTTTAGCGCAATGCTAATGGTCTAATCAGATTCAATGGATTATGCTAAGCTATGCTAAAAGTGCTAGCACCAGACACGGAGCTCAGCTGAATGGATTCCAAAAAAGTAAAAATCAAATGATCTGGAAAATTGGAATGTCTCTTTAAAATAGTAGGTTAAATTAACTTGCAAAACCAAATTGTTTTAACTTCATGCTGCATATTTTTACAGTGCACAGAGAAACTATAATATTGGTTATCTAT
The DNA here is from genome assembly GCF_027580225.2 of Misgurnus anguillicaudatus. Lineage (NCBI taxonomy): Eukaryota > Metazoa > Chordata > Actinopteri > Cypriniformes > Cobitidae > Misgurnus > Misgurnus anguillicaudatus. Next base: position 9,979,658 of record NW_027395279.1, read on the forward strand.
AGTTAATGTTTCTCTGTACAGGTATTTATACTGTGGGGACATCACTGTACGTCTGAACCAGGCCATCGCTTTACACAAGCTTGCCAGCAAGTATCACGTTTGGGACCTGCAACAAGGCCTCACCCAATACATGACCCACCATCTGTCAAGTGATTCCCCAACAGGTCACGTGGTTGGTTGGTATCAATATGCAATGCAGATCGGAGATGTTGCTCTGCAAAACAGCTGTCTGCAATATCTGTCCTGGAATCTTTCATCGGTCCTTCACAGCGCTGAGTGGAGTTCTGTCGGTGAGGAACTGTTGCTCAATTTGCTGCAGCGTTCGGACCTGGTTCTGCAGAGCGAACTGGAGCTGTACGAAGCTCTGGAAACCTGGATCAACCAGAACCAGCCTTCAACCACAACAGCTGAAAATGCACTGAAGGCAATACGCTATGCCATGATCTCACCCCAACATTTGTTCCACCTGCAGAAGAAGTCATCGCTGATGGGGAAATATTACGAATCTGTACGGGATCTGCTCTTCCTCGCCTTCCAGTTCCACGCATCCTCACCCGTGCAACTGGCAAAGTACTTCGACGTCAACTGCAGCCTCTTTACGCCACGCAACTACCTGTCACCCGCCTGGGGATCACCGTGGGTGATCAACAACCCTACAAGAGACGACCGTAGTTTTAGTTTTCCCACTCAGCTTGGACCTAGCGGCCACGACGCCAACAAGCGTGTGACGTGGAACGCCCTGTTCTCCCCCCGATGGCTTCCACTTAGCGTGAGATCCTCGTACCCTGAGCACGGCTCCATGCAGCCCACTCGTACAGATGGTGGGCGTCCGCGCATCATCATCACACCTGCCACCTCGAGTCCGGACTTTGCCGGTGTTACCTTTCAAAAAACCGTTATCGTATCCACCCGGAAGCAGGGGAAGGTTGTGGTACGTCACGTCTACAACTTTCACCAGAGCACAGAGGAGGTGGGCGACTTTTTGTTAGATGCTGACCTGCAGCGCAGAACATCCGAGTACCTCATAGACAGCTCGCTTTACTTGCATATTATCGTCAAACCCCTCTACCACAGCCTCATAGTAGCAAAGAAATAAGTATACTTTCAGTACTTACAAATGAAGGTGCCATAATTTTAAGAATGCAAATTGAAATTGGACCCAGCATCAGGTTTAATTGTTAATTTTTTTCTTCAGTTCTTTAATGTCCTTAAATTTGGGTGAATCTTAAATGTTGCATGATCAAATGAAACGAATTCACTATCGTTGAATTTTATATTGCTCTTACACACAGTGAGATTACTTTCAGCTGTCCTATAAAATTGATGCATTTACACACATTATCTTTGTTTTCAATGTATTGGTTTATTTATATGCTGTATGGCAATAATTGTAACATTTAAATAAAATCCCTACTTCAAAGATTACTGAGTGTATTTATCATAAATATATATTTATTATAATATATATTAGTCAAAATGGTCAAAAAAAATTCCTATCTGTCCCCTCTGGGGTGATACCCTTTCAAAAAGTAGACATTTGCACCTCAACATTTCAAATGACCTCACAGGTGTATATTGGTAACAAAAGTGCAAATTAGTACATCAAAGGTACACACTGGTACCAAATTTATACAAACCTTTTTAATAGATACTGCCCCAGTGACAGCTTGGGACCTTTTTTGGACCATTTTTCTGATTTTGTATGCTTTGCAAATAATTCACAAAGCCCTGATGTTTTTACAGGCGATTCAATTTACGTTTATAATTTACGTCATAAAAAATGGGAAATATGTTCCCCAGCTGTCACTGGGGCTGTACCATTTAAAAAAAAATCACCTTTGTCCCTAAAGAGTTCATAATAGTACCTCAGAGGTACAGTATATATTAGTATCTACAAGGCACATTTGGGTACCAAATTCAAATGAGGACCTTCTTAAAGGGTACTACCATGTGCCATTGATTGGTTTTTTGATACATTCAATTCTCTACTCAAGTGCAAATTCAGGCAAATCTGGCTATTATACCCTTACAGAAATTAATTTTATTATGGTAAAAGTGTAGTAACCATGTTTTTTTTGGTGTATTGATCAGCAAAACTATGGTTTTACTACACTAACCATGGTTTAACTGTGTTTTATGAATTCCATGGTTGTCAAAACCATAGTTATTTTGTGGTTACAATGGTTTTACAGTAACCATGTTTTTTTGGTTTTAACTGTACTAAAACCATGGTTCAATTTTGTAGGGTAGGCTCACTGTGGGCAGTGTACATATTGCATACATCAGATATAGTGATTTAATAATGTCTGTTAGAGCTGTGGCCTCCCTACCAGTTTTCAAACATCTGTTAAAAAATAAGATTTCAGTTCTGTTTTTGTTGTCCGCATTGTATAGCACTTTGAGTCAACTAACAGAAAGAAAAAAGAAAGAAAAAAAGAAAGAGAAAGCAATATGGTAGAAGAACCGTATATAGAGGTCATTATTGGAAACATTATGTAACCATTGTTCATTGTTTTTGTCTTCCATTAAAGCCGTAAAAATGTGTGTCATTATTTGTGCCCTGTAGGACATTGAAGAGGGATAATCTGATTTTCACAAACAGATTTCTTTCATCAGGAATGTGATCATAGATTAAATCTATATCTGAACTCATACAGCACCTTTAATCACACCAATGCAACAGCTGCTTCATCTTAACTCGTGTTTTTGGATTATGAAGGCTTTGAACTATTGTTTTAAAAGTGAGGGTGACTTTTCTATCAGACTGTGACCATTGTCATTATTTCTGCACAGATAGCTTTTGTGACAAATGCATGAATTTACTGGTTTGTGATATAACCAAGTAATTTTTCATGAAGATATGCTCCCCATATTCTATACACTGAAAAAAATGATTCATTGAATTTAATAAAATGTTTTAAGGTAAGTGTTGCAATCAATTTATTTAAGCTACATTTAAACAACAAAGATTAGTATCGTTAAATAAAATATAAAACTTTTGTTTAAATGTAGCTTAAATAAATTGATTGCAACCACTTACCTTAAAAAAAATGATTAAATTCAATGAATCATTTTTTTCAGTGTAGAAATTTACAGCGTTAAAACATTATTTGATAAACAATTTTTACCTACACTACATAACTGAAAATGCCTGTTTGTGACCATGGACCACAAAACCAGTCATAAAGGTCAAATTTTTACTTTTTTATTGGCTTAAATATTGAATCAAATAAAATATAAACGTTTAAGTATAAATTAATTAAATTGGATTTATAAATATTATTTACTTACTTTTTTAAAAATTGGTTTACTTAAATGTTTTGAGGTAATTTGTGTCCACAAAATGTTTAAGTACTCTGAACTTATCGGGTTTTACAGCGTAATGATTTTTGGCATAAAAGAAAAATCAATAATTTTGACCCATATTTTTTGCTGCAAATGTACCCACGCTACTTGGGTCCAGGGTAGGGTGGCCATTCGTGCCAGTTCCGCCGGACACGTCCCGAACATGTTTTCGGGTTCGTTCTCCGGAAGACGCGTTGCTTGACGGCATACGTCATCGAGGTTCTCACATTTCAGTTAAAATACATTAGAAAATTAAGATTTATTTCTTAAAATAGACATAAAATCATTGTAGTTTCATTCTTACCTTGAAATGTAACGGTTGCTTTTCTGAAATTAAACCCGAAATATTAAACCTTGATGACGTATGCGGTCGACCAACGCGACTTCCGGAGAACGAACCCGAAAATGTGTTCGGGACGTGTCCGGCGGAACTGCCATGAATGGCCAGCGTAGTCCAGGGTCACATTTGTTGGTGTGAACAATAAAAAACAACAATAACCAATTTTTCTTAACTGACTGCATTTTTAAGGATTAATTTGAACTTGTCTCTGAATAATGTGGAAAAATCCCTTAGGGAGAAATTAGAGATTCAGCAGAGCGAAATTAAATCCTCTCATTGCCTCTAGTCTACCATCGATCTCCTGTTTCACACAAACTGGGGCCAGGGATTCAAATTAGTCAAGCCAGTCAACCGTATGGTTAATCATAATGACAATTAACCAGTTTATCCAAAATTAATGAATGTCTAGTTGACTCCATGTCAACAGGCAAACACACAGTACATGATGTTATTCTGGAATGCTATTAGGATTACATAATTTGCCATGTGATCAAATTTCAATTGTTATAAACTCATGTGGACAGCTTTAAAGATACATTTAGTTTTAACTCTACAAAATATTGGGTTGTTTTTAACCCAGGGCTATTGGACAGAACACATTTCTGGATTAAAATGACCCAAATAATGGCTTGTTTTTACTCAACTGCTGGGTTATTGTTAATCAACCTTGTTGAAACAACCCATTATTTGGGTCATTTTTAACCCAGATATCTGTCCAATAGTTACCCAGCACTGGGTTTAAAACAACCCAACCTTTTTTTGTGTATTTAAATGCATATTGATTTCTTACACTGCATGTAATATTTTTAAAAAGATTAGTGACTGATTATTTCCATAAAGTGTTATTTTATTGGAAATGAAAACAAACAAAACAGTTAATATAAAAACAAATCCTATCATTACATGTTTAACCTTTAATAGAGGTCTTGAACAGGCTGCTTTTGCACAAATATTACAGAATACTGTGTTGGGATATCAAAAAAATAAAGATAATTTACAGTAACTTACAGACTTCTATTAAAGAAACCAAGAAAATAATTGTGCTCCACTGTTTATAGTTTTAAAAACCGGCCACCATTAAAGTCTTTCTTGCCTGCATTGTAACACATATGATACAATTAAACAATATACCTTTACTATCAAATATATAAATATTTTCCATTCTTTTGTATTTTCTTATATATTTTTTAATAGCAGCAGATTAAGCTCATAAAATACACACACTGTCTGTTTTGCCATTCTTAAAGGGTTAATTCACCCCCCCCAAAATCATAATTTACTCACCTTGTGTCATTCAAACCCTCTCTGTACCTACAATCCACTCCCATTATAAAAGGTAAACAACGCTTTACTAATAAAAATAATAAAACAGAAGAAAGTTAGAGGGTTTGAACAACATAATGACGAGACAATATTGACAAGCTTTTTGGGGTAAACTAACCCTTCAACATATTCAAAGATTAGTTATGATGTATAGCTTACCATCTTTGACTTGTTTATGAATGTCAGATTTGATTCTAACCCTGAGATGATTATAATTTCTGGGGCTTGTATAAAAAGTGCATTACATGAAAAGAGGAGCATTCTGTTTTCCTACAAAACAACATGAAGTTGCCTAGATTAGCTAGCAGAGATGTGGGTCTAATCTTCAATACTGATATCATAACACACAATAACCAAGTTAGTTATATGTATATGTTTAAATATACTGTAAGTGGCCTGAATATCCACACTTTATAACACAAATTTCATTGCATAATGTAACAAAACGCAAACAAACAGCTAGAGATTTAATTAAACTTTTTAGATTCATTTTTGCAGTTCCTCTAACTCGTAGTAACTAGTCTCACAATGATTTTCAGTAAATCTACACTATGAAGTACACTATGAAGTGCCCTAAAAGTGTCACAGCTGTTAGGAGACCAGCTAAATAAACAGATTTAGAACTAAGTTTCTTTAAACAGTATGTGAACATATAGTTTTTCACATTATAAATTAAATAATGCCATTATTGAAAAACGTATTCGCTTTAATCAACAACCACAAAAAAATGCTGGGTTATTTTTTAAGCCAATGATAAATCAAAACGGGACAAACTCAAACCGCTGGGTTAGATTGACCAGGAAATGTTTATATTTTACCCAATGATGGGTTGAAACAACCCACCATAGGTTAACCCAACGTGTTAGGTCCGGCCCATTTTTGACCCAACATGGTGTATGGAAATATGGAGGTTATGTTAACATTTATATTACTTACAGTAAGTACTTACAGCGTTTTAGGTAACACTTTCTAATAAGGTTGTATTTGGTAACATTAGTTAATGCATTAGCTTACATACATTAAGCTAACAATGAACAATACTTCTACAGCATTTATTAATCTTAGTTCATCTAAATTTCAGCATTTTCTAATTTATTTTCAAAATGTAAAGTTGTAAATTAGTTAATGCGACATGAACAATTGTACTGACATAACACAATTTAATAAAAGTTGAAAACTCTGTTGTTCATTATTAATTAATCTTAGCTATTTTATTTACTAATGTTAACAAATACATCCTTATTGTATTTTAAATACTTTAATTTAATTTAATTTAATAGCATAGTTGATATAAGATGACAAGAAAACATTTGCTGTTCAATCTCATTGTCATTACAGCCTCCAAAAACCAAACTTAAAGGGGACATTTCACAAGACTTTTTTAAGATGTAAAATAAATCTTTGGTGTCCCCAGAGTATGTATGTAAAGTTTTAGCTCAAAATATCATATAGATAATTTATTATAGCATGTGAAAATTGCCACTTTGTAGGTGTGAGCAAAAATGTGCCAGTTTTGGGTGTGTCCTTTTAAATGCAAATGAGTTGATCTCTGCACTAAATGGCAGTGCCGTGGTTGGATAGTGCAGATTTAGGGGCGGTATTATCCTTTTCTGACATCATCAGGGGAGCAAAATTTTAATGACCTAATTTTTTCACATCCTTTACCAAAACTAAGTTACTGGATTGCTCTTTTCACATTGTCTAGGTTGAAGGCTCTCTAAGCGAATAATGTGCGACGTCACTTCCTGTTGATGTTTGAACTGTTTTCAAACAAACGGAGCTTAGCTAACGCCTCCCCCTCCCTCTCCCGTCCGTGCTTTCATGAACGCGCCCAACCCCCACCCCCAAATCCTTCTTGTCGTTTATTGGCTGGAACACTTTGTTATGTTTTGTTGTGCTAGGTTTGGCCACTATGTTGATATTGCCATTTGTCGAGCCTGAACGCTGTCTACAGAGATTGCGTTTTTTTACAGTTTGATCAGCGGACAGGCAGCAAGCAGATAGTGAGGAGATGTTTGCTGTATGTAACAAAAAATGTTTTATGGTCTAAAACGCGTCAATTCGCTTAGAGCGCCTTTGATAGAAGCACTGGGGACCCAATTATAGCACTTAAACATGGAAAAGTCAAATTTTTATGATAGGTCCCCTTTAACTAAACTGAATTGCTCACTTTATAGGGGCCATTTTAGTAAGAATGCTGTCTTAGAATATACCTTCCAAAGTATGCAGTAGAAAGCAACTTAGGAGTTGTAACAGAGCTGTATATAAAATGTGTGTTACTTCTTTTGTATAGTGTCCGAGAAGTTTTTTGCAACCCAACCTTCACCTGCAGCTACAGTATCGTTAGGGTTCTCCTGAAAACCAACGACAATGTTTTAGTCTATAGCCTTGCCCCAGCATTTTCAATTGCGTGCATGCTGTAGACCAAACTCTTCATCATCATCATCATCATTATTATATATATAAATCATCCTTTCATTCAAATATGAAATCAGCCTGTCACATTTCAGGTTGTTGTCTAAAAGGTGTGAGCTGTAAAGGTAATGTATCCTGACTAGAAACTGTGGCCACATCAACATTGGATCCCTTCATGGCCACACTGTCCCTTGTAACGCTACTCTGTTTCTCGTCTTCATCGTCATCCTCCGTATCCTCTTTATCCATGAAGGCTACTTCATTCTCATAACAGAAAGAGTTTGAACTGGACCTCATGAGCTTCTTTTCGGCCAAGTCTCTAGCGCTGCATTGTGGAGTGCTGGGAACCTCGTAGGTGTTCTCAAACCTCGAGTAGTCCACCTTGTAAAGGTTTTTCTCTTCAAAAAGGACCGTCTCGAACCGATGGCCCCACAGGATTTCGCTCGTCACGTACGAGCTGCGACACTGAGTGGTCATGGCGGTGGCCTCCACCATCCCCTCCAAAATCACAACTATTTCCAACTCAGAATTTTCCAGTTCCTGTTTGCTCATATCATAAAATGGACTGTCCTCGTCGATCTCATGGACAATGGTAATAGGGGACACTAAAAATATCCGGTCAATACCAGTGTCAAACCCAACATCAATGTCTATTTGATCCAGTGGGATAAACTCTCCCTCAGCAGTGGTGCGAGATTTGAGAAGCTGGGCTCGGACGTGAGCCTCCACCAGGTGACTCTTTCGTAGGTTCCCAACTCTCCACATCAGGCACAGCTTGCCGTCTCTCATGGCTATCGTGGCGTAATAGCTAAACACGAGGGTTTCATTTCTTTTTTTGGGCTTGGCCATCTTGGCCATGACTGCACCAATGATAAAAGCATCAATGATGCATCCAAAAATGCTCTGGAAGACCACCACAAAGACAGCAAAGGGACACTCCTCCGTCACGTAGCGATAACCGTAGCCAATAGTCGTTTGCGTCTCCACAGAAAACAGGAATGCGGACGTAAAACTGTCTACGTTTGAAATGCATATCTGCTCTTGATTTTCCAAATCGCCCGACCAAAGTGCGACTAGCCAAAATATGACTCCGAAAAGAAGCCAGGACAGCACGAAAGAGAGGCAGAAGATGACCATCATCCAACGCCAGCGAATGTCAACACACGTCGTAAAGATGTCAGCTAGGTAACGCTGACCTTTCTCGCTCATGTTGATGAACTGTACGTTGCAGCGGCCGTCTTTGTTTACAAAGCGGCTTTGCGTTTGATTCTGCGTGGGCACTTTCCCACCTGCGTTTCCATTGCCGAAGCCATTTTGCATGGCGATGGGCGACAACTTCATACCGCCTTCTTCTGATGAAACTATGCTGTAGCGGTGCGCTCTCACGCTTCCCATAACTTCGGCATGAGCTGGCTGAACCTCGTCTGCTTCGGAAAACAGTCTGAGTTTTTGGAGGACGCGTTGGAGAAACACTTTTGAACTGTTGCGTGGAACAACAAGCAAAAAATACGTTTCCAGAGTAAGGGCAAGCAAGTGAAGGCTAATCTGATCTTATCATCTTTCACCAAATCATCGGATCTTATCTTCAAAACAGGGCTGTGGGAATCACAAATGGACAAAAATAAATATATTACAGAGCAAGCATCTCAAATCACTTAATCTATATTGGCATGCAAATCTGTTCATTTATATTTTTGACTTTTGAGGGTTTAAAAGGTTTAACTATCAAGAAATTTCTGTGTGGGTGGAGCCATTTTCTTTTGAATGACATGAATATCACGAGTGATGTAACACTTGACATAGCTTGACATCAGAAAGTGTTTTTTTCAAAGCACTGCACATTACAATAAACAGATTATTTATATACATTCAGCCTTAAAATATAAGACAAGACTTATTTTGTTTGCTTAATAAAATAAAAACTATATATAGGAAAATGGAAATATGTTTCACATGTAGATACCGTTTGGATTTCCTCTTTTGATCTGAAAAGATCAATACAATGTTGTCTGCTATTCTATTACTGCCAGCTAAATCAGTATGGACTTTTAGATGCAATGGGACTCTTTAATTGTAAATATTGAAAACAATGCCACAAAATTTAAGAGAATTTGGGCAAAAGGTTTTAAATTTAGAAATTACATAAAAGCAAGAGCACACTGAGCATAGCTTATGTATTTCTATATTATATTATTCAAAAGTATAGATAGATAGACAGATAGATAGATAGATAGATAGATAGATAGATAGATAGATAGATAGATAGATAGATAGATAGATAGATGGCCAAAAAAGCTGCACCTTAACAATCAGCGTTCTGCAAATAGCTCGTCTGTAGTGATCCCAATAACATTTACATTTAGTTATCCAGTAAACAAAGATTAAAAACACCTAAAGAGTACTTACCTTTAAGAGTTCAGTCCCTAACCTGGTTTATATTAGCACATTTCGAGAGATTAAAGTTGTTCTCTAGGGAAGGACAGCCGTGTGTTGGCCAAAGCTCAAACAGATCGATAAATACTTCACAAAATCCTCTGAATCTCCGCCCCGTGATGCTGTAATGTCAGCTGTGATGGTGTTGTGTTGACAGCATCCCTCAGCCCAACCTGCCCTCATGATAACACAATGCATTGAGAAATACAATCTCTTAAAAAAAAACTTAAATGTTTTATGTCTGACTGTATGGTTCCATAAACAACCTTGAACATCCAAAGGTCATTTTTTCAAAATTGAGATTTATACATTATCTGAAAGCTAAATAAATAAGCTTTCTATTGATGTATGGTTTGTTAGTATATAAAAAATCTAAATATTGAGAAAATTGTATTTTAAGCAACTACATCCATTCACAAAAAATAAAGTTTTGATATATTTACTGTAGGTACAAAATATGATCTTTATGTAATATCCTAATGATTTTTGGAATGAAAGAAAAATCTATATTTTGACCCATACAATACATATACTGTACCCGTGTTACTTATGACTGTTTTTGTGGTCCAGGGTCACGAATGTTTAAAAAAAATGGTTTTACAGACAATGAAATGACAAAAGCACCGATTAGTTCGGAAACTAATTTACCAAAACAATTTCTAGGGTGATTTCCAAAGGACCAAAGTACCATTTTCCAGTTGCATCTGCAATGTACCATTCATACTGATGGCTGTTCTGAAATCAGTGCAAATGGCAGCAGCATTCATGCAGTGATGGGCGATACAAAAAACATCCAGACAGCAATCTGGCCCAAACAATAAGCATTTAATTTATTCCTATAATACACATGTGCAAGTACCATCATACTGCCGCCACATCCTCATGTAAATGGTCAAGATAGAAAGAGGATACACGCAGACAGGACTGAATTAGTGGCTGAAATGTGCACATCAGTCATGAGATCAGCTTCCTGTACAATCAATAGACATTTGATTTAAATTTATAATTGATGTATTGTTATTTTACTTCTGCAGTAACAACATCTCCAAGTTTTTTGCTTTGTTTAATACATACTCCATTTCAAATATTGACTTCAAACGAACTAAAGGTGATTTATTTTGATTGATTTTTCATTGCAGTAACCGGAGATATCAGTGGTATGAAGACACAACTGGGACTTTAGTGTTTGAGGAAAACATCTTGAGCATCAGGTCACCATCAGATCAGGATAAGTTCTGGTGTAGAGGAGAGAGAGATGGACGACTCTCATCCTCACAGTACAGTGATCATGTGACTCTCTCTGTTAAAGGTCAGTAATTACTGTAATAAAGACTCAAAGAGAAGTTTCTTCAGGATCTGAATGTATTTTATTATCTTGCAGGATCAAAACCTAAACTCAGATCAGATACTGAAGGATCTGTACTGACAGGAAGCAAACAGTGACTCTGAAGTGTCACATTGATCAGTCGACTGGATGGAAGTTTTACTGGTACAAACACACACAAAACACTGAGAAGACGACAACAGAAAAACTCTTACACAATCAACAGTGTTAACAGATAAGAGCAAAGATGTTTTTGACTTTGGAGAAGTTTATGGAGACAGAAAGTTTTATTTCATTTTAGGTACAATGCTCTGCTGCAGAATAAACCAACATTACATGAAATTAAATCTTAGAAAAATAAAATGCAACACAATATTATACTGTAGCAGTAATATTAATGCAAAACGTCAAATATAATACTAAAACCGAGACACAAACACCTTTCTGCTGAATACATACTGTTATTTAACCTGTTTAAATGTTTATTTATAAATATCTGTGGTGCACAATTAATCCATTTGATCTGTTTTTATGGTTTTATTTGTTATAATACCATACAAATTAACCATGGTTTAACTAAAATTTTCTATATAAATGTTATACAACCATTTATAATTTTATAAGAATAGTTGAAGAGTTTCGTTGCAAAACGAGATAAATCAATTTTTTTAACATTTTTGTCAAAACATGTTTATTATTATCTTATCATGTTATGAAGGTTTAAATCAAAACAAACCAACTGCAGTTGAATTGAAATTAATTGGAATGCACAACCAAAAAACGAGATTTCTGAACAATTAACAAAACGGTGGTTATTTCGTTTTGCAACGAAACTCTTCAGTTATACAAATCAACCTACCAAAATCCATGGTCATTAAACTTGATAGGCTAATAAAATCATGGTTAGTTTTCCTAAGGGCAAGAAAATGATGGCCATATTGGTTATAATAAATAAATTATTATAAATTATAATAAAATACATTTCAGTTTTCAAAGCAGGATGGCAAAGTTGTGTATGAAACAAATCAAAAAATATGCAACAAATGTATTAAGCTGCATTTAATTCAGCATATAATCTAAAAAAAACAAACATTTTATTACAGTCCTTAAAGGGACTTTTGTTTCGAAAATATGCTCATTTTCCAGCTCTCCTAGAGTTAAACATTTGATTTTTACAGTTTTGGAATCCATTTAGCTGATCTCCGGGTCTGGCGCTAGCACTTTTAGCATAATCCATTGAATCTGATTAGACCATTATCAATGCGCAAAAAAACCCCAAAGAGTTTCAATATTGTTCCCATTTTTCCTATTTGCCCCAAAATAGTCTCCTGCTATTGAAAGTTACCAAGGAGACTATTTTCAGGTGCTGCGTAACATCATTGCGCCTCCTGCAGCCATGTTACGGCAGCAAAGTCCTTGATTATTACGCCAGAATGAGGGTAGAGTTTCTAGCCATATCTGGCTAGAAAATCACAACTTTTAATTTTCTGTCAGTCTAAGTACACGATGTGACTACAGAAGAGTCAAGTTTTAAAATCGAAACTCTTTGGTTACTTTTTTTAGCATGATGCTAATGGTCTAATCAGATTCAATGAATTGTGCTAAGCTATGCTAAAAGTGGTAGCGCCAGACCCAAGCCGTTTCTCAATACCAAGTACGCCAAACTCGGACTTGTGTCCTTCGTAGTTCGAATTTGCAAGTTCAGACTCGGAAGAACGAACTTCTGACGCGAAATGCATTCTGGGAAACTTCGCTGTCATAAGTCCACACAAGTCTCCTCTGATGCATCCTCGATAAAATGGGCGGATCAAGAACACATCCGGGGATTTTATGTGAACTTGGGCTTGATGCGAACTTTGAATTGGAACAGTACTTGGGCCGCGACTGATGACGTTTCACAAGTCCACAAGAACGCAAGTACAGACAAGAACGCATATTGAGAAACGGCTCCAGAGATCGGCTGAATGGATTCCAAAACGGTAAAAATCAAATGTTTAACTCTTGGGGAGTTGGAAAATGAGCATATTTTCAAAAAAGTACAGTGTTCCTTTAAAAACATCAGGATTGGTTTATAAAATGTTATTAAAATCACAGCAACACTTAATATAAAAAATAAATGAATGAAAGAAATTAATTGAATGAATGAAATGTATGTAAGAGCCAATCAGGCATAGAAACTGGCATTGTGATATATCTTTGGCTTAATTGAGACCACGGCACAGTTTAAGTCACTTCTAAATCCAGAGCTCTTCAACATGAACACAGTTTTACACCAGGCACTTTTCTTCTGCTCTTTCTTCATGATAGCAGTGACTTCAAACGTCTCATATGGAGGAATCAGCACCTCTTTTTCATGAGGATACTGGGAGTATTTTGACACATCAGCACCATAACAAGTTTTGATTTCAAAACAAGATTCTGTTCCAAATCCCATTGCAATTTTACGATCAAGAGAGGAAAATGCAAATGAACCAAAACGAATGTGTTTGTTCAGAACATTCTCATCAAATGTAAGTCTGGTACCACGATAAGTTGTTATGCATTTATTTTGTGTTTTCTTAAGAATCTGTATCGCTTCTGTCAAGAAAAAGTGAAGTGAATACCACGTGTAAGTCTTGTCTCTGTATTTTTGTCTACCAGTCCTAACATCCTGATTCAACTTTCTGTGTAGCTCAGAAATACTGTACGTATAAATCGCAACTAAATGGTGCATTTTCAATTTATCAGGTCCAGGGATTTGTCCTGTACTATACAACCAAGCTTCCCCAAAGTAAGATATTTTATAATCACAGATTTCTTTGATTAGATATTTTGTTCTCACTAGGTTTTCCATCTTGTATGTACAGCCATCATATCGGTCATCAACTGAGTCCGGTGCCATATCTAATGGATATTTCTCTCCTTCAACAGGCACTCTGTTATCCTACAGCAATGAGAAATAATAATTTCCGATCATCAATAATCATGATTGTACAGTAATATAAAGACTCATATCTTACAATCTTACCCATCCTAGGACAACTTTACTGGTCAAAATGAGAATTAGAGCTGCGTTGATCAACATCCTGATTTGCAAAAGAATGGAGATCAGGTATGAATACTATACAGTCAAGAAGCTGCAGGACAAAAATACAACATTGTGTTAGAAAGACATCCAAAATCTTTGCACGATACAAAACTGCAGACCACAGCTTCTTATAGTTTCCAGTTCAGGAATAAGAAAGCATTTAACATTTTGCCTTAAAAGCCATTTAAAACATTTAAAAGCAAGCATATTAATGCAAGCATTGACTCTAAATATCAAATCATATCTGCTAACAATCAATTCACCAACATGAACATTTACAGGTCCAAACCTTTCAGATGTTGAGACCTTCAGGTGATTTTTCTTCCAGTAACAAGTTTCAGAGTACTTAAATAAATAATGTTGAGATCTTATGTGCATGAAAAAAGTGTGGCAGTGAGAAAGAAACTACAAGGGTTTTATGCCAATAGAAAGTAGTAGGAGGGGCAAAGGTTTCTAAGCTATTGAATGTGAACATCTGCAGATAACAACATCTATATTTAAATTCCATATCACACCATTTTTTGTCTGTTTGTGTCGGGGCGTTTTCATTGCGCCGATGGAGAAATAAACAACTAATAATGTAGAAATGGGAATAAGTAAAAATAAGTTCTCATAAACCAGAACTAATAATCATTCATGATTTGCAAAGCACAAATGGTATAAAGCATTAAAGAGAAAAGTAAAATCATTAGGTTTTACTTTTCATTTGGGTTAACTCATTTGCCCTGCTATGGGCTTTAACACCTCATCACAGGAAATGAACAAGCAACAGTTTCTGTCTGCACTTGTTAAAATACTGTACTGTCAAAGACAACTGTCAAATCATAATCCAGAGAGACATTAAGAGAGTTAAGATGCAAATGAAAAATGAACTTTACTTTAATAAACAGAATGAAAATTGACAGAATTCAGCTTAACACAGCAACAGAGTTAAAAAAAAATTTCAGGTTGAGTTATTTGTATGTGCATACATTTATTTGGTTACTTTACAATAACAGGACATAAATAATTATGCAGTAAGACCCCTACATTTTATTCTTAGTTAAATATGAACTAATGATTAGAGATGCACCGATATATGGGCTAATAATTGGAATCTTGCGACCGGCAGGTTGCGACATACCCTTGAGCAAATTGCTCCCTCACTGCTGTGTGTGTCTGTGTGTGTGTTCACGGCTTGCAAAGCATGTGTTCACTACTCACTTGGATGGGTTAAATGCAGAGGTCACATTTTGAATATGTGTTGCATATTTGACAAGCATTTCACACTTTAAAGTCGCCATGAAACGGAAGTAGTGATTGCCTTATTTTCCCCGTAGTGACGTATATCCGAATGAAACGGCTTCTGAAATGAAATAAGGCAGGGCTGAATTTGAATTGGCCCATCGAGATCTGATTGGATTGTTTGAAGTTGGGTCGTGTTGCTAATTGCTAATCGCTGTGATATTCTCCCGGACCCCGCCCACCTGCCATACCATATGACCGGAAGTGAAGAGAGAATCGTTTTGAGGAGGGGAGGAGATTTGCATTTTTGATTAAAGATTATGAGCACACACACATTTTTTTAAAATAATGAAGCTCACAGATAAGTCATTTTTTAATAATACCACAATATTAAAAACTATATATATAGTTTTTTCATTTTAATTTCATTGCGACTGGTCAAAAGACCACCAAACTGTCGGTATTGGCATCGGTTTTAGCAGATATCACTCTGAATAATCATCAATTGGTTGAATAATTTTATATCGGTTAATCTCTACTAATGAAAAGCTAAAGCCCCCCTATCCTTAAAAATGCACTTTTAAATGTGTTTCTAGCAGAAAATGAGTCGCCAGTGTGTGTGCAGGAACATCCTGTTATTATACAAATCCATCAATAGATCATTTGCGTGTTTGCAAACAGAGATGACGCATTTTGTGGGCGGAGCACAACTGGGGGCAGAAAGTGACAGCTTTGCAGTATTTTTTTAGCGTTAAACTTTGATTTTGTGTTCTGTCGAAGTCTGTTTCCCTTCAGTGTAATGTTTCTTATAACGTTTTCATCACGTTAAAGCAACACCAAAGAGTTTTTTAACCTTAAAATAACATTTCCAAAAAAGTTTCAGTCGTTCATCCACTCGAAACATTTATCTATCTATCGGCCAAAACTGCACTAAAGAAGTTTCCAACAGTCGGGTCGCGGTCCTGTAGTTCGAGTGAAAACTACAAAAACTTGCTTTACGGCAGACCTACAATCCAATCAGAGCCAGCTATGCTGCAGTAATCACGACAGTGTTAATGGACAATTACACTTCTAACCTGTAGGGGGAGCAAAGAGCAAAAACTCTTTAGTGTTGCTTTAAGTTTATTTTTTTAGATAAATAAAAAGTTTAAATGGCTTGGCTACTGATATATGTGCATGTATGTATGTAATGTATATGTATTGTTCTTTATTGATATATCAATTATTTTTACAGTATAATTAAATCGCTAAAGTACATATAAAGCAATACTATCATGTATTCTAAATATTTCAGCATTTTCCTGTTTTTTTATATTTATAGCCTACCTATTTGTTCTAAAACTATTATAAAACTATTATTTTTAATTTGTTTACATACAAATTAATATGCATAGGCCTGTTTATATATTAATAACACATTACATCATGTGTGTGCTATATTTATATATTTATTAAGTATGTAAACATCATAATTTTAGAACAAACAGGAGGAAGACGTAGGTTAAGATATAAGTTAAAAAGAAATAATAGAAAACGGATAAATAATGGTGATATTATTGCTTTTTCAGTATAACCCATTCAAATCTTGAATCTTTCTAAATAAATTATAAACGTAACGTGATGAAAACACTATAAGAGACACATAGAGGGAACACCGGACATCGTCTTTAATTATTTTCTATTCTAATTATTAATAGATTTCCAGATTATTTCATCACTCCAGTCTGCCAGTTTAAGTGCAAACATAAACACATACGTTTATCTTCAAATGGTGTCTTTGATGACGGTATTTTATAAGGTAATCTCCTTTAAACAGCAACAGTCACACAAAACAGGCTGTTGGGGGATCCGCTATCAACTTCATGTCACAATGAGATTACGCCCCACCCATGACTAACTTTCTGCCAGTGACACATGTTTTGATGTAGTCCAAAGCACATGTGTAAGCGCTCTACCCCCTACTTACGGGGAGGGGAACAGAAGCTTTCTTTGCATTTAAAGAGACAAACACAAAAACATCGCGTTTTTCATTGCAGCCACAAATGTTCAACATCACATAATGAAAGATCTGTGTTGTATTTTGACACATTACCGACACATTCTGGGAATATTTTTATATTGCTGAAAACCCCTATTCACTTATGGCCCTTATTTTCTTATTCATTTCATGCCTGTTAATTAACACATATTGTCTTGGTTTCACAGACAAGGCTTAGCTAAAGCCAGGACTACTATAGGCCATATTTAAATGAAGATGTTTAAGCATCTTTTATAAACATGCCTTGGAAAAAGATGTTACTGGTTTGCATCTTGAGACAAATCAATGGCATTGATTTAAAACATGAATAAAAAAAAGTAAATATTTACATCTGCCAATGTATAACCCAGTGGGAGGATGAAATAAAGAAGTGTCCTGATATATATATATATGAAGAGAATATATATATGAAGAATTTTCAAAAATTTTGTTTTGTTTTTCAGGGGTGACATGTCTTCGATGCGCAAATAAAAAAGCACAGAGGCATATCATGAAAGTTATTTGAACAAACCATGATAAACACATAAAACAATTAGATGTATTCAGTATTGTTTATGAAAAATATTAATTTATGAAAAATATAAATATAATATCACTTCTTACACACTAGAGGGAGACATGAGCTTAAGAAATTATTTCCTTAACAAAAGTACATGCATTAAGGACTATAATAAACATTAACTAATAAACAGTTATATATATATATACACTGTACTGTACTGTACTGTACTGTAATTGCATTTTTGTAATAATATGGAAGCAGAATTAATAAACCCAACATATTTTTATCAGCATAATATTAGTTGTTTTTAAACTGTCACTCGCAATATGACAACCATACAACAACAACAGGAATAGTTTATGATTTATTCCATTAGGTATTTAATTGGTCCCACCCTATCTGGCTAAATCTAACCACACTCTTGTCAAAACTAATGTGGGCCCTGCATGGGCAAACCCAATTGCGGTCTCTATGTTTTTTTTGTAAGCAAGGCAAGTCCGCTGGCCCCAATTTATAACTGGACACAGTTTCAGTGTGTATGCATACTTTATATATTTGATGACCATAGACGGGTTGATTGGGCACATGCACGTTGATAGGGTTACGCACCTGGCCTGAAGCTAACTTCTGGTCTTTAACGGTTTGGCTAGTGGCTAAACTGACCTCTGAAACAATTACTTTAATGAGGGGAGATGGTGAGCATGGTGTAAAGAGAGGTTTGGCAGCCAGGCAAAAATTTAAGGATCTGTAACATTGTATTCGTTAAAATTCGGCAAATGGGAAGCGGGATCGGCAAAGGACCTCGGATATCGGCAAAGGACCTCAGAGATAGAAACATGATGGCAACTATAAGTTTAAGAGACTTCCATGTTGGCTTCATCTGAGAGATCGGAAGGTTGCCCCTTGATCAGGACTTTTTCACTCTTCATCACATTTGTAAAATCCAAATGTGTTGTTCTATTAAGTTTGTAAATTGTGTAGTCTTGTTAAAAAAGGTGAAAAATAAAATGTGACATTCTGTACTTTTGTCTCATATTTACCTTGTAATTTTTAGACAAGGATTTTTTTTTTTGCCTTTATTGTCCCAATGGAGGGCACTGTATATTTGTTCTTTGGCCCAATTTACTGACATGGTTTAAATCTATAGTTATCTGATTCTTTGGTCTTCTGCTGTCTTAAAATGCATATATGTAGAGCCGGAAAATATACTTTTTTTTCTGGGGATGCATGCTCTAGCAAAATATTTGTAAGCAAACCGTTCATGAGCTCCTTTCACTTAATATTAATTTTCCGGCTATTGAAGTGAATGGGGCTCATTATCAGTTTGGTAACAAACATTTCTCAAAATATCTTCCTTCGTGTTTGTGGAATAATCTATGTGGTGAAACTGCATATTTGGGCACTAGGGGGCATAGTTGGGACAGAGTATAAACTGGGTGTTTAGACCCTGAGAGCTGGTGTGCATGCTAAAAAGTAGACAACACGAAAATGTTCATCAAAACAAAGACATTTATACAGGTTAGTAACAACATGAAGAGTGAGAAAATTATGACAGATTTATTTTTTGGGTGAACTATCCCTTTAACTGCAAGGCTCATAGTTATCTTGCCATCATGGCTCTGTAACCCCCTGCTGGTTAAGATCATAACTACACCACTTGACTGCACAAAGCATCTTTAATCATTGATAATCATTCACACTTCATATGATAGTGTATTCTAATCAAATGCATTTTAATGAGTAATATTTTAATCTCAGATATTTAATGAAATAGTTGTACGTATTTTAATAATCCTTAGTAAGGACTGTGTGGATACATGTGGTCTGTACTGCTATCAACCAATCAGAGCTGTCATGAGATCAGTTTCCTGTACAATTTGATTTATTGTCATTTTACCTCTGCAGTTACAACCTCTCCGACTAAGTTTTTTGATTCGTTAAATACAGTGTCCATTTCAAACATTGACGTCATGCAAATGGTTATACAAACATGTATTTGATTATAATTATAGTTATTCAAACAAACCTACCAAAAACCAAGTAATTTTTCAAAATTGATCCAACCTTTCATTTTTTACATGCATATCTGGGACTGTACTTTATACCACAACACAGTTTAAGTCACTTCTATATCCAGAGAGCTTTTCAACTTGAACACAATCTTACACCAGGCACCTTCCTCCTCTCTCTTTATATCAGTAACTTCAAATGTCTCATACGGGGGAATCAGCACCTCTTTCTCATTAGGGAACAATGAGTATTTTGACACATCAGCACCGTGACAAGTCGTTGGTCAGGCATGAAGGACGGTCAGTAGATCAGTGGTGTGATGACCTTCACAGCAACAGGAACTGGGTCTGTTTGTCTCGTCCTCGGGGTCGAGGACAAGACAGGGAGAGAGACTCAGAATCCTATTGGCGTAGGGGCCGTTCACATGTAATGCAAGTGTCATACAGTATTGTGGTTTAAATCAGCTCGGTTCCAGACAGGCAAACTATTGCGGCATAAGTATATTACCCAGATGAATTATGTGAATGCTTTGTTCTGGACAAACTAACTATTGCGGGATAAGAACATTTACTGGACATTTTATGTGAATGATTTGTTAAAGAAGAATGTCTTAAGTTTAGATTAAAATTGATCGACTGTGTCTGATACTCGAACATTATTTGGTAAATCATTCCAGAGCTTAGGGGCCAAGTAGGAAAAGGATCTACCACCTTTAGACAATTTTGGTACTCTAGGGATAATTAAGTGCCAGAATTTTGTGATCGCAGTGTGCGTGATGGATTGTATTCTGATAGTAATTCTTTAATATATGAGGGTGCCAGGCCATTTAAGGCTTTGTAGGTCATTAGTTATATTTTAAATTGTAGGCAATATTTAACTGCTAGCCAGTGTAAAGATGTCAGAATTGGACTGATGTGGTCATACTTTTTAGATCGAGTAAGCACTCTTGCGGCGGCGTTTTGAACCAGCTGTAACTTGTTTACCTGATTTGCGTGACATCCCCCAAGTAACGAGTTACAATAGTCTATTCTAGAGGTCATAAAAGCATGGATAAGCTTTTCTGCATCTGATGCAGACATCATATGACATATTTTTGAGATATTTCTAAGATGGAAGATTAAGAATGCTGTGCGGCAGACATTGGAGATATGACTATCGAAAGATAGATTGCTGTCGAACATTACGCCTAAATTCTTAACTGTGGAACATGGCACCACAGTGCAGCCATCTATGGGCAACTTGTAATCTGACATATTATGTTTGGAGCGATTTGGTTCAATAATAAGTATCTCTGTCTTATTGGAGTTTAGCATAAGAAAGTTACGTGCCATCCAGTCACTAATATCACTAATGCAGTCTGTTAGCTTAGAGAACTGGTGGGTTTCGCTAGGATGTGACAAGATGTAAAGCTGGGTATCATCTGCGTAGCAGTGAAAACTTATGTTATGTTTCCTGATGATGTCTCCTAAAGGGAACATATATAACGAGATTAGGATAGGGCCTAAAACTGATCCCTGTGGTACGCCATTTTTAACTCGGGGAGCGATATGACTCTTTCTCATTTACATAAACAAAGTGATAGGGATTGGTTAGATACGATCTAAACCAGACTAACGCCTGACCACTGATACCTGTCAGGACTCAGCCACGAGAATCTTGTTTTATATTTATGTTTTATAGTGATGGCAGGGTTCTGACAGTCTCTTGTTTCATGTGGAGGCTCATGCCTTGTTTATTGTGGCATGTGCCTCTGGTGTCTCGTCTCTAGTCCCCGCCCCCCTTGTTCTCCCTGTTAATTATTCATTTTTAGTTCATCCCTCGCACCTGTGTTGCCCTCGTTAAGTTTCCCTATTTAATTTAATTGTCTCTTGTCTTGTGCTGGTTCATTGTGATCATTCGTGTCATGTTATGCTGTATGTCATGCTGTTCTTTATTTTAGTTTTTAGTCTTGTTATTCAAGTTGTGTCATTGTTTTGTATACCATGTTTTATGTAGTTTTGCCCCCTCGTGGGCTTTTGTTTCATGTAATAAATGTTCAATGTTCACTCCCCGATATCATTTGCATATGGGTTCATTCGACATCAGTTCTTCACAATACCAACATAGTTTTTTAGTCTATTGAGTAAGATTGTGTGATCTATTGTGTCAAAGGATGCACTAAGGTCTAGTAATATAAGGATTGAGATTCCACCACGATCGGATGTTAATAGGAGGTCATTTGTAACTCTAAGCAGCGCTGTCTCTGTGCTATGGTGGGGCCTGAATCCCGATTGGAACTTTTCATATGTACTATTATTCACTAAGAATGTGCGTAGCTGGCTTGCCACTAATTTTTCTTATATTTTAGAAAGAAAAGGTAGATTTGTGTTTGGTCTAAAGTTATTAAGATCTCCCTGGTCAAGGTGTGGTTTTTTAATGAGCGGTCTAATAACTGCTAGTTTGAAAGCTGTTGGAACGTATCCTAATTCTAGTGATAAGTTAAAGATATTTAGTACGGAAACTGACTAGCAAAATTTAAACAAAGTAATGATGATAGATCATGAGATATTATTTAATAGACTAGTAAGTGTGGATTAAGGATGTTTAAAATCTCTAGCATGGTGGTCAGGACATGAATGGAAAGGTTTATTTATCTCCAAATATATCATTAATAAAAATTAGCAGGGTAACTTTGCAGTATACCACATTATATATTTCCTAATATGTGATTTCCATATTATAGACGAGAGTAGGCCTATTCAACGGCAATTAACCTCTCATAGTCATATGGCAATAAATATCCTCACAACATTATTCTTACAGTTATTCAAAGATGCACACATTATTCCGCATCTGATTTGAATATTAGATGAGACTATTCATATAACGGCAATGAACGTCTTATATGGCAATAAATATCCACATATAACTTAACGTAACAACATAATGAAACTAATAAAACTGAAGAGGAAGCAGGATTGACATGTAAATTGAATTATTATTACCGGAAAAACAGCAATATTACTGAAATGCGTCAAACACGCTGTAAACCGCATTAACAAGTCCAAGCAATAAAAGTGGAAAAACATTATATCTCTTAAAACTTTATATGACAAAATTATATTTAAAGGAAATATTCTTACAGTTATTCAAAGATGCACAAATTATTCAATATATTATTTCCTATTTATGAGCACGTTTGTCTCTGGCCTTGCTCTGTTAAGTAGCTGCTTTCTTTTAAACAGGTATCATTATATGCTTTATATCAATAGAGTAAACTTTATAGTTACTTACACTGTGTTGGTCTGATATGAATAACACACGTCGGCAAATTACTATTATTTGAAAATAATATTTATTTATTATTTGCAAATTATTATCTTATTTGAATAGATTTGTATCGCTGCTTCCACAGACATCAGTGTGTATTTTATAAACTAAATGTAGGCCATTGTTTTACCAGTGCTTATGTGTATAAAATAAACATTATGAGGTTAAAAACACTGCATAGTGTTGATATATGCAGCGCTGAGCTCGTCCGTCTGGCTCAGCGCCAACCAATGCGAAAGACGTTTGAATCTGGCAGTAATGTCACATTCTAAATCTGATATGGGGATAAGGTTAAATTATTATTTAACTCAAAAGGTTAAACATTTTATTTGTAACCGTGAATACAAAAATGAAACAGAGGGGCACAAATCAGATCTGAGGGGGCAATGCCCCCTTTTGCCCCCTCGTGGCACCGGGCCTAATACAGACCACAACTTACAGTTTCCAGTAAAGGAATGAGGGAGAATTCAGTTTTGCTTTTAAAAGATAAGATATTTCTTTCACAGACATCCTTTATGAAATGAAAACATTAAACAAACCTTGTTAGATGTTAAGGGCTTTAGGTGATTTTTGTTCCAATTTCAAAGTTAACCCTTTAGTAAAATAAGTTAAGCACCTAGAATGTTGAGATTTCATGCATGAAAAGAGAGTGGCAGTAAGGAGGAAACTATGAGGGTTTTATACTTTAAAAAGTAGTAGGCGGGTCAAAGGTTTCTAAGCTATGAAAACCTCACCATTTCTAAAGACATTTGATCAGCTCTGAATATTTAATGTGAACATCTGTATAACAACATCTATATAACATCTTAATTATATATCACACGTTTTCATTTGTCTGTGTCTGGATGTTTCCAGAGATAGACTTGTAGATGAGACTAAAATAAACAATAGTAGAAAAGTAATGTAGGCATGCAAATGAGTAGTATTATTAAGTTCTCATACACAAGATCTAAAAATAATTTATGAATTGCGAGGGACAAAATAATGCAGTAAGAACAACTTGCAGCAATAGTTCAATTTAGTTTAGTTAAAAGTAACCCGATTCCAAACCAGCACCTGTATACTGTAGATATTTTTATGTGTGCATTGGGCTGAGGGTGTCTGTCCATCTTATATTTCACACTGAGAATCTGCGTATCTTACCTTGATGTTGAATTTTGTCAAATTTATGTTGAAAACTTTGCCTTGGTGGAATCCACAGCCACATTAACAAGATGTACAAGTGAAACCACAAATGAAAATTATTCTCAGAAAGCAAATAATGACAATGAGTATGCTGAGTATCATGATGAGTATGTGTGAATGTTCTTCACACATTGACCATAGAAGGCGGAGGTGTTTAAAGCTGTTTTCTTCTGTACATTTTTACAGTAACATCTTTCATCTGTTTTAATCATCTGGTTATTCTGTTTCCATAGCCTTTTTACTAAAATACTGAACATTTCAATACTAAATCAGTGAAGTTGAATGTTGAAAGTATTAGTTTACTGTAAGGTTCATGTTTATCTGGTTATCATATCTCTGTTAACCCTTGGTGGTAGAGATTATTGCCAAACCAATTGACTGCACAGAGCACTGGCGACAACCATTCACACATATCAGTGTCCTCTTACACAATACATTTTTTTCAAACAATATTTCAATCTCAGATATTTAATTAAATTGTACATATACGTCCTATGTTAAGGACTTTGTATGCCATCAGCCAATTAGAGCTCTCATGGCATAATTTCCTGTATAGTCATTAGTTGTCACGGTTGGTCTTACCGGATAATGGAAAATAACAGAAGATGAACCCAAACGCAAGATGATGTAAGAAAATATAACTATGATTTATTAACATAAACTAAAACACCCACGAGGGGGTAAAAACAGAAGGGAAACAGAAACACTGTGTTGTAACACAAAATAAACAGAACACGAGAAGAACTCGGATTTGAAACTGGTGAACACAAACACAGCAACTACAAACATCGAACAACGCACGCACACCACACAGAGAACACAAGGGCATTATAAAGACACCACATCAATGGGGAACAGGTGAACATAATAAATCACTTAAGACATGATTACATAAGGGAGTAGGGTAAAAGTGACAAGACACTGGGAATACGTGTTACACAGATATGATGTGAATACACACGTATTCCCACATAAAACACTGCTGCCCTGGTCCTGCCCTCTGGATAATAACCAAGGTCAGGCAAGACCATGACAGCCACAAAACACTGGGAACACGTGTCACACAGATATGATGTGAACACACGTGTTCCCACGTACACACACTGCTGTCCTGACCTTGCCCACAGAACATAGACCTGATCTACACTAAGGTCTGGCAAGATCACGACAGCAACAAGACACCGGGGACATGTGGCAGCCACACACAGAATGTGATCCCACATGTCCCCACACAGAACATGATACTGCCACGGTCCTGTCAGATGCACTCAGACCTAATCTAGCACGGATGTCTGACAGGACCATGACAGTACCCCCCACTTAAAAGACGGATACAAGACGTCACAAACAAAAACAAACAAAAACATTAAACACGAGGAACGAAAGACTGAACAACAGAAGACAACCACAACAACATTACAACGAACAACAGAGGTAAACAAACATAGGTGACAAAAGGATTGGGGTGATTTAACAAAAACAATAAATGATGAAGGGGAGGTGGGGAAAAAACAGGGGAAACAAAATGTCCATGGGGCACAAAAGTCTTAAAGTCCTGCGGCTGAGAAGCCGACTGGTGACTTGTCCCCGGCTGCGTCGGCGGGTGACGTGTCTCCGGCTGCGCCGGCGGGTGACGTGTCTCCGGCTGCACCGGCGGGTGACGTGTCTCCGGCTGCACCGGCGGGTGACGTGTCTCCGGCTGCACCGGCGGGTGACGTGTCTCCGGCTGCACCGGCGGGTGACGTGTCTCCGGCTGCACCGGCGGGTGACGTGTCTCCGGCTGCACCGGCGGGTGACGTGTCTCCGGCTGCACCGGCGGGTGACGTGTCTCCGGCTGCACCGGCGGGTGACGTGTCTCCGGCTGCACCGGCGGGTGACGTGTCTCCGGCTGCACCGGCGGGTGACGTGTCTCCGGCTGCACCGGCGGGTGACGTGTCTCCGGCTGCACCGGCGGGTGACGTGTCTCCGGCTGCACCGGCGGGTGACGTGTCTCCGGCTGCACCGGCGGGTGACGTGTCCCCGGCTGCACCGGCGTGTGACGAGTCCCCGGCTGCACCGGCGTGTGACGAGTCCCCGGCTGCACCGGCGTGTGACGAGTCCCCGGCTGCACCGGCGTGTGACGAGTCTCCGGCTGCACCGGCGTGTGACGTGTCTCCGGTTGTGCCGGTTCCGAAGCCCCCTTCGTCCTATTCCTTCTCCGTCTGGAGACTGGACGGACCTCTGGTGAAGGCGTGGTCTCCGGTGCCGAAGAGACGGGAGGCGACCTCCCCAGTCTGACAGCCCCGGTCCAGATGGCTCTCGGGTTTGATTGAGTCTGGCGGGATTCAGCCGATCCGGTTGGGCGCCGCCTGGCATTACCTTCGGGCCCGCATACGAGTGGGTCATAACACTCGTACCCCGACTCGTATGCGGGGCGGGATCTCCTTCCCCGTATCGCCAGGCGGCTGCCAGCAAACATCTCGCTGGGTTCTGTTGGGTGCGTGCGTTATGTCACGGTTGGTCTTACCGGATAATGGAAAATAACAGAAGATGAACCCAAACGCAAGATGATGTAAGAAAATATAACTATGATTTATTAACATAAACTAAAACACCCACGAGGGGGTAAAAACAGAAGGGAAACAGAAACACTGTGTTGTAACACAAAATAAACAGAACACGAGAAGAACTCGGATTTGAAACTGGTGAACACAAACACAGCAACTACAAACATCGAACAACGCACGCACACCACACAGAGAACACAAGGGCATTATAAAGACACCACATCAATGGGGAACAGGTGAACATAATAAATCACTTAAGACATGATTACATAAGGGAGTAGGGTAAAAGTGACAAGACACTGGGAATACGTGTTACACAGATATGATGTGAATACACACGTATTCCCACATAAAACACTGCTGCCCTGGTCCTGCCCTCTGGATAATAACCAAGGTCAGGCAAGACCATGACAGCCACAAAACACTGGGAACACGTGTCACACAGATATGATGTGAACACACGTGTTCCCACGTACACACACTGCTGTCCTGACCTTGCCCACAGAACATAGACCTGATCTACACTAAGGTCTGGCAAGATCACGACAGCAACAAGACACCGGGGACATGTGGCAGCCACACACAGAATGTGATCCCACATGTCCCCACACAGAACATGATACTGCCACGGTCCTGTCAGATGCACTCAGACCTAATCTAGCACGGATGTCTGACAGGACCATGACATTAGTAACATGACATTTGGTTTGGTTTATTGTAATTTTAGACTTTTCACCATTGTGCCCATACAAATGCAAGATTAAATCGTGTGCTTTAATCAGACCATCTCTGTGGTACCTGACACATTGATCCTCTAGTTTACTACAAGAACATGACTGAGCAACAGTTTCTGTCCGTGGTTTGACAGCTTTATATCAGGCGCGATGACTAACAAAAAACAAATAAAATACCAAAAGAACGTGGAAGAGTTGTAATACTATCACTAAGAAGTTAGCAAATTTGAAACTAGCTTCTTCTTTACTAAACAGAATGAAAGTGACTTAAGAAGTTGAGTTTAACAAATTAACAGTCACCTTTTCATTCATATTTAACTTTATTTCAGTAGCTTTTTTCACAGTGTGTATTGGTACAAGACAACTTTAGAGGCCTTTATTTTGAGTGCTTCGGTTTCCTTTCATAGTCCAAAGACATGCAGGTCAGGTGAATTGGAGATGACTAATTGTCCTTTGTGTTTAGATCAACTTGTGCCATGACCAGGGAGATCTTAAGCCAGGACTAGGCCTTAGTTTAATTAGGAAATATAACTAGTTTTAACAAACATGCCTTACTGAAAACATTACTTGTGTGCATTTTGAGGCAAAACAAAGGGCACTGATGTATTTTAAGATATGTCACTGCAAGTTGTTTTCAGTTTTACATGCTTTTATACATTGATGCTGTTTGTGGTGGTGAGCTGTGTATGATGCAGACATCCCAACCTGCAAAAAGTCATTTCAAGGAGGTATCTTGAAAACCCCTTCCACACACCCAGCCACTCCCCCCAGGAGAATAAAAGAAATAAGGACAAGAATATAACATTTAGCCAAAGAACATGACTTTACTTGTATACCGATATGGTATTAAATAACATGAACTAACCATGACAATTGATGTCTTTTAAATGATGTTTCATATAGTAGTAGCCTATATAAATGAGGCTATAGGTGGGAGATCGACACATTGCTTGTGTCATATTATTTAAATATTATATTCTGTACCATTTCCACTTTTTACTGTCTACTTATACAATTACTTACTCATTAATTACTTATACAAAACCTAATTACTACATAGTTGAATCACACATTTAAATGATAATTTATAAGCCATGATTACTACACTTTTACTATTAAAAAAATATATTCCGTAAGGTATGTACATTTTTAATTTGTAAAAATAAAAGTATGGTTTTCGTAAAGCAGATGATGACACAAAAGTACTGACGTGTCTGCAACATGAATATTAGTTTATTATATTATTTTTTATTAACATTTATTTAAAAAAAATTATGCTTCTATTTTGTACAACATAATTAACTTGCTAGACCGCTTACGCAGACGAGATATCGCAATCACACATTTTTGAGCAGGCATTAGTGCTAGGTACCAATCGGGGTCCTAGGGGAGAGGCTGGGTGCGCTGCTCTAATTTGCCCGTGTAGAACGTTGCGTCGCAATAGTTCCGCTTTTGGCGCTCGCGTGTAAAATCAAAATAAATTTATACTTTTTTATTTGGTCAGCATGGGGTGGCCACAGGGGTGGCCAGGGACATGTCTACAGAGGCACGGGCCACCCTTGGCCTCTGTGTAGAACCGCCACTGGGGGCACCTAACATTTAATTCGTATATGCCTTGATGCCTTCCTGCCTTGGAAAGCTGCCTCAGATGGCAGCAATTTAGAGTTTTCGGACGCAGCCTGTCTATCCTCCCTGCTCTGCCTGTTCGTTCTTCTTCTTCTTTTGTGGACGTGCTCAGTTCATTTCCATGGTTTCTCACGCTGGTTTCACTGCAAACGGCGCGCAGCCAATTGGCGTATGAAACATCATCACGTAGCATTACGGCACAGTGATGGGAAATGTAGGAAGTACTGCCAGAGGGATAAATGACTGAGAACAGAGCTTTATGTATCATGCATGCAATGCATCACCGGCATCATATTATATATATATAATGTGTGTGTGTGTGTGTGTGTTTTTACATTATTTTGAAAAGTAAACCTTATCATGGTTTTACTACAGAGAAAGTTACATTCCTGTTGAACATCCCCACAAGGTTCATTATGTGGCTCATTATTCAACTCTTTTGTTTCTCAGCTGTCAATCACTGATTATTCAGGAGCTTTCCCGCCTCCACGCATACAGCCTTTCCCAAGCAAAAGTGTCTTAGAAATTGTAAATCAATATATTGTTTTATGTGAATGAGCAGGCCAAATGATTTTTCACATCATTTTGAAGAAAAAACTCTAGACTACTAGATCCTGTTTTGAAAAGTCTTGGGAAAACATGTTTAGAATGAGTTTTGTGGACTTATATCAGTGACTTAAAAATGTTGCTTTTTCAAAAACCACGCATAAACCTTTTTCTCTCAAAAATACAAACATGTACATACATGTTGATTATATAATATTGTAGCCCAGTTTGTGCTGAACACAGTGTTATGAGACTTTTGCCATTAATATGTTTTTAAGCAACTGAAAAAAGCACAAATGTCAGTGCATGTCAAAACTTCCCAGGGCCCTAAAAACACCTTAGACCCCAGAGGGTTAAGCTAATCCCTGTCCGTGAAACCACCCCAAAATTTGTTGTTTCAATAATAACACAGGGATGGGTGGATTCCGGGAAAACACATTTAATGTGTTGTCCCAGAATCAACTTTGATGTGTTTTTTAACACATTTTTTCTAAGAGTGTAGATCAGTAAAAGCTGATGATCAACACTTCCTTTTAAATGCAGTTAGATATTAAAGTGACACCATGTAATTTTTCAACCTTCATAATAAATTTTCAAGACCCTTGTGATAGTACATCGACTTTAAATAGGTTGAATGACATGTCTACCATAGCCTGACGGGGTCTGTATCACTTTTACTCGTATTTTAAAACTTAGGGTTTCTGGTAGTAACCAGAGCACAAAAAAAAACTACAAAATTCGACTGCTTTACGGCCTACGTCACTTCCTCCACACAATTTGTTTTTAACGTGAATTTCGCTGGAGGCTACTTAAGGAGTGTAGAGAGCAGTTTCTATTATGTGACTCTGTGGCACAGTCTTTAGTGTCACGGACCTATGACACGGGCGACCCGGGTTCGATTCCCCTTTAAGGCAATTTTTTATATAAACTGTTGATTCATACATAAATGCGATCTTCTTTATAAATTACGGCGATTATATTGCATATAGTTCCCTGTATTCAGATGCTGTGTTCACGTATTTACCTTTCTTTTACTGTGTCTATGATATTTACATTACAATCCAGGATGCTATAGCACTCAAACTTGCTCACAGTGTAAAACCAAACCCTATTCATTCACCAATCAGATCCGAGCGTTTCTCTCTTCTCTCTTCCTCATTTGCTGCGTTCCGCTGTCACTCGCGTGACGTATTACAAAGCGGCAGACCTAAACGCATCGGTTTACTTGGATTTGGAGCGATTTTCACACAAAAAAGAGGAATAACGAGCGCCATTGCGGAAAATCCTGGTGGCGAGGGAGAGAGAGAGGATGCAACAATATTTGTTTGGAAAAAGGCAAGGAAATACGTCTGGTCGTTTCTGAATTGGAAGGCTGCAGCCTCCGGAGGTCAAATATGCAGGCTGCACACGTCATCAAGCCTGGGTTATTAAGGTAAACTGAGCATTACATACGCAAGTCATAAGCATACTGCAACAATTTACGATTAACTAAGTATAATAGTCAACTTTGTAATTGTTAATATTGTGAAATAAGACAGTCTTGATGACGTATACAGCTTAGAAATACGACATCCGGAGGCTGCAACCTTCAGATTGAGACATGGCTTCTGCCACGACGAGTTCCTCATCAGAAAGTTGTAACATGACTGCGTTTCTCCCTGTTGTCTCAAAATGTTGATCGTTTAGCGTTTTAAATGTTTAGTTTTTAGTTTAGTTTTAAGGTTGGCCAGTTCCTTTCCTTTGCGACAGTGCTGCGGTGCTTGTGGGCTCTAGGGGCGCTAGAAGTGAAAAATACGTGTCTAGCACCCCCTAGTGGCCAAAAAGTTTCATGGTGTCCCTTTAAATAAACTGATCTGAAATCAGGAAGTTTGCCTGTTGAACAAACCAACAAGGAAAGGTGGCGCTGAAAAGCTCCATGATAAAAAACATTTAGGTTTGGACTGGCAAATACCGATTGCAATATGATTTCCTTCACTCCCACACAAAACTCCACAAGAAGTTTATAAACATACAGTACTGTACAGTGTTGTCATTTGAATTGGTTCTGCACTTGCTCAAATATTACGCCCTAGTAATTTGAGTTAAGTGCTCATTGTAAATATGTATTCCTTCAATTATTTTTTGAATTATTTTATTGTCGGCTGATTTTTTGTCTTTATCCATCCCTGTTTATAGACAACACACACACACAAACAGAACTTTTTTTTCCAAACATGTATTCTGGTCTTTATACCAAAGCGGTGTTCGGTGTCTTGTTAATGTCAATTTAGTTTTAACCTAAAAAAATTATTGATTTAATGCTACCAGCAAATACACATTTTACCATCACTGCCATCACAAAAGTTTTGCTTCCACCTCCAAACTAGCAGCATGTTCAGCATTATAGACTGAAAAATAAAAAGTTTTTTTTAATTATACAGAAGATGCAAAAAAGTAATATATTACTTTCTTAATAAATAAAGAAATTAAGTTAAAAAAAATCAACATTTTATGGATCTCTTTTATAAATGACACATACAGGCACATCTCATCAGATCTTGACTTATC
This sequence comes from Misgurnus anguillicaudatus, assembly GCF_027580225.2. NCBI lineage: Eukaryota > Metazoa > Chordata > Actinopteri > Cypriniformes > Cobitidae > Misgurnus > Misgurnus anguillicaudatus. The sequence goes on from NW_027395279.1 coordinate 10,012,172, forward strand.
TTATTTCAGTATCATTTTACTCCACTGCAGTTACATACATAAGAACAAAAAAAAAAAACTCTTAAATTCGATCAGTTAATAAAGATCTGTGAGATTAAACATTACTGGCAGATATGTTTGGATCAGATTAGGGTTGGTCAGTGGTCTTCCAGGAGACAGATTGGATATTGCATGTTTGGTCTTATCACCATAAGTGTGGTTACTTCATGATAAATCAGCAAACGCTGAAGATCAGCACTTTTCAATGTTAAATGAAATAAACTGATCTGAATTTGGTGCATGGATAAATTTCCAGCTTTATCTTCCTGGTCAGAGCCCCTTGACTCTGTATTTAAAGCAGAAGACGACTTCACTAGCCTCTTTCACACAGTAATTCTGGTAAATTACCATGAATTTACCAGAATGAATTTACCAGTAAATACAAAAATGTGCTGTTCACACATGCAGTGACGTTCCGTCTTTTTACCAGTAAGACATCATTCACACATCAGTATCAAAATACCGGTAAATTCGGAGAGAAAGCGGAAGTTACCTGTGGCTCGCGGCCGGCGAGCTCCGTCCGTGTCGTATTTGTAAACGGCGGGTTATGACTTAATATCCACGGTCCGTATTTTGTTGTTTTCACATCTGTGGCCAGTGGCAAACGGGCGCGAAGTTGCTCGTGACCAAACAACATGGCGGCGTCAAACGGAACCTGCGCGTTTGCACATTAGGCTTCACAGATGGTGTGCTAAGGACGTCGGCAATTTGGCAATTAGATGGTAAGCTGTTTTAAACAACTTTGGTGAAGAAATGTGGATGTTAACTTCAGGTGTGCTCGACTTTTAAGCAACATGTGTGTGGAAACGTCTGTAAACAGTCTGGGGGAAACCGCGTCACCTGTATAAAAAACTTTCTGATTGGCCCGTGCGGTCTGACGTCATCTAAATGCCGGTAATGCTATATTTTTCGTTCACACACAGCGCTTACCGGCAAATTACCGTTAATCTTACAACCTGTCTTACTGGTAAATTGGGAGCACTGATTTACCGGAAAGGTTCTGTTCACACATGACATGTTAACTGCAATTTACCAGTAAATTACCAGTAAAGACTGTATGTGTGAAAGGGACTACTGTGCTTCACACATCGCTGGACTGAACAGTGACTACAATGAGCATCTTTTGGTTCATAACTGCTGCACTCCTGCACCCCATCAGACTACACTAATAACAGTTTCTCATAACCGTTTAAATAGTTTAAAAAGTCTTAAAATAGGAGGAAATAACGGTAAGGAGTCCATTCCACACAGCGGCCCATACATGGTCTACATTCATGACAAACACATACAGCATGTGGTGGATTTTTGATAAGGAAGATTTTGGGTTTGACGGCTACCCACTGAAAAAAAGAGTAAAATAATATACTATCAGTGACATCAAAACACAAACTTTCCTTCTTGTACTTCACTATAACAAATTATAAAAGCTTAGTTAAAAATTGAAAACTACATTTTTCTATTAGAAGAACAAGGTCATTGAAAATGTGGTATTGATCAAATTAACTCTATAACCAATGCATCTGCACTAAAAAAAATAAAAAGTTGGATTTACTTAAAAAAAACTTTGTCAAGTGGGTTCCACATAGCTTTGTTAAGTAATGTCAACAAATAAAATGTAAGTTGTATTTACTAATAAAGTTTGTGTAAAATTGACAATTTAAATGTTGCATGGACTAAAGAAATCCTAGTAAAATCACTATTATGAAACATTTAATTGATGACAACAAAATTAAAAATAATGATTTAATAACTCCATAACAACGAATCAATCAATCAGAGTGCAGCTGCTCAATACAACCTTTATTTAATTACAGTTTATCAAACATATCACAAACATATTTGAAATGCAATGTTTGCACAATGTGTGTTTATATGTAAACTAAAACAAAAATTTTTCTTTATAAAAGTTTGCATATCATAAAGTTTATTGAGTAGGCTTGCATGTTTTTCGGTTGGAGGGCTTTAGAAAAGGTCAAGTGATTTCCGGTAAGGGAACATAGGGACCATCTATGCTCACTGTTTTTTGTGTTGCATGGAATTTTTAGGTAACTAACGTTTGGTGTAATGGCAGACTCCCTAATCACAGTGCCCTGACTGAACAAGGGAGCTGATTGCACCTGCACTCACTCTTATTTATATGATTGTAAAGTAAAATAAAGTTTAAGGGGTGGTTTCCCGGAAAGGGATTAGACTAGTCCTAGACTAAAATAAATGTAAGAGCTGTACAAACTGAAAACAACTTGCAATGCCATATCTTAAAATACATCAGTGCCCTTAATTTTGCTTTAAAATGCACACAAGTAAAGTTTTTAGTAAGGCATGTTTGTTAAAACTAGTTATATTTCCTAATTAAATAAACTAAGACCTAGTCCTGTCTTGAACTAATTCCTGTAACCACCCCTATAATCTTTAAATATCATTTCTTGCCATTTTTAATGTGCCCCTCTGGTGAAACACTGGCCCCTCCTTGGCCCCCCTACTGAAATGTGTCTAGAACCGCCACTGGGTGCCCCAGTGTAAATCTTTTGTGCCCAGGTGTAAATCTCAAGTTAAAATTTTAGCAGTTAACTAGTGTATTCCTTTACAAAGATAATAGCGGCAAAAACAGATCTATATGCAATGTAGTTACCCAATTTACGCTTTTAAAAGCGAAGCAGTCGCAATGACGCCTGCACGCATGTATCCATGTCCACGCGCGTCTTTGCGTTCATCCGTGACGCCACGCGAGTAAGTAATTATGAAAACATGACGAGAAGTAAGTTTCTAAATAATATTGATAATCTTATTTTGACTCGATCATTATTGGCTTCTGTAGATGGACATCAGAAATGTTTTGTGCAAAGCAGGGAAAGGGAAGCAGAAAGGAGAGATGATGAGTTTAAGGGAGGTAAGACAAACTACATCCTCACCCTGTCAGGTCTCAAACATTAGAAGAAAAATCTCAGGAAAACCTCTTGTCAAGTCTATAGAATTGCATTGTTGCTGAGAAAATCAACAGATGTATGTGTTATACTGTTCTGTATTTTTTTAGATATGAAATTAATATTTAGTTTACTAATATTTAACTCTAGGACACTACATAAACAGTTAGCAGTAACTGTGACTGAGATTATATAGTATAGCAGTCATAAAATGATTGGTTTCTTAAAATATTCTTGTAAAAAAAATTTATTAATCATTGCTATCATTGTTTAATGTAGAAAATATTTCTCTGCTGTCAATATTTCCAAACATTTTATGCCATTTATGCCTCCAAACATGTTAATAATGTTAGGTATGATGAAGATTACACTTGTATATATTTATCTTTCGCAGTAACTGTTGCACTGTAGAATAGTGGGTTAAGCAAAGGACACACACACACATATATATATATATATATATATATATATATATATATATATATATATATATATATATATATATATATATATATATATATATATATATATATATATATATATATATATATATATATATATATATATATATATATAGTTCTATTGAAATATTTTCTATTAATTTCACAAGTATAAGTGACCTTTTAAAAACCATAGTAGCCTTATCATGGTAAAGGTACTGTTTGGCCATCGTAAATTGAACACAGGGTTAGTTAAAGCTCAAAAGAACAACTGCCTATCGTTGTCTGGACTCTTATTTGTGTTTTTGTAATCATTATAGTAGAAACACAACAAGGGACACGCGTGATAAACTTATCAATGTTTGTTTACAGCCGCCGCCATAACCTCACGTGTTGATCATGAAAGCAGTGAACGTGTGCACATGCGAGTGATCCTGTGTTTAATAAACTTGCTGTGCAGAGATATATGCTTAGATGCAACTAAATAAGGATTGTACTGTTTGCAATCGCGTATTTTATAAGAATACCAAAAAGCGCGTCGAGTTTCCTGACTCATGTGTTTGTGTATGTGCGTTCCAATCGCGTGAACTGTTTGACGGAAGAACAAAGAAAACACTCGCGTCTGGAGATACTGACACACAAACGCAAGTAAATAAGGATTTAGATGTCATGTTTGGAATGGAGAGACTGGATTGTGGATTGCGTATCCATTGACTGCAGGAGGCACGAGTTATGCATATGGATGTCTCTGCTCATTCACTTCAATAGCGGGGGGGTGTGGCGATCTCATCTCATTACAGTTAAACAGGTAACAGGAGAAAGACGGTACCTCTCCTCCTTCTCATACAGTTTACACCAAATGACAATATATGTTTTCGATCTCATTTACATAATTTAAAAGGAGACATTCCAAGCATTATGTAGACATTTATCTTTTGTTTCTAGGACAAGTATTCGTTAAGTTACAGTAAATTTTTCTGACGCGTTTCTAAAAGGACTTCAATGAAGGAGAGAGAACAAAATGCGCATCATGTTTATTTTCTTAATTTTGCGAAAAACACAACATTCTGTTTTTATTGGGAGTGAACAGAAAAAAACTAGACACTTTAACGTTTTAAATGATGTATAAATCATATCTGTATGTCCAAAATCAGCAGAGTAATTTAAGTCTCTTTGCAGAGTGATTGAAACATAAAGAGTTTGCGCCGCCTGCGCCGCCGTCGACCCCAGAGTGTTAAATTGGGCTGTAGAATACACGTTTATGTGTAGGCTACCTAGTAAAACCTATGCAGAAGTATAAATTGGGCTGTAGGATTCACACTTATGCGTAGGCTACAGAGTAAAACCGATGCAGAAGTATAAATTGGGCTGTAGGATTCACATTTATGTGTAGCCTACAGCGTAAAACCGATGCAGAAGTATAAATTGGGCTATATGATTCCCATTTATGCGTAGGCTACCTAGTACAACTGACGCAGAAGTATTTATTGGGCTTTAGTTACACATTTAGTTTAGATTTAGATGTAGCCAGCGAACTTGACTGCGAAGCCTAAGAGAAAATGATTAAAAACATATCACAGGTACGAGACAAACTAGCATTGGAGCCTGAACCGCATAAATGCAAGACTGTGACAAGAAAAAGCAGAATGCATTGAGTGACCAGGAGAAAAACAAGGAAAAAATAATGAAAGAAATCAAAGACAGGTGCAGGGAGGCAATTAATCAGATAATTAATAAGATAACATGGAGAAAAATCCACAATGACAGGCAAGCACGCGGAAGAAAACCGCTAGCTGCTAGCTTATTTGAAAAACACTGAGCTTCCATTAGAAACAGTTAAAAACATGCGCCGGCCACGGGCGTAAAAGCTTTGGTGTGTCCAGCCCCTAAATGTTCAAAGGTTAAATGGTCATCTTTTCATAGTTTGTGGATTTATATCAGATATCATTTCATAAGAACAATCTTTTAAGAAAGTGTCAAACAAAGTGTCAAAAACATGCTAAGAGTGCAAATTAACAAGACGTGAAAGGAAACCACAGATGAAGGTGGTTAAGTTTTACATCTGTTTTTTTTTAAAGCACATGGTGAGAATGAGTAAGCTGTGTATGGTGAGGCGATTAATAAGAATTGTAATAGGTTAGAAATACATGTGTAAAAAGTACATGTTAACATGTAATACCTTTTAACCGGTTACAATATTTTTGTATTATTTTGTATTTTCTTAAAGGGCAGCAAAACTGTTAATTTACCCTATGATAATCATAGCATGTTTTAAAATAATAACTATATCATTGTGGCACAGTCTAACTGCAGAATAAACAGGTTCACTCATACTGTATGTAAAAATATTTCATATGCCATTCAAATCCATTACTGTTTACCAAAACCCAAACAATACTTGCTTTGTTTCTGAAGAACAAAAAAAAAAGGTTTCTTAGTCCATATAGTTATTTTATAATCCTTTTTTTGGGTTGGGGGTCCTGGACAGGTTTTAGATTAATCAAGGACTTGGTCTTAATCATATTAGGACATTTAAGTCGTTTTTTACAAACATACCTTACAAAAACAATCCTGGTGTGCATCTTGAGACAAAACAATGGCAATGATATTTGTCAGTGCAAAATGTTTTTAAATAAAGGCACCTCAAACATGCACTCTAGTCTGGGACTAGGATAAGCCCTGTCCAGGAAACCGCCCCTAGATGTTACCTGTTGTGAATAGTTATTTATAAACTTTTACAATGTGACCAGATGTTATCCGTCAGGAATTTCTTATAAAACTATTTGTGAGCTCTGCAGATTCCCCTTAAAACTTAAAAGATTTATTTGAAGGAATAAGGGTCGGTTTCCCAGACAGGGACTAGACTAGTCCTAGACTAAAACATTTTTAAGAGCTGTCCAAATTGAAAACAACTGGCACTTACATATCTTAAAATACATCAGTGCCCTTTGTTTTGCCTTAAAATGCACACAGGTAATGTTTTTAGTAAGGCATGTTTATATTTCCTAGGCTAGTTATATTTCCTAATTAAACTAAGGTTTAGTCCTGGATTAAGCCAATCCCTGTCTGGGAAACCGCCCCTAAGTCTTGCAAATTAATTCAGTAGCACCTCACTGTAGAACACAACATCCAGGGGGCAGGGTTGGATCCAGATCCAGGGGGTGGGGTTGGATCCAGGTCCAGAGATCTTTACCCTCTGCATTTTGATTGGTCAGCAGTTTTACCACAATACGTTACCATTTCGCATTGAGTCGTAACTAAATTAAGTTACTCTTTTGACGAAAAAACTAACTTTATTTATGACTACAACAAAAGTAGTGACTTTACGGCTATTTCTATATGAGTAAATATAAAAACACAATTTTATTTAATATCTTTTATTAGCACATTTGTATGAAAAATAAACCTTCTGCGAGGGAAACCTGTTTTTCTAATGGCTGTAAGACGCGTTTTCAAAGTCCAAATTCTCACAAGTGCGTTCTGTGTATTGCAACCTTCTGAGTTTGTTCTTTCAAGGTCGCCTGGCAAGACCAGTCTTCACGAGAACGCCGTCTGTTCTTTGCATTTTTGGTATTGAGAAACAGCCATAGTGAACTATAAACGGAAATAAACTCAAAATGCGGAAGAGCGTAGAATAAAAAGTGGGCGGGGTGGAAAAGCGGGCCATAGGTCTTCTTTAAGAAATTGATTTTTTGTGGTATTGGCGGCATTTCGGATACTAGAATCGGAAAAACCCTTAACAAAAACAAAGTGTCAAAATACATGATAAGAGGGTGCTATCCACAGCCAAACCTGTTAAGCCAACAGATCCACATGGGCGGACCTGAGGTGTTTTTGGTAGCCTAAAGTAGGTTAAGGCTACCATGTATTATATTGTTGAAGAAACTTGTCAAACTATATATCATTACAAGGGTCAATGGGCTTGGATTTGATATCTAAAGGCTGTTTTATAAAATAAATGGTCTAGGAACATTGATACTTTTTTGTGGGACAACTGCATATTTTAACTTGGACATTAATTATTTTATTATGAAACAGCATGTCCGTCATATCTCCAGACAAGCTTGCGCAGCTCTAATGTCCATGCATAAAGGAGCGGTTACACTAGAGTCGACTTTAAACATGCAGATATTTGTCGGACGTTGCTGTGAATATAGGCAGGGAACAGTTCGTCAATACCACTTCGTTCATTTGTGCTTTTCAGTTGTGCTTTTCAGTAGAGACAGTGGCGGTTCTAGGGAGGGGCCAGCGGGGGCCAGTGCCCCTGTGACAACAAGCTTGGACCTCCTTGTGGCCCCACTAAATGTGGGGTGTTAAATTATTAAAAAAAAAATTTTTTGCGATTGTTGTTTTTTATATCCATTAATAGACAGTGAGAATGCAACAGAAAACAACGCGAAACAGAAACAGTACTAATAACAACAACATAAAGACATAACAAAGTGTAAAAATGAAGGTGGTAAAATAAATATATAAATTTATTCTCATCAGCAAATAATGGAAAAGTGAAAAATACTAAGATAGACAGGCAAAGTAATAAGTGCACTTAAAGGGATAGTTCACCTTAAAATGAAAATTCTGTCAATTTCTCATCCTCACATTGTTCTAAACCTGTATGATTTTCTTTTTTCTGATGAACCCAAGAAGACATTTTAAGAAATTATGGTAAGCACACAATTGACAGTACCCATTAAATTCCATCATATTTTTTATTCCTATTATGGAAGTCAGTGGTCACTATCAGCTGTCTGTTAACCAGAGTTGTATAGTACTTAAGTATTTTTACTTTCTACATAAAAGTACATTTTCAATTATTCGTATTTTATTAGTGTTTTCCTTTGGAAAACATACATTCCAAAACATATTGTCACGACCGGCTCACGCCGTGACAAATGAGGGAGGCAACGAAAACAATTTCTTTGCAAAGGGAATTTATTTAACAAAAATAAACTTCAAAACATTTTAAACAAGGATAAAACACTTAAGAGAATATAATCTTTTAAAATAAAACTATATAATTAACACAAGCACAAACGTCCAAAATAACTAAATTAATACATACCAAAATAAACAAAACGGAGACCGCAAAAATTAACCAAAAGCCAAAAGGGGTAACAGAACAAAGAGCACCCATTACAACATCACAGGTTTAAATAGGAGTGAACAGGTGTTCCAAATTACAATACCTAACAAGGCCCATCCCACTGCCGGCTAAAGTGGGATGAACCCAAGGCACGTCACACATTCCCCCTTAAAATTGATGCATATACGCATCAAAATAATTAAACAAACTAATCCCAAAAGTGAACACCCCAACCTCCTACCTAAATAGAAACTCTACCTTGGCCTCTCTAGTCTTCAGTGGCTTGCCGAGCTCGGGGCAACTTTAAACACTGAACTCAGCATCCTCAACAACCCCAAAACAAGGACTGCAGAGAGACACTGAAGTGTACCCCCACCCAGGATTACCACCCAAAACAAAAAACCCAAAACCCCCCACTAACTAAATTGGGATGTCCATAAATATTAATTAACATCAAGACTTTACAGAAATAACTCCCAAATACAATGATGTCATGGAGTCTTCCAAATTTCAGGATTCCGTCCCCATCACACTCCTCAACCTCGGGCCCTAGGATCAGAGATAGATTGGGAAGGAGAAAGAAAACAGGAAAACCACAGCATAACAATTCACATTATACCCGTGACAGAGCATCCGCAATCACGTTGTCAGTTCCCTTAATGTGTCTTATATCAAGGTGATATCCCTGCAGAAAGATACACCACCTCATGAGTCTCTGATTTGGATTCTGTAAAGAATGAAGAAATGTGAGAGGATTGTGATCGGTATATACCACCAAACGTTCTCCACAGGAACCCACATAAACATCAAAATGCTTCAGTGCCCAGATCAGAGCCAAAGCTTCTTTCTCTATCACAGAGTAATTCAGTTGGTAAGAATTAAACTTTTTGGAAAAGTACCCCACAACACAATCCACACCATCATCTGAGGTTTGGAGTAGGACCGATCCCGCTCCTACATTACTTGCGTCAACCTGTAATTTAAATGGCTTATCCAACTTGGGTGCAGCCAACACTGGGGACACAGTGAGGAGAGATTTAACATCCTCAAATGCTCTCTGACACACAGTGGACCAATCAAATTTGACCTTGTGTCGAAGGAGGTTGGTAAGTGGAGCCACCACCGTAGAGAAATTTGGACAAAATCCCCTATAAAAACCCACCATCCCAAGGAATCTCATAAGCTTCTTTTTTGTGGTAGGGGTAGGGACATGATCGATAGCAACCACTTTAGCACGGACCGGTTGGACGTGACCTTGGCCTACAACCTTTCCAAGATATGTAATAGTGGCCTTAGCAAATTCACATTTGCGCAAATTAACAGTAAGATTAACATCAACCAACCGATCAAACAAAGCCCTAATCCGAATTAGATGTTCCGCCCAAGTATCACTACAGACGACTACATCGTCTAAGTATACAGCACACCCTTCTATGCCTCCAATAACTCTGTTCATTAGCCGTTGGAATGTTGCGGGAGCGTTCCTAAGACCAAAACTCATAACTTTATAGGAATATAATCCTGATGGAATTACAAATGCAGATATTTCTTGGGCTCTAGGTGTTAAAGGCACCTGCCAGTAGCCTTTTAGCAAATCAAATTTGCTAACATAGGTGGCAGATCCAACTTGATCGATGCAATCATCGATTCTCGGTAACGGAAACGAGTCAGGTTTAGTTAATGCATTCACCTTCCTATAATCTGTACAAAATCTATAAGAGCCATCGGCTTTATTAACCAGTATGCAAGGGGATGCCCAGCTTGAAAAAGACGGCTCTGCCAAACCATTTCTTAACAAATACTCAACCTCAGACTCTAACTTTCGCTTTTTGTCGAAGGGTACCCGGTAATATTGCTGACGCACCGGTTTGGCATCCCCCACATCAATATCATGCTGAAGGAGATTTGTCTGGGTGGGAGTATCTGGAAAAAGAGTCACATATTCATTTATTAAAGTAGTAATATCAGAACATTGGTCAACAGAGAGATGCTTTAACATCGACCCTAACTTTCCAAGGGTTTCTGTGTTATTTAAACAGCCTTGGGTCACCGACTCATCAATTTCCAGTTCCTCATCCACAAGAGGCACAGAAACAACATCAACTGAACATGCTTTTTTCTCTACTTCAGCAGAGAGTACTGGCTTCACTTGCAAACTCTTTAAGTTTTCAGAGGGTAAGACTAAATCTTTAACACCATCAGGTGCATAATAGGGTTTCAAAAGATTTACATGAGCCACACGAGTTTTCTTCCTCCTATCAGGAGTTTCAATCAAATAATTCAAATTTGAAATCTGTCGTAACACAGTATAAGGGCCTTGAAATTTTGCTTGAAAAGGGGATCCCACAACTGGAATCAAAGCCACTACCTGGTCACCTGGTTGAAAAACTCTGAGTTCTGCTCTTCGATCAAAAAGCCGTTTCATTTTATCTTGTGAACGCCCAAGGTTCACTTTAGCCTGTGCACAAGATTCATATAATCTCCTGCGAAAATCACTCACATAGTTCAACAAATTTTCTGGTGGATCAACACCCTTCAAATCCTCAGACAATAGTAACATCGGACTACGCACTGAATGCCCAAACACAAGTTCATTTGGACTAAACCCGGTGCTCTCTTGGGAAGCTTCCCTAGCAGCCATTAAAAGCCAGGGTAAACCATCTTCCCAGTCCGCCTTCATGTGTGTACAGAAAGATCTTAAAAGGGACTTCAGAGTTTGATGGAAGCGCTCTAGTGCCCCCTGACTTTGCGCATGGTAGGCGCTAGCTTTCTGATGTTTGATTTGCAGCTGCTGTAAAATTTGAGCAAATATCTTCGAAGTAAAATTTGATCCCTGATCTGTCTGAATGACTTTAGGGATTCCAAACAAAGAAATAAACTGTGTCAAATGTTTTAACACAGTTTTTGCCGTAATGGAACGTAAAGGATAAGCAGCCGGAAACCTGGTTGTCTGACACATTACGGTAAGTAAATACTTACTACCAGCTCTAGACTTGGGCAATGGACCCACACAATCCACAACTAAATATTCAAATGGCTGATTCAACACTGGAATAGGATAGAGTGGCGCTGGTTTTAATGTCTGATTTGGTTTGCCAGTCAACTGACAAGTGTGGCAGGTTTTAATATATGCAGATATATCCCGCTTCAGCTTAGGCCAAAAAAAATTTCTCAAAATTAATTGATAAGTCTTCTTGACCCCCAAATGTCCTGAGGAATCATGAGCAGTTTTCAATACAAGAGCACGGAATTGCTGTGGAACCACAACCTGAATAATTGGGTCTCCCACAAAGTCTTTACCATGAGGCACCCACTTCCTGACTAATACCTCCCCATCTAAAAAATACCCTGAAGGAGTATCCACTAGTACATTTAGAGGGAGAACTCTGTCAAATAGGTCCACAAGGGATACATCTGCCTTTTGCTCTTTCACAAAATCACTACGAGATATTTTCAAAACTGATGGTACCTCAGCCAATGTTTTACCTTCTCTCTTAACTTCTGTCTCAGTTCCAGATAAGGACTTACTACCTGCCCGAGTTACAACAGAAGAAACAAACACATCTGGAAAACCCTGAGCATTTTCGTCTAATGTATCTGAATTTAGCGAAGGAGACACCACCAAAGCTGGTGGTTCATCTACCCACACTTTACTCCCAGCCAAATTGTTTCCCAGAATAATATCCACGCCTACCACTGGTAAACAGGGCCGTACTCCAAGTATTACCTCTCCTTGCACCAAATCAGAGACCATCATAACTTTGTGCAGAGGAACTGATACAACATTTAGTCCTATTCCCTTAATCAAAACATTAGTACCAGCGTATGAATCACTGGAAAAAGGCAGGACATTTTCAGAAATAAATGATTCTGTTGCCCCTGTGTCTCTAAGAATTTTAACTGATCTTCCTTCTTTAGAGCCAACTAATGAAACATAACCTTCTGTAACAAAAGGAGAAAAACCAGAATCCATAATTTCATCATTACCCACCTCTGTTAACTCAGAAGACGAGGAGATAGATGTTACTAATGCCACCGAATTTGCCCCTAAAGCTACATTTTTAGACTTTTTATTTGGGGTAGAATATTGAGCTTTAGTTTTTAGCACGGGACATTCATTTTTCCAATGGCCCTTAGCCTGACAGTAATTACACACATCTGATAATTCACCCTTACTAGATGGTCGTACACTTTTTCCCCTAGGAAAATTATCAGGATTATACCTATTCTTGTCATTTACGAACCAATCATGTTCCCGTCTTGTATCTCGAAACAGTTTTTGTCCAAATTGATTCTTGTGAATTAAAGTATATTCATCAGCTAGAACTGCTGCATCATAAGCAGTGCAGGCATTTCTTTCAGTCACAAAGGTAGCAATACGAGGTGGTACTGAATTTTTAAATTGTTCTAATACAACCAACTCTTTCAAATCATCAAAAGTCTTAATATCAGAGGAAGAACACCAGCGATTGAAATGAGTTTGAATTTCCTTTACAAACTCAACGTGTGTTTGTCTATCCGATTTTTGCCAATTCCTAAATCGCTGCCTATACGCCTCTGGCACTAATTCATAAACCCTTAGAACAGCTGACTTCACAGATTCATACCTTTCAGAATCCTCAGTACTCAACGAGGCAAAAACCTCCTGCGCTCTGCCAGTAAAAACGCATTGCAATAACAAAACCCGCTCTGAGTCTGCCCAACCTCTCGTATTAGCTATACGCTCAAATAAAGAGAAAAAGGTATCAACGTCTTTTTCTTCAAATTTTGGTACAAGTCTTAGATTGGTGACTACATCAAAGTCGAGACACGGATCATCCCCTTCCATAGAAAGTCTCTTAGCTGCTTTTGATAACTTACCCGCATTTATCAAATCCAACTTATAACGCTCTAGCTCTAACTTCTTTTGTTCAATATCATACCTTGCTTCCATCTTCTGTTTTTCGATTTTTTCCCTAGATTGCATTTCCAACAAAAGCAATTCTTTTTGTTGCTCAAAAGTTAGAGACATTGTACTACCTTCAAATATAGATGCGGTTTGATCCGATTTAAGGACATTCTGTTCTACCAACGCAGATATCAAAATTGATTTTAAACTTTCCTTTAATCGTTTATCAGCAACAGAAAGACCAATATTATAATGGCTTGCTAGCGCTAACAATTGATCCTTCGAGTAATCATTTAACAAATCTTCAGACGGATAACGAATAAACTCTTCAATATTGGAAGTCATATTTACATTTCTGTTACCCCTTAAAAATTACCAAAACGAAACAATAACCACAATGTTACAAAAAATAAATGCTGATAAATGTCTATAGTATAAACATTCAATCAGGATTCAAATAATTTGTAACTTACCGTTCGTTGTAATTTAATAGCGGTATTGCGGCATAATTTCCACCAACATAGGCTAATAATAACTCAAGTCCTCAAAACTTCTAGTTATCTAGCTTTAAATTTAAGTAGTGCAAAACAATATTGTTATTCGAAGCCTCCTAAACAAACAAATCCCGCACGCATTCAAACTCCAAATTCAAAGATAATGAAAGTCCGGTGTTCTTAATTATCGGTCGACGAGCCCCCATATTTGTCACGACCGGCTCACGCCGTGACAAATGAGGGAGGCAACGAAAACAATTTCTTTGCAAAGGGAATTTATTTAACAAAAATAAACTTCAAAACATTTTAAACAAGGATAAAACACTTAAGAGAATATAATCTTTTAAAATAAAACTATATAATTAACACAAGCACAAACGTCCAAAATAACTAAATTAATACATACCAAAATAAACAAAACGGAGACCGCAAAAATTAACCAAAAGCCAAAAGGGGTAACAGAACAAAGAGCACCCATTACAACATCACACAGGTTTAAATAGGAGTGAACAAGTGTTCCAAATTACAATACCTAACAAGGCCCATCCCACTGCCGGCTAAAGTGGGATGAACCCAAGGCACGTCAGTGGTCACTATCAGCTGTCTGTTAACCAGAGTTGTATAGTACTTAAGTATTTTTACTTTCTACATAAAAGTACATTTTCAATTATTCGTATTTTATTAGTGTTTTCCTTTGGAAAACATACATTCCAAAACATATTATCATAATTTTTACTCTACACTACATTACTTATCACTGCATTTCATAATTTCAAGTTTTTGGTTTATATTTAATATTTAAGTACATTAAACATCTAGTAATTGTTTGTACTTTACAGTGCCGGTCCTAGATGCTGGGGGGCCCTAAGCAAAGCTTTGTGAGGGGCCCTCTGTTAGTGTGCATTCAGTCCCTGATAGCACACATACATCTCGGAGACGTCTATTTGATGTCTGCGTTTACATCTGCAAGATGTCTTATTTAGATTGTTTTCTCATTTGCAATACGTCTGTGAGACGTCTCCCAAAAGATGTCATATAGACATATTGAAGATGTTTGCAAGACGTTTTTGATTTAGAATGTATGTAAAGCAGCTCTTTTCCTTTATAAGATGTTTTTACACACCAGATGTATTCCAGATCTCCAGATCTTTACCAGACATCTTACAGACGTACCTGTGCTATCTGGGTAAAACCCAGTCAATCTTGCTTTTAGTAGTTGTTAACTAACCACATAGTGTATTATCTTATAGCTGTATATTATTCCCATATGCACATTACTTTGAAACCCTGACTGATAAACTTGCTGATTATAACATGAAACATGTATTTGCTGTAAAGTTGTTTTGATTTAAAATGTGTTGTGAGAAACACTAAAAAATTTACCTGATCTAAATGAATGTAATGAATCAAATTAAATTAAATTAAATATAAATACATACTGTTAATACACAGGGGTTAAATTGGGATTTGTTATGTGGGTGGAGGGCTCTGTGGGGAGGGGTACTTTGAGGGGTAACATGTTTAATACTGATGACAGCAAAGCCACTGGTGTGTTTCAATGACATTCTGGACCTCTGATAGGATTTAATAAGTTTCAGCTTTAAAAGAGCATTTCACCCATAGAAACATTAATCTTTATTGAAAGTGTGTCATATTTGACCGAGAAAAGGGGTGTTTGTAGTCTTACTCCCTCAACAAAGACAAAATTATGATTTTTACATCATTGAAAGAAGGAAGTGCAACACTGAAATCTGTATTTCTCCTGTTTCAGCGGCAACTGAGAAAATTATGCATGACCATTCAAAAAACATGACTGGGGTTCTAACGATACAAAGCTTAATGCAAATGGGTGAAGTGTCCCTTTAAAGCTGTCCCAGAGGTTGACCCCAAATATTTTTAAAAGAGTGTCTGATTTTAAATATTGCAAATCTATGAGTTTGACACCCTATATCCATTTGTTGCACATGCCATTATGCACAATTGACCAAACTTTAAAGGAAGTTAAAAGAATCAATCTCCTTGAATAATTCTAGGCATAAGATGCCCAAAAAGACTCAATTAACAAGAAAAGGTACAACACACAGTACTGTATCAGCAACATGTCTTAGAAATTAGCCATAGAGATTCCCTATGCTGGTCAGCAGCTAAAACAATCATATAGTTAGGTTTGATTTGTGTAATCAAAATACATTATTGTACTGTAATTACTGTAATTAAACGAGGGACATATACTTTAATCCTTTACAAATTTCAAGTCTTCTATTAAGTTTTCTCGACGTGGGCACCATTCTTACCTCTCTCTCTCTCTCTCTCTCTCTCTCTCTCTCTCTCTCTCTCGTGAAATTATCCTGCGCGAGAGCGCGTTCTTGAAGTTCAAAGGGAAAAGCGCGTGTTTCCGCGGCAATTGCGTCGCCCAATTCACGTTATTTGCATCGCCCCATGCTCGGGCGCGTGTGGATGCGTCTTTGCATTGACTGTAATCTGCTCGCGCAAATCCTTTATCTTGTTCCCTTGCTTCACGTTTTCCCCTTTATTCTGCCCCAGACGGATAGCTTCGTTTTAAAGCAATGGTGGGCATATAATATGCACATCGTTACCACATCACTCTTCTGCGTCATGCACGCGGCCGTTTCTAAATTTGAAGGCTGTAACCTCCGGATGTCGCATATGCGCGCTGCATACGTCATCAAGCCTGATTTATTTAAGTTAAATAAGCATTTCATTTGCAAGTCATAAGCATAATATAACAATTAACCATTAACTAAAAATAATAGTCAACATTATAATTTTTAATATTCTGAAATACGTTTT
Organism: Misgurnus anguillicaudatus; assembly: GCF_027580225.2. Lineage (NCBI taxonomy): Eukaryota > Metazoa > Chordata > Actinopteri > Cypriniformes > Cobitidae > Misgurnus > Misgurnus anguillicaudatus. The sequence continues at coordinate 10,028,848 of NW_027395279.1, forward strand.
TATGACGCATATGCAGCCTACAAATGTGACCTCTGAAGGCTGCAGCCTTCGGATTGAGAAACTGCCTGCATGTTGTCCGAGGATATCAGTGATTTAAGAAATCATTAAGTTTTTTTAAAAACCCGCATAAATTGGGAAGTTTGCAAATTATTTTAATTATAGCGACTTGTTTTCATTAAACATAATAATAATTTTTATTTGGTATAATAATTTTAAATAATTCTGAGATCAAGGGGGCCCCCTAGTGGTGCGGGGCCCTATGCAAATTGCGTAATTTGCGTATAGGAAGGACCGGCACTGGTACTTTAACTTTTTTTACTCAATAAAGTAAAAGTATACAATTTTTATGTAATTAGGCATTAAATCAATTTTAATATGCAATATATAATAAATACACAGTATGATTCTATGCTTTAGAATGTAGTGAACATTTTTTAGTAAAGAAAAGTAAAAAAAAAAATTTCCAAAACAAACACTCTGATAAAGCACAGAAGCTTGGAAAATGTAATTAAAATACTCAAGTAGTGTCCACCTCTGGTTTTTCATTTATCAAAATATCTTCTTTTGTGTTCATAAGAAAAAATAAATTCATACAAGTTTAGAACAACATGAGGATGAGTAAATGTTCTTAGTCACTGTGACTGATACTAAATATAATGAAAATATAAAAATATAATTAAAATGCAATTTCAATTTGTGACTAATACTGAATGATGTAATCCTAATAAAAAAATAAAGTTGAAATGCAAATACATTGTTAAATGATTAAAAACATGGTATTTTGCCTGTTAATGCCTTTAGTGCGGTGCAAAAAATGATATGACAAGAATAAGGTCTAAATGTAACTGGCCCCTCCAACACTACAACTGGCCCCAGAATCCCCCCCCCCAGTGGAAATGGTCTAGAACCGCCACTGAGTAGAGAGAAAGATGAACTGGTTTCCTACTGGTCACTTATCTCTACGTGATACGAATTTGCATGTCAAAGTTCACCAGACTTGAACTTTGGTACGCAGTGAACTCCGAAATATTAGGTGCATCGCAATTCGAAGGCTGGAATCCTTCAAAAGATGCAGCCTCTGAAGTCCACAAAGTGAAATGAAATGTTGATGTTTACTAGAAATAATAGAAAGGTAATAGCCACATGTAAACAGATAATTGACAGTGTATAGCTTTTTCTACCCCATTCTGCATCAGGATTCCACGGGCATTTGGAGAAGGTCGGTGGCCTTATTTGATAATGTGTCATGATAAAGTAAAAAGCTTACAGAAAATCTAAAAAAAAACTGTATTCGACCCATGGCTTTAAGACCATTGCTTTGCTTTGTGTAAGCTATTTTTTATAAAACAGAAATGTGTTTTATGCATAACATTTCAGTTCCACAATATGTATACATTTATGTCTTTCTTTCTTTTTAAGTTAAAGGTAGGGTAACACATTTTGAAAAATGCTAACGGTAGCCGTCTAGCAATGAAATCCCGATCCCACCCTCAAGTTCAATCGCCATCCAAAGTCACGCCTCTTTCAAAACACATGAACACGCACAGATCAGACGGTCACATCTCATGTCTCATTCACCAGTGAGAAAACTTTGCAGTACAAAGTCGAATAACACTTCCAAAATAACCAACATAAACAACTGGTTTACATCAGAATTAGTTTAAGCACACGTTCGGTTGTGTAGTAGATGGAGTAACTATATTGTTACGCTAATCCGTAAACAAACACAAATTTCATAAGCAACACAATGTTTTATCAAAGTAAAATATCTGAATCCATCTCAATACAAACATATTGCGTACCTACCTTACCAAAATAAACAGTGCAACGACCCTTTCAGACCCCCCGCTGTTTCATCTCGTGGTAAAGAAGTAAAGTTACCGATGTTAATTTTGGTTTTTGCTCTTGCTGATCCAGGCAGTTTTTGCTTTCACAGATTACATAAATTTCTACAAATACATTTTAACAACTTAACACAGTGATTGCTATCAGGATGTCAGGAGACTTTTAACCAGCATAACAAAAAATGTTTCAGGATCAAATCTGTTACCCTACCTTTAACCTAATTCTTAATAAAGTCCCAAGTGTCTTCTTGCAGAAGATTGTGTTTATATGTTAAATAGTTTAGTTATATGTCAGATTTTTTCATGGTTTGTGCTGAAAGTAGGATGTGGGCTTAACAGAATGTAAGGGAAACCACAGACAAAGATGGTGTTAAGTTTTACATCTTTTCTCAAAAATCACATGGTGAGAATAAGCAGTGTATGGTGAGACTATTAATAAGAATCGTAATACATTAAATGAATAGGCCTATGTGTAAAAAGTACATGTAAACATACAATACCTATTTAACCTGTAATACTTTTAACCCTGATAGTCATAGTTAACATGTCTTTTTTATAAAAACACTGTTGTAGCACATTCTAACTTCAGTATAAACGGGTACCCTCATACTGTATCTAAACAATAAAACATTCATCAAAAATATGCCATTAAAATCACTCAGACCACGGGTCTGTTGAATGCTGTATTCTTCTGGTTGAGAAATGTTCCACGGATATGCATTCTTTTTCGATAACCGCACACCTAACTTGTCAAATGTCTACAAAATATGCACCAGAGCAATATTTGTAGTAACCGTGATATAGGCAGAATAATTGAATTATTTGAAAATAATGCACACCCGCATTACCACCTTGCCACGGACACAAAAAACAATTTATAGAAATTTGTGTAGGTGACACGAAAAAGACGTTCGTGCTCAAGGCACGAAAAAAGCTGAATTTCATGCCATGGACATGAAGACATTAATAATTTTTTGTGACTACAACACGACTTTCTGTGAGATCATGTTGACGGCTCTGTGTAGTAAATGCCGCTCCATCTGAAAGCAAGTGATGGTGATATACTATTAATTTCAAGGGCCTAGAGGGCCACATTTTGACCATGTAAGACACAGAGGGCCACTCGCTTATATTAATTTATTTAACCATTTTTTATTCCAGGTCTTCTAGATAAAGCATGGTATTGCATGGCAGAGGAGTATGAGAAAACTATAACTGCACATCACTTCTAAGCTTAATAAGCACAAAACATCACTGATGTTTACATCTTTATAAAATACTGCACAAACAGCACAATACTTGTTTTTCATGAAATCAATGAAATGCTAATTATATTTCCACATCTAAAAAAACTATGTGGGAAAGTACAGTTTTATCTTGCAGATGACATCGGCATGCATATATGCACTCTCATATTCTTCAACGAGCGATCAGAACTGTCCATGTTTTAGGGCATGTGCAAGAATAAAGTTCACTCTTTGAGTCTCTTTGGGTGCATGGCGCTCTTAATTTTTGCATAATTTGCTCCTGAAGCAGAATGCAACTATATGGAAAAGAATGCCGACATTTCTGGATCTTTTCTGAGCACAGCAATTAAACCTCTCCGACTTTGAACAAGCTCCATCTGTAGTCACAGAAACAAGGTTTTTAAGATTGATATTGTTGCCTGGACATGAAAAAAGTTTTTTAGCGCATGTAAATGTCCTCTCCTCCAGCATTTCTTCGGCAAATTTTTCTCCTTTGAGAAAACGTACCCAGACCAAAAGCTGTGCAATGCCTGTGCCGTCGGTGCATTCATCCAATGCCAAACTAAAATACTCCGCACTCTCAATGTCTTTTAAAAGCTGTGAGAAGAGATCATCTGTGATGACTTCGACTCGCTTGGTAACTGTGAGTCGGACAGCTGGGTGACTTTTACTTTTAATTTTACTTTTTGATAGACTTAGAAGTTGCACCCCAAATTTAGTCAGTTTGCTACATATTAATGAGCTTGTGTCACTGCTCTTAGTCTCACCGATGTAGCTAAAAATCTATTTGTGGCTTTCAAACATCCTGACACAAAAAACTAACTGTGAGAAACATGCACATGCATTGGGCAGCTTTGACCCGCCTATTTTTTTGAAATAATATAAAACCCAATGAAATTGTTTCTCATTGCCACTCTTTGTTCATGCATGTGAGATCTCAACATATGAACTTTTTCATATACTGAAACTTGAAAATCAAACCCTGGACTGAAAATCACTTGAAGTCTCAACATCTGAAAAGGTTTGTTACTGTAAATGTTTTTGTCTCACAAAGGATACCTGTAAAATTGTAACTGATGTAACAATTACATATTTACAGAATAATGATAAGTTTGAATGTCTGTGCTTTGAAAAGTAAGAATTTATTAAATGCTTTTTAAACAAGCTGTTCAATATTTATACATTGAAACTATAAGAAACTGTGATGTGCACAGTTTAGTATTGTGCATAGATTTTGGTTTTAAGATTTTACATTGGCAGTTACATCACTTTTACAAATATTTGTGGTCTTTCAGCTTCTTCATTGAACTGAATTTCTATTTGTTGTTCATCTGAGGATTCAGACTAAATCAGGATGTTGACCACTGCAGCTTTTATTCTCATTGTCACCACTAAAGTTGTCTTAGGACAGGTAAGATTGAATTATGAGTCTGTAAATTATTGCACAAGCATGATTACTGATGATATGCTATTATTTCTCAGAATGAAAGATGGGCTGATGAAGGAGAGATATATCCATTGGATATGGCAGTGAATTCAGTAGATGACCAGTATGATGGTTGTACAGAGAAAATGGAAAACCTGGTGAAGACAAAATATCTAAAGAAAGAAATCTCCAAAAATAATGTTTTCAAAAAATCTTGGAATGATGGGAAAGAAAAATACCCTGAACCAAAAGATAACTTGTCAAGAAACAATTTAATTGCCATTTATGTGTACACTGGTGGTAGTGTTTATAAGCAATTCAATCAGGATGTTAGGAATGGTAAAACAAAATTCCAAACAAAGAAATTCGCTTGGTATTCACTTCACTTTTTCTTAACTCAAGCAATACAGACTCTAAAAAAAACAAAATGCACCTTAACATACCGTTTTACCAAAGATACATATGATGAGACTGTTCTGAACAAAGAGATTCGTTTTGGCAGTTTTGCATCCTCCTCTCTTCTTCGTAAAGCAAGCGTATTTGGAAATGTATCTTGTTTTGAAATCAAGACTTGTTATGGTGCTGATGTGTCAAAATACTCCAAGCTTCCCCATGAGCAAGAGGTTTTGATTCCCCCGTATGAGAAGTTTAAAGTCACTGCTATAAAGAAGGCTGACTGGTGTAAGACTGTGTTCGTGTTGAAGAGCACTGGAAAATATAGTAATTTAAACTGTGCAGTGGTACCAAAAACAAAGAGAAACCAGTATAGAAGGGACGGCACTGGCTTTCTGTTGTTATAAGAAAATATTGCTGTTTTAAAAGAAGTGTTACTGAAAGAATTGCTGTTTTTACAATCTGCTTTCCTCTGTTTTTAACAAACAAAGGGATGAATATCTAGTAAATTGAAATGACTTGATTATAATAAAATAATAAGTGTTTTTTAACTATGCAAAATCTTCCAAGGGTGGAAATGCAGGCAACTGTGTATTTGACATCTTTATTCATTTATCTTTGTACTGTGCTGCTTTCTGTACTAACATCTAATTTTGTTAAATCTGCAATCTATAACTTTTCTTGGTTAAAAATAAACAAATATCAGTTATTGAGAGTACCTCCTGTATTTTCTCTAGACAGATTTGCCATGTGTTGACATAAGAACTGATACAGTACACAAACCAGCATGGACATTTTTCAGCAGGGATTTAACTGAAACTGCAACAAAAGTCACTGTTTATTTACCTTCATCACTGCTGGTCTTCTCAAATCGTACACAACAAGCTACTGCTTCTTCTTTGTTTGTGGATTTATTAGCCAAGCTGCTGCATCTTCTTAGGTGATTGTGCTGCTACTGTGGGTTACATGCATGTCGAGGCTTTGCAGAGAACTATAATGAGCTTTTTAGTCACTGAACCACAACACACTGCCGCATTCAGGAAACTATGTAAAACTGCCATCTAGAGGGACATTGCTGTATGTATGAATGCAAGTTTCACTACATTTCGGAAAATGAAACTGTATAATGCACTCCACACTACATTACTATGCCTACTGTATACTGCATAGTGATGATGGTGATGAGAGGAGTTCAACATTTACTTTAATAACCGTTCTAAATTTATTCTAATATGTGTCATATTCCTTCTTTATGTTGGTGTATTCAAATTTCACTGAGTGGAGAGCTACATGACTGTATTCATTAAACCACAACACACTGCAAATTCACCCAGCTTCAACTTTGTAACACTGCCATCTGGTGGGATATTGCTGTAATATCAATAAACAAGACGTACTGTATATGAACATGCATAGAATAATAAACAACTTAATAATAATACACAAAATATTGATTTAAAATATTTTATAAGCTCATTGGTAATGAATTTAAACCTGAACAGAGACAGTAAAGTGACACATTAAACATGTAAGCCGTACATACCTGTCAAAAGGAGTTTTAACAGTAGTTGTTATTGTGTCACCACCACAATAGACTGTAAAACCACTGACCAAACAGAATTAAGTACAATAGTCAACATTTGGAGGGAATCAAAACCTTTCATAAAAGTTGTTTTAAAATCAATACCGTTTTTGTCTTAGGACAACTTAAAAAATTTTTTTTGATCCACTTCAACAAGTACACTCTAAAAATAGGTTTTATTCAGAAAAATGTTGTCCCTGGGTCAACACAATATGTTGCCCTGAGGACATCAACCACTTGGCAAAATCAGTTCGAGCACTGCACAGCTTAAGTTACTTTTTATCCCAGTGCTCTTCAACTTGAACACAGTGTTACACCAGACACCTTTCTGTCCTCTCTTCTTTATATCAGTGACTTTAAATGTCTCATACGGGGGAATCAGCATCTCTTTCTCATCAGGAGACAGTGAGTATTTTGACACATCAGCACCGTGACAAGTCTCGATTTCAAAACAAGATTCCTTTTTGAATCTCATTGCTACTTCATGTTCAAGGGAGGAGGATGCAAATGAGCCAAAACGAATATGTTTGTTCAGAACATTTTGGTTAAACATAACTTTGGCACCATGATAAGTTAATTTACACCCATGTTGTGTTTTCTTTAGAGTCTTTATTGCTTCAGTCAGCAAAAAGTTAAGTGTATACCATCTGAATTTTTTGTTTCGGTATTGTTAAATGTTAAATTAAATGCTGGATTTTCAATCCATCTGGTCCAGGGATTCTTCCTGAACTCCTTATCCAAGTTGCCCCAAAGACAGATATGTTTGCAGTGATTTCTTTGATTAAATATTTTGTTCTCACCCTGTTTTCCATGTACTGTGTACATCCATCATCCCGGTCATCAACTGAATTGACTGCAACATCTAATGGATATCTCTTTTCTTCAACAGACACTCTGTCATCCTGTAGCAATGAGAAAAAATAACTTAAGATCATCAGTAATCATAATTGTACAGACTTATAATTCAAAATGACCTTATAGGACAACATTACTTGACAATAAGAATAAGAGCTGCAATGGACAACATCCTGATTCCACAACCAATGGAGATCAGATATGAATAAAGTACAGAGAAGAACCTGCAGGACAAAAATACAATATTGTGTTACTAGCCAAAATCGTACAACCAAATTTGTGCATACAAACCACAACTTGTTATAGTTTCTAGTTAAGGAATGAGGGAGCATTTGGTTTTACTTTTAAAACGATCAATTCACGAGTTCACACTTACAAATAATTCAGAACAGAGTTATTAATATGCGTATTTGGCGTGCTGTCCGAGGAGAGGGCTCCGAGCTCGTTAATGGACTGAGCCCGGAGCGCTTCCTGGCGGGGAGAGGGTTCCGGGCTCAGCCTTAGGCCCGAACCCAGAACAATCCCCCCTGTTCTGGTTAGTAAGGTGACTATGCAATCGTGCGGAGAAGGGAAGGTGGAGGGATGCTGAAACTATCGAGGAATGAGGGTGAGTTGGTTTCCAGTCTATATAGGTTTCTGTTGATGCCGATCAGGTGGATAGCTGATTGCTGATTGTCAACAGCTGGTCATAGTTGAGGTGATTAGGTTGATTATTTAAACGTGTTCCTCCCAAACTTTGTTAATAAAACATAATTTCACGAGTTCACACTTACAAATAATTCAGAACAGAGTTATTAATATGCATATTTGGCGTGCTGTCCGAGGACAGGGCTCCGAGCTCGTTAATGGACTGAGCCCAGAGCGCTTCCTGGCGGGGAGAGTGTTCCGGGCTCAGCCTTAGGCCCGAACCCAGAACAATCCCCCAAAAGATCGCAAACTAGCATCGGACAGCAGCCGGGAACTGTGTGTGTCCCCCCCAAAAAATTGCTGAATGTAAATTGGGAGGTAACGGGGCTCCTGCGGGATAGTAGAAAACATCACTATTGTGACAGTTGGAAATTGTGAAAAGCAGGGCTCCTGCGGGAGCAGAGAAAACAGCACCGCTGCGGCGGTGGAGAAACAGGGCTCCTGTGGGAGCAGGGGAGACATCACTGCTGCGGCAGTGGGGAAATTGTAAGAGCAGGGCTCCTGCGGGAGCAGAGGAGACAGCACCGCTGTGGTGGCGGAGAAATAGGGCTCTTGCGGGAGCAGAGATTGTGAAAAGCAGGGCTCCTGCGGGAGCAGGGAAAGTGACACTGCTGTGGCAGTGGAGAATGTGAGAAGGCATGGCTCCTGCAGGAGCAGAGGGAATAGTACCGCTGCGGCGGTTGGGAAAAACAGGGCTCCTGCAGGAGCAGAGATTGTGAAAAGCAGGGCTCCTGCGGGAGCAGGGAAAGTGACACTGCTGTGGCAGTGGAGATTGTGAAAGGTGGGGCTCCTGCGGGAGCAGTACAGACATCACTGCTGCGGCAGTTGAGAAATTGTGAAAATTAGGGCTCCTGCGGGAGCAGAGGAAACATCACTGCTGTGGCAGTGGAGAATTTGTGAAATGTATGGCTCCTGCGGGAGCAGAGGAGACAGTACTGCGATGGTAGTAGAGATTAGTGGAAGGCAGGGCTCCTGCGGGAGCAGAGGAAAGGCACCGCTGTGAAAATAGGGTTCCTGCGAGGGCAGGGGAAACATCACTGCTGCGACAGTGTAGGAAAATTGTGGAAAGCAGGGCTCCTGCGGGAGCAGAGGAAACATCACTGCTGTGGCAGTGGAGGTTAGTGAAAGCGGTGCTCCTGCGGAGCAGAGGAAACAACATTGCTGCGGCAGTGGAGAGACAGGCATCTGCAGGAGGCAGGGGAAACATCACTGTGATAGCAGTGGAGGTTAGTGAAAGCAGGGCTCCTGCGGGAGCAGAGGAAACAACACCGCTGCGGCGGTGGAAAACAGGACTCCTGCGGGAGCAGAGGAAATGTCACTGCTGCGGCAGTGGAGAGTAGGGCTTCTGTGGAAGCAGGGGAAACATCACTGCTATTGCAGTGGGGATTAGTAAAAGCAGGGCTCCTGCGGGAGCAGAGAAAATGACACCGCTGCAGCAATGGAGAACAGATCTCCTGCGGGAGATGGTAAAAACACCACTACTGCGGCAATGGATTTTAGTAAAAATCTGGCTCCTGCGGGAGCAGAGGGAAAATCAATGCTGTGGCAGTGGAGAGAGTCTTATAGTTTGTGTTGTCCTGGAGCTGGTGGGATCCGCTGATGAGGGTTCGTTGGGTTTCTCTGATGTGGGAGCGGTTTGATGTGAGAGTAGAGGAAACATCACTGCTGTAGTGGTGGAGAAATTGTGGAAGGGAGGGCTCCTGCGGGAGCAGAGGGAAACCACTTCCATAGCAGTGGGGGTTAGTAGAGTTCATGGAAAAAAGGGGGGGCTCCTGCGGGAGCAGAGAAATGTCACTGCTGCGGCAGTGGATAAAGTCTAATAGTTTATACAGTCTTGGAGCTGGTGGGATCCGCTGATGAAGGTTTGTTGGGTTTCTCTGATGTGGGAGCGGTTTGATGTTAGAGCAGAGGAAAACATCACTGCTGTGGCGGTGGAGAAATTGTGGAAGGGAGGGCTCCTGCGGGAGCAGAGGGAAACCACTTCCATAGCAGTGGAGGTTAGTAGAGTGCAGGGAAAAAAGGGGGGGGGCTCCTGCGGGAGCAGAGGAAACATCACTACTGTAATACTGGATGTTAAATAATATGAAAAGACACTATAAAACAATTAAACCTCAGGTGGTGTTGCTAACCCAAATTTGACTCTTAGGTGGAACTGGTTACAGACATGAAACTCTTGGTGCTCCTAATCTCTTCATCACAAAGGCTTTTGCACATTTAGCCTTTAGGCTCATATCACTGAGTTTCTGCTGAAATATATGATGTAATGTATACATATTTTGTGGTTCTAAGATTGTAATTTTATATTAATGTTTAGTATTATTTTAAAGGTCATGGTGCGATGAGTAAAAAGGTCTAATTTCTATAAGATTAAGGTTTTAGAACTTTGGATAGAGGATGCATTTCTTGTAGAGGTGGGGTTTTGCCTTGATATTTCTGGCTAGTTTGACCAGTTGCCAAGATACTCCTAGCTAGTTTGACCAGGTGCTCTTTAGTATCACTTGGCACAGGTCAAACTGGATTTTGACCAGGTGTTCTTTAGTATCACTTGGTACAGGTCAAACTAGATTTTGGTAGTTTTCCCGAGCTGTGTATAAAAGGTGGCCTGGCAAAATATTCTGGGAGCCATTCTGTACCCAGAAGCTCCCACACTCTGTGTGTATTCAAACCTTTTGGAGGCATCCTGTAACCAGGAGCTCCCACACTTTGTGTGTGTATTAAAACATAATGGAGGCATTCTGTAGTCAGATCTTCCCACACTGCTGTGTGTCTTGAATTGCCAGGTATGATTGTATTTTATGTATACTGTTTCATTTTCTATGCTGATCTTTTAATGAATGTTTTGATATATTTGTAATTGGTTGATTTGAATAACCAAATGATTGATTTAAGTGTAACCTGTCTGGCAAAATAAATTGTTAATCTTTATTCATTCTAAAACTTGTCAAATCTTTATTATATTTTCAGGGTTTAAGTTATGTATTGAAGGGGGCATAGATTAGGAGAATTGCCTCTATTGAAAATATTACTGGAGTAATTGCCTCCCCGTTTTAAGGTTAGATGGAGAAACCTCAAGCTAAAACATAGATGGATCCTCTTATTTTCAATGTGTTTTGGAGAAACCTCTAACTTAAACTTAAGTTAGAAGGAGAATGCCTCTATGCCCAGCTGTATGGAACTGCCTTAGCACCTTCAGAATTACACCTTATTCCCTATGTGAATATAATTAATTCTAAATAAATATAATAATAATTTTATAAATTATGATCAGCATCAGAATAGTATTGGTAACTTATAAATTGGAGTCAGATTATAATTTAACCGCAGAGGTCAAAGAAACAAATTAAATAAATGGAATTATTCTTCTAGAAGCGCTACGGACGAAAAGAATACGTGATACCTTCACCACGCCATTGGACTTCGAATTTATGCCAATTGGGTGGCGTCTTACACTGCTACGGCAGTGGATAAAGTCTGATAGTTTATGTGGTCTTGGAGCTGGTGGGATCCGCTGATGAAAGTTCGTTGAGCTTCTCTGATGTTGGAGCGATTCGATCGAATGTAGGTTTTGGAGAAGAGGTCTGCTGGGAAGCCTGATAGGAGTAGGACAGATTTAAGGTGTTTTGGAACCGGAAGCGTGTAACCCGGCGATTTAAGTCATCGGTGAAGAGTGGGTTTAATGTGGATCTAGCCTGGGAGTCTCTGGAATGTAGATATACTAGGAGAGTCTGGTATGGTTGAATTGGTGTTTGGAAGTTGAAGATGTAAATGGAATGGCCTTTTCTCATTTGGTCCGTCTTGCTTTGTTTGATGGAATAAGAAATGGTATCATTGTCCAGAAGTGATAGATCTGAAACTGTTGGGTGATTATTTGGATTGAAGTTGCAAGTGATGGCCAGAATGAACATTGCGTAGTGTATGAGGGTAGTGTTAGTGGAGTGGAAATCTTGACAAAGGGTGGAGATGCATATGGTGAGTATTTCTAAGGTTACTGGCTGTCTTGCATCAGGACGGGTGGGTTCTTTGGATTCCTAACGAGTGTGGATGTCTGGGTGCTGGCTATTACTGGAGAGGGTGAGCCGGAAAAGAAGTTTGTGGAAAATTTTGGATTCCACTTAGGTATCCTTTAATGGAGCTGGCTTTGAGGTTCTTGTGGTGATTGAGGTAGGATATGAATGAGATGGTGAGTAGGGACAAAATCAGGAAAAACAGTTTGTAAGAAGAGTAGAAGGTCTTGAAGCTCTTTCAAGGGGTTGGGTAGGTTTGTAGGATTCTGGGGGATACAGCTTGGAGGATGTTATCTAAAGAGGCATTTGAGGTGGGGGATTCAAGTGAAGATGCACTGGTTCCAATTTCCTTGGCTAATTCAGAATTCAGTTTTACTTTAATTGTGACATGCTGATACATGCTTTGGCCGATTCCAATTTTATTTTAAACTATGATTGATGCAAGTTACGAATTAATGTGTGCTGTGTATGTATGTCATACCGGTTTGATTTATAATTATATGAAAACAAGGGGGAAAAGGTAGGGGCGTCCGGGCATATGCTGCTAGCGGAGGCAGCCTCGTGCTCGAGCCCGATTGTGGAGCCGCAGGCCACAGACGGGGGAAAGGGTTAGAAATTAGACGGAAAGGTTTGTGAAAGCAGGGCTATAACACCGCTGGCGGAAACATGCTTGAGCTGGATGGGAAACCTGTATCGCTGGGATGTGTTGCATCGTGCAGTGCATTGCAGGCTGCTTTGCGGCGATCTTCGGAGCGAAAAAATTATTGAGGCTTGGCAGCAGAATCTTGATCACAACCTGGACAGGCTGAAGGCCTGCTGGTGCGGTCTGCCGAAACGTTGTGCGTCCATTTGGTGTTCATTATCATCGAAGACATTTCAAGCTTCTTAGCTAATGTTACATTTTAGCATCAGCTTGGTAGATAACGGGTGAAAACCGGATCGGATCCATAGAGCTAACTATTAAACGCTAACAGCTAAGGATGCGCGATAATTTGCATGCGATAGTCATTGCGCTTCTCGTCAGTGAAGCCGGTTTCTTGATTAAAAGTGAATCGCCATTAGCTGCTTTCAGATGGAGCCACATTTACTGCACAAAGCCGTAGTTCATGTACAAGCTGAGCATAGGTTATCGCAATGCCTATTATAAGTGAACTTTTAGCAAAATACTAACAGCATCTTACTTACCAATCGAAAAGAAATGTTGTCATTTCGGAGTCGAACCTCATTTCTTTCATGTCCATTAGTTGTCTCCAGCGATGAAAAGCAGTGGCAGTATTTACTCTGGTTCGGTTCCTTTATTTATCATATTTTATTTGAGCGCGTTGTTCCCTGCAGCAAATGGTTGTGGTAGTGGTAAATGTCTCTTGCTTTAGCCATTCTTCCGCTCTCTTCCCTGAACTGAAATACGTCCGAAAACCCTATTGCAAGGCAGGAAGGCATGTCCGAATCCATGGCTGTCCGAATTGCATTTCTCTGAGCTGCCTTCATGCTTCTTAAGTCAACAAGTCAGCTTCGGATGCAGCGGTAGTAGTAGAGGGCTGTACTCCCACACACGCGACTTATTCGTGTATTGCAGTTTGGCTGGCAGTTATGTGCGTGGCCCAGCATACCGCCTCCCATGGTCGAAACTGGTATTACAACACCAGTCGGGCTGTAGCTAGTAATTTAGCATGCTAATTCAGATTGATATTTCTGCAGCACTATACCTTGTCATTTTTTTAATGACATCTTTGCCCTTATTTCTTCTCATTCTTTTGATGCGTGTAGCTAACTTTCTAAAATCTTTTACCTCAATTATTACAAATGGCACCTTTAAGTGGGGCCACTTTTCAGCCCGGGAGTTTCAGGCCCGAGAGCAGCCCACTTTTTCCATAGTGTTATTCCAAATTAGCACTTTTTCAAATTGGATAAATAAAGCAACAGTTCAGCTCTTACTATAGTTTTTATTAATATCATGGTTTAACAAGTAAGGTAAAAGTTAAATAAATTTTCACTTAAGATGAGAAGTTAACAAAAATATTCCTCTACACTCTAAAAAAGGCTGGGTTATTTTTTACCCATAATGGGTAAATATTGGACAGAACAAATGCTTGGTTAAAAATAACCCAATGTTGGGTTGCTGTTATGCAACAATGGATTATAATAACCCAACAGTTGGGTTAAAACAACCCAGTATTGGGTCAATTTTAACCCAGCAGCGTGTTCTGTCCAATATTTACCCATTATGGGTCAAAAATAACCCAGCCCTGTTTAAAGTCTATTCCACAAGGAAAGGTTGATAAATTATTAGCATTGCTAATGCTATTAGGCCTATGATTAATCAGGTGCAAATTGAAATATAAAACCCAGTCCTAATTAAAAAAGAAAACAGTTTGACAAAAAATATTGAATCCAATACTGGGTAAATATATAGCATAACAAGTCGTTTATAAGCTTTTTTTCGGCTGGTCATTTTTGACTGGGAACACAAAAGGTGTTATAGGGTTCTGAACACAACCTGAGGGTTAAATAACTTTAATTCATATTGTTTACTCATTGCCTCCTCGTTTTCAGCGGGGAACTGGCTTATCTGCTGCTCAGAAACTGCTTGCATAATATTTGCAAAGTCTATGAATCGCATGTATACACAAAAGGCTAATATTTTAACTAAAAAAATGTTGGCTTGTAAATAGTTTGACAATGGTATTAGCCGAATAATTACGTTGCTAATGCTAATTATTACTAGGCTTATTTCTCTTTAAGTTACCTGTTGTCACTTTTGTTTGTCCTCTTGAAAATAAATCTGTAAGTTTGGCACATTTGGCAGCATCCTCCTCCAATGGCTTTTTTCTTCAACCTGTTTTTTTACGCCCACCTCCTCTCAGACGCGTATTGTTACGGTAGGGCCGGCCCAGCCTACCGGAGAAAAGTTTTGGAAAAGACGTGCTATGGACCGAACCAACTCTATGGGAGGGGAAAACTCCTTCACATGGTACAACCCATGCAGAGGCTGCGCGCTGCAGTGTCAATGCGAAACGTGTGAAGTGTCATTTAAGAGAAGATAGACTCACTAACGTGAAAAAAAAAACCTCGACCGGCCCAAAAGTGAAGCGACCCACCGGGAATTCTCCCGGTTCTCTCGATTACCCACTCCAGGCCTGGCTTCAGGTGATTTTCGTTCCAGGTTTAAAGTGATTTTCGTTCCAGGTTTAAAGTGAACCTTTAGGAAATAAGTTAAGCACCTACAATGTAGGTGTAGCACTCATATGAACAGAGAGGGGCAGTGGAAAAGAAACAAGGGTTTTATACTTTAGAAAGTAGTAGGTGGGTCAGAGGTTTCTAAAGCCCTCAGTATTCGGAAAGAAATTGTTTCTCATGAGGATGTCTGTAAAATATGTTTGCATGCCTCCTCATCGATAAAACTTTCCACGCAATGGAGATACATCACAACAGGAATGCTTTCTTTGATAATTAAATAACAACTGCTGGGATTTACTAAATGTCATGATCCTGCCAGTCTGTTATAGTTATTCATAGTAATTCATGGTCATGTGGCAGGATTGTGGCAGTACCCATGTTTTGTGTTGTAGCACATGGCCTTTTGTTTGTGTAGTGTGCTGCAGTGTCTTGTCTCTGGCCCCGCCCCCTTGTTTCCTTGTTAGTTATTCATTATTGGTTAACTCCCCGCACCTGAACTTCCCTTGTTATCTTGTTTAGTTTCCCTTATTTAAGGCCCCAGTGTGTCTTGTCCTGTGCTGAATCGTTTGTATAATTTGTGTGTTCTGGTTTGTTTGCTATGTGAAACATAGTTGTCATAGTCAAGTCAAGAAAGTCTAATCCTGTGTAGTTTTGTCATATTGTGCTGTTGTCTTGTCTTAGTCTAGTTGGTCATTGTTATTGTTTTGTCTTTTGCCCCCTCGTGGGCTCTTTTGGTTATTAAAACTCTTGAGTTCACCTTTACCTTTGCACTTGGGTCCCATCCTTTGTAAACCATGACAGAACGATTCAGCCAGTCAGGGACCCAGCAGGTATTGGTGGACTCACCATGGACACTTATTGACTGTTTACTTGTGAGTCAACTCGGCCACAGTCACCGCCGTCTGCCTGGCCGCAACCACAGCCAGAGCTCCTGCAGTCTGCCCAGCCACAGCCAGAGCTCCTGCAGTCTGCCCAGCCACAGCCAGAGCTCCTGCAGTCTGCCCAGCCACAGCCAGAGCTCCTGCAGTCTGCCCAGCCACAGCCAGAGCTCCTGCAGTCTGCCCAGCCACAGCCAGAGCTCCTGCAGTCTGCCCAGCCACAGCCAGAGCTCCTGCAGTCTGCCCAGCCACAGCCAGAGCTCCTGCAGTCTGCCCAGCCACAGCCAGAGCTCCTGCAGTCTGCCCAGCCACAGCCAGAGCTCCTGCAGTCTGCCCAGCCACAGCCAGAGCTCCTGCAGTCTGCCCAGCCACAGCCAGAGCTCCTGCAGTCTGCCCAGCCACAGCCAGAGCTCCTGCAGTCTGCCCAGCCACAGCCAGAGCTCCTGCAGTCTGCCCAGCCACAGCCAGAGCTCCTGCAGTCTGCCCAGCCACAGCCAGAGCTCCTGCAGTCTGCCCAGCCACAGCCAGAGCTCCTGCAGTCTGCCCAGCAGCGACAACTCCTGTGTAGGCCTTTGCCCAAGCCTCCTTGGACTTTCTTTTGGACTCTGTTATGCTCACCTTTATGAACTTTTGTTTCAGTATTATTAGTTACGTTTGTCACATTGGACTTTGTTTATTCTAGTTTATATTCATCATATCTGTGGTCATGTTTAGTCATAGTCTTGCCCATTGTCTTGTGTACCCCTTGGGGAACGCCATGTGGCGTCCCCTTAAAGGGGGGGTACTGTCATGATCCTGCCAGTCTGTTATAGTTATTCATAGTAATTCATGGTCATGTGGCAGGATTGTGGCAGTACCCATGTTTTGTGTTGTAGCACATGGCCTTTTGTTTGTGCACATGGCCCCCTTGTTTCCTTGTTAGTTATTCATTATTGGTTAACTCCCCGCACCTGAACTTCCCTTGTTATCTTGTTTAGTTTCCCTTATTTAAGGCCCCAGTGTGTCTTGTCCTGTGCTGAATCGTTTGTATCATTTGTGTGTTCTGGTTTGTTGCTATGTGAAACATAGTTGTCAAGTCAAGAAAGTCTAATCCTGTGTAGTTTTGTCATTGTGCTGTTGTCTTGTCTTAGTCTAGTTGGTCATTGTTATTGTTTTGTCTTTTTTCCCCCTCGTGGGCTCTTTTGGTTATTAAAACTCTTGAGTTCACCTTTACCTTTGCACTTGGGTCCCATCCTTTGTAAACCATTACACTAAAGACTTGCAGTGGATAATTAGTGATCTAGTTATTTTTGCGACTGACCTTACTGCATATGCAGGAGTTTCCCTTTCAGAGTATTTAAATTATTCACGCAACGTGATTTACTTATGTTTGCGCGTGAGATATGACTGGTATTTACAAATCAACCTACCAAATAAACATGGTCATTTAATAGTCTAATAAAACCATGGTTAATTTTCTTAAGGGCAAGAAAATTATGTCTTCAAGACTTTATTTAAAAATAAAATTAGACATAATATTGATTTAAGACATTTTATTAGCTCATTTGTAACAAATGCAAATCTGGCATGAGAACAGAAACACCAAAGTGATGCATAAACAAATAGATGTAAGTCATCAAAATAAATTGTTATTTCAGAGACCCACCTAATAAGAACTACTTACATAAAATTTTACATTTAAAACATTTATATAATAAGCATGTATTCAAAGCAGGATGGCAAAGTATGCAACAAAACAACACATAAACTATCCATCAAATGTATTAAGCTGCATTTAATTCAGCATATAATCTAAATAAAAAACTTAAACAATCCTGATTCAAGGTCCTTTAAGCTGCAATATTTATCTTTTGATTCTCTATTATCATCTCTGTTTAAAACATAAAGTTGCAGGTTACTTTAAATACTTATGCTGCTGAAATCGAATGAAGTCATACTGACATTAAGGAAAGCTGGACCATTATTATAAGCGTACCACTGTGAATCAGAGGAAGATAAGGAGACAGTTTTGAACATGGATTATGTTATTGCTCTTAAGGATTTGACCTTTAAAAAAACATCAGGATTGATTTATGAAATGTTAGTATGACAGCAACACTTCATGTAAAAAAGCTAAATCAGTGAAGATGTAAGAGCCAATCAGCCAGCGAAACCGGCATTGTGATTTATCTGGGGTTTCACTAATACATGGCACAGTTTAAGTCACTTCTAAATCCAGAGCTCTTCAACATGAACACAGTCTTACACCAAGCACTTTTCTTCTGATCTTTCTTCATAATAGCAGTGACTTGAAATGTCTCATATGGAGGAATCAGCACCTCTTTTTCATGAGGATACTGGGAGTATTTTGACACATCAGCACCATAACAAGTATTGATTTCAAAACATGATTCACTTCCAAATTTCACTGCTACTTCCTGTTTAGTAGAGGAGGACGCAAATGAGCCAAAACGAATGTGTTTGTTCAGAACAGTTTCATTAAATGTAAGTCTGGTACCACGATAAGTTTTTATGCATTTATTTTCTTTTTTCTTAAGAATCTGTATTGCTTCTGTCAAGAAAAAGTGAAGTGAATACCACGTGTATGTCTCATCTTTGTATTTTTTTCTACCTGTCCTAACATCGGGATTAAACTTTGTATATAGGCCAGAAATACTGTACGTATAAATTGCAACTAAATGGTGCATTTTCAATTTATCTGGTCCAGAGATTTGTCCTGTACTATACATCCAAGCTCCCCCAAAGTAAGATATGTTTGTAGTGATTTCTTTGATTAGATATTTGGTTCTCACTAGAATTTCCATATTACTTGCACAACCATTATATCGGTCATCAACTGAATCCGGTGCCATATCTAATGGATATACCTCTCCTTTAACAGGCTCTCTGTCATCCTGTAGCAATGAGAAATAATAATTTCAGATAATCAGTAATCATAATTGTTTAGTAATATACAGACTAATATCTTACAATCTTACCCATCCTAGGACAACTTTACTGGTGACAATGAGAATAAGAGCTGCAGTGGTCAACATCCTGATGTAGTCTCACTCCTATAGATGCACAACCAATGGAGATCAGGTATGAATATAATATGGTCAAGAAACTGCAGGACAATAAATACAACATTGTGTTAGAAAGCCAAAATCCTACATCGAAAATCTTTGCACAATACAAAACTGCAGATCACAGCTTCTTATAGTTTCCAGTTGAGGAATAAGGAAGCATTTAACATTTTGCCTTAAAAGCCATTTAAAACATTTATACTTTTAAAAACAAACATATTTCTTTAACGCAGAAATATCAAATCATATCTGCTAACAATCAATTCACCAACATAATCATTTACAGTTACAAACCTTTTCAGATGTTCAGACCTTCAGGTGATTTTGTTCCAGTAACAAGTTTAGCTAAATAAGTACAAAAGTACATAAATATTTAATGTTGAGGTCTTAAGTGCATGAGCAAAGAGTGGCAGTGAGTAAGAAACTACCATGGTTTTATACCAATAGAAAGTAGTAGGAGGGGCAAAGGTTTCTAAGCTGTTGAATGTGAACATCTGTAGATAACAACATCTATATCTGAATTCTATATCACACAGTTTTTTTAATCTGTTTGTGTCAAGGCGTTTTCATGGTGCATGTAAAAATAAACAACAAAAATAATGTAGAAATGGGAATAAGTAAGAAATATTAAAATAAAATTTGCGAGGCACAAAATTGTAAAAAGCATCAAAAAGAGCAGAGAAAAGTAAAATCAGTGTGTTAAAAACTACAAGCTTGAACATATACGGTAAACTCATTTGGCCTGCATTGTAGAGAGGGGCTTTAACACCTCATCACAGGAAATGAACAAGCAACATTTTTTCCTTTTGCACTTTGACAGCGATCAAAGCATAACTTAGAGAGACATTGAGAGAGTTAAAATACTATTACCTGCTGCAGAAAATGTGAAATAAACTTTTAATTTAATAAGTGACTGAAGTCAGCTTAACACAGCAACAGTCAATAAGCAGTTTTATTTCAGGTTATTTTAGTTGTACATACTTTGTACATATTTATTTGGTTACGTTACAATAACAGGACATGAATAATAATGCAGTAAGCCCTAACTATATTCTTACTGAAATATAAACTATGATTAGAGATGCACCAATATATCGGCTAATAATCTGTATCGGACATTAAAGCAATTTTATCGGTTGATAGTTTAAAAACAGCATTTGTATAACCATGGTTTAATGTAAAAACTTGTTATTTGATGACAATACACGCTTTCATTGAATGCATGCAGATTATCATGGTTACGTGTCTGGCCTAGTGGCTAAACCAAGGGGCAACCTTCCGGTCTCTATATTGTGAAGTCCACACATCTTGTGACTGAAGTGACTTAAACTGCAATTCGTCAACTAGCCGCTACAGACTGGCTCTAAAAGGGAGTCCGTACAATCCAATAGACCACCCCATGTTAAAATGCCCAACTTTGCATGTTTACAGTCTGGTACAAAAAAAGTGTTTTTTACTAATAGCTAAATAAAAAACCTACAGTATGGGTGATGTCACAGACACTACTTCCATATTTTTTTTACAGTTAAATGGACCTCTGAATCAAATACTTTGTCGAAAATATTCTTATATATTTTTTCAAAGACGAGGGGAGATGGCGAGCATGGTGTGAAGAGAGGTTTGGCAGCCAGTCAAGAAATCAAAAATCTGTAGCTAACACTGTAAACACTAAAGGTATAGCGGAAGATTTTTCAGAATTTTTGAAAAGCGTGAACGAGAGAGAGCATGCACGAGCCTCTTCTCTTCGCTCTGTTTACAAGTTGCTGTTGGCATGTTTACCAAGTCTGTGCAGTTCGTGACTTGTGCCAGGGCTAGCATCGAAGATCATAGCTTACATCAACATTTACTAGCCATGATTTTAAATGAATTTCTCCAAATAGCATGCCAAACTTTACCTGTCGAGTAGAAACTTCTTGTGGGAAGCCCAACCTTTGCTTTTAGCGCACGCCAGCATGTGAAATATTCTCCCAAAAACACTCTGGTCTTGTTTCTTTCTTCAGAGGCCTTTCTCTTCTTATCATACAATTCGTAGACACTTTTTCTCTTGCGACCCTCATACATTTTGAAAAAACAAAAATGAAATAGCTCTCCCTTTAATCTGATGTCATCCATCACCTTGTCTTCTTCTGGCACCCTTTGAGGTTGAACACATCTGTTGATGTCAAGCAGGAGGGACGTGCTGTAAGCATTGTTTTTGATAATTTCTGCTTGCCTCCAGAATCATTTAAAGACCGTCAATTATCCAATTCATGATTTTAAATTTCCTTTGGTGTGTAAGTGTGTGTTAGTGCATGTTAATGATATGCAAAAGGTACAATCCCCTAGGTAAACGATGGCGTGAGTTATCATCTCCAACGTAAATCTCTTTTCTTGGACTACAACAAACACATGGATTGTAGGCAACAGTTTACTTCCTGGGATTGGTGATGTAGACAAGACCAACATTATCATAGTTCCTCTTGCTTGGAATCACAGCCTGTAAATTGACTCCTGTTAGCAACCGAATCTTTCAAACATGAGACGTCAGAGGTATTCAGGCCAATCACAAGGTACAGATTAGCTGGCCAATCAGGAACACAGAGCTTTTCAAATCTGTTAGTTTCAGGAAGAGAGTGAAATCTGCAGCTACGGTATATGGAAAATAATGTGTTTTTTGAACACATAACATAGTTTTTAGCAATAAAATAGGTGCACTTTAAATAATTTCCTTCCATAAATTTTGCATCTGAAAGGGAAACTTCTAGAAATGCTTATGAAATAAGGTCAGTTGCCAAAATAACTAGACCTCAGCTTTTCAGCGCTAATGATCCACTGCCCGTCTTTAGTAAATCCTGACAGTCGTTATTTAATGCCAAAATTATGGTATTAAGCTGTTAGTAAATTTGGCCCTACATTATTAAACCAGCCTGATCTCACGAATTTCCGTGGGATAGTCACGGAATTTTTTGCGAATTTTTCCGTGGCATTCTCACGGATCTCCGCATTTTTCCGTGGCCCGCTACGGACTGTCTTTTTCCGTGGCATTCTCACGGATTGGTTTCTCAACTGTTTTGTCCTATTTTCTTACCATTTCGCTTCGGTTTAGGGTTAGATTTACATGAAATGACATCCCTACCAAAACCCAACTCTAACCCCAACACCAAGCGACAATTGTTTAAAGTTTAGAAAATATAAAAGAATAAATCAGAAAAATTTGTAAAAACCAATACTTAAAGTGACATACTAATGCAAACACCAAATCTAACCCTAAACCGAAGCGAAAATGGTTTGAAAATAGGAAAAAGCAGTTGAGTAACCAATCCATGAGAATGCCACGGAAAAAGACAGTCCGTAGCAGGGCCACGGAAAAATGTGGAGATCCGTGAGAATGCCATGGAAAAATGCGCAAAAAATTCAGTGACTATCCCACAGAACTTTGTGAGATCAGGTTGATTAAATGATATGGAAAAGGCTTCTTTAGTTAATACATTTGTAATGAGAAAGAAATATATAAATTGGTAACACTGTGTGTTTTATATGGTTAGGCGTCAAAAGTCCATTTAGAGCAAGTTACTGTAGCTCTAATGCAAGGCAAAAAACTTTTTTTAGGCATCATAGTGCATAGCAGACAGGAAAGTGTTGGGTGAAGATAGGGGAACCGGATCGACAAAGGACCTCAGAGATGGGAATCAAACTCGCCGTGAGCACATTGGTGCTATATGTCGGCACTAACGACTTTAATGTTTAGTTTAGGTAAAAGTAATTAAATCAGTAACCTTATACTGTAGATATTTGATTCATGTGTGCAGTGGGGTGAGAGTGTCTGTCCATCCTGTATTGCATTCTGCAAATCTGCTTAACCTTCCTTGATGTTGAATTTTGTTAAACATCGAAAACACTTTCTTGGTGAAATCCACAGCAACATTAACAAGATGAGCAAGTAAAACCACAAATGAAAAGGAAATGGTGAAAATTAGTATGCTAGGTATCATGATGAGTATGGTGTGAATGTTGTTTCACAGTGTGATAAAAATACACCATAATTTAGTAAAGTGAGATGGTTAAATCACACATTGACCAAAGAAGGCAAAGGTGTTGAGCTGTTAAAATATTTAACATTTTGTAACATCTTTCATCTGTTCTTTTTCCAATATTCCATAGCCTTTTCACCAAATTACTGGATATCCCAATACTAAATCAGTGAGATCTGAATGATGTCAGTATTAGTTTACAGCTCAAACAGTACTGAAGGTCTGGCTACACAAGACTGGTGAACTGGAATAAAGTGCTACCGAGGTGAACTGGAAATAAAGTGCTACCGAACTACGGCTTTGAGACCATTGCTTTGCTGTGGATGTATAAGATATTTTTTTTATAAAACAGAAATATATTTTGTGTATAACATTTCAATTCCACAATATGTAAACATTTATACATTTATATTTATATTTTTAATAAACGTAATTCTTAATAAAGTCCCAAGTGTCTTCTTGCTGAAGATATCACAATTGGCACAAAAAGCTGTCAATGTCAAATAGTTCAGTATTTGTTCATGGTTTGTGCTGAAAGTAGGGGGTGGGCTTAACAGAGGAGTGAAAGGAAAACCACAGACAAAGGTAGTGTTAAGTTTTACACATTTTCTCAAAAAGTACATGGTGGAAATTAGTAAATTGTGTATGGTGAGACTATTAATAGGAATTGTAATACAATAAAAGATTAGGCCTATGTGTAAAAAGTACATGTAAACATACAATACCTTTTTAACCTGTGATACTTTTAACCCTGATAGTCTTACTTTTGTATAAAAACATTGTTGTAGCAGAGTCTAACTCCAAACTGTATCTGAAGTGGATCAGCAAATTTGATTAACATTTTTGTTTCACATTTTACATTAGATAACACATTAGATATTTGGCATTAAAAGTGCACATTTTTCCCAACATCAATTGGTTGATACAGTGAGGTTTTATTTACAGAATCAGCAATTCAAGACAACAGACCAGACATACAAACATACATTATGATGCAGTGTCATGTTGGGATGGTTAGCAGCCATATCGACCAGTCTAATGTTGACAAAGAGTAAACACGACTAGAAATATGTTTAGGGCTTTATATGAGTGGGTAAGCTTCTCAGTATATTACTGAATTGTGAAACGTCCCATAGGCTTAGCACTTGATGTGAAGTCCCGCCCCCTAATGGATGCTGTACAAGAGACACCAGTGAGTCACATGATCTGTTGTGTATAAGAAACTAAAACTGCTCAAATCAAGACAAGAGTATGATTGTCAAGTAAATAACGGCATTGGGCAAAATCATCTCTTAACCCTTAAATACATAAACCGAGGTCAAACGTTATTGCTGTTGTAGATGTATACCTTGCCTTGGTGTATATGTTATTGCTGTATATAATGTTACTGCGCCAGAGGTCAAAGTGCTGCAAACTAAGTGTTCTTCCGCAATACAATATAGTCCTCTTTTTTATCCACTTAAAAAATCGCCAATTTTTATTTTGTGCCACCATACTTACTGGTGTAACTACTCGTGTAACAGTCTTTAAATATAGGAAAACATGGAAGTGTTTGGTTGCTTCTAAATTCATCCCTGTTTGGAGCCATAGGAATGAATGGGCTAGACTAAATGCTAACACTTTCACGACACACTGTACAAAGATGAAGTGCACACATTGAAAAAAAAACAGAGATGAGTGTTATTTCATCTAAGTTAAGGTAAGAACATAGTAAAATATTGAAAAACGGTGTAGTTTTCCTTTAAAAACACACTTTTTTGATCTGACCTATTCAAATTCCATTATACTGAAGTTGGTCTTTGTTTAGCTGTCATTCCTTTGGTTTTAAATGTATGTTTCTTTCTGCTTTATGTGTTTATGGTTTGATTTTAATGTTCAGCACTTTGGTCAGTCTTGTGGCTGTTCTGCAAATAAATGAACTTGAACTTGAACTGTGTGAAACTTATTCTTCAACCCATACGATTATTTTGGTTGTTTTGTTCATTCCCCCAAATACGACCAACAGATTGAACTGGTGCCTCTACTGGCAGAAGGTGAAACTTAATATATTAGGGTATAAAATTATATATTGTGGTATTATTTTGCTATGATGATATGATAAAAAGTACTTAAAATATTACATAAAGTGTACAGAGGTCAAACAATAAATTTATGTGAAGACGGAAAAGTGATCATAAAACCGCTGTAAATATCAGGTGTACACTCATTCAAAAACTGCCACCAGAAGAAGCGATGATACGTCATCTTTGATTTCGAAGTAGCTGTAGCTGTGTCCCAAATGACACTATGCACTCAAACAGTACCTAGAGTGTTGATCTCATTTGCAAGAACAAAGAGTGACAGTAAGGAGGAAACTATGGGGGTTTTATACTTTAGAAAGTAGTAGGCGGGCCAAAGGTTTCTAAGAAAACGTCATAATTTCTTAACACACAAAAAGACATGATCAGCCCTGAATATTGAATGTGAACATCTGTAAAACAACATCTACTTATGCTGGTCATATTATTAGAATATCATGAAAAAGTTGATTTATTTCCATTCAAAAGTGAAACGTGTCTATTAAATATATTCTTACATCGACTGATATATTTCAAATGTTTATAGATTTTCTATGGGGTTAAGGTCAGGCGAGTTTGCTGGTCAATTTAAAACAGGGATACCACGGTCCTTAAACCAGGTAGCCAGGGGCGCCGTAAAGGGGGGAAAAGTTAGGACGATTCTAAGGGCCCATGAACTTTTGAGGGCCCTACCCAAGGACTGTGCCGCAAACGCAACCCCCTTAAGCTGAGCCCTCTTAGCTCCGCCCCCCTCTTTACTCTGCGTGTTAGCGCCGTCTTCAATCCACGGTCTCACAGTGCGCGTGAACTTCACAAGAGAGCAAGGTGTGTGTATTTACTGCTATTTGCTATGATATCTGCATATGTGCACTTCCTTACTATAAATGCAGTTTACACAATGTGACGCTGGAGCAATACAATGCAGTTTTCTTTCCACTGTAAAGTCTTCGCTCTGTTCACCTCAGTTTAAAAATAAACAAGGTGATTTACGTTCCCTGTTTTGTGTTATGATTCTAACGCGAAGTCAGGCCTTATAAGCTGTTTCAATTAACGTAGCCCGTATAAGCTAATTAACATAAACTAGAAATGCGATCGGTTACACACTTCAATGTTTTGTAACGCAATATGCCAAAGAAGGATTTTTATGCAGTCGTGAATCGAGTTGATTGTGATAAAACTGAAATGCAACTAAGGCTAAACTAGTCCAGTTATGTTTATTAAAGCTTCTCACCTTGCAACAGCTAAGAAATCAATGGAAATCTATGTTGTAATCTGCTATAGTTGTCATTCATTTCATTTTAGAGCCCCGTTGATTAAAAAACAGTCTGAAGAATCATTTAATAACAGTATAGCTGTTTTCTCAAAGTTCACAGTTTCAATGATCTGTCGTTATTTTTGCTTTACTGAAGCTGCTGGTGTGTGAAACTTGTTCTTTACCTTATAAATAATGCTAATAATTATAATACAGACTTTGGTCAAGCATTGTTGACCCAGTCTTATTTGAGGCATAAGGTATAGAAAAGATGCATTGTTGTTGTTCGCCATTTTTAAATGTTACAATGTTGTGTGTGTAACAGCTCAAGTATGTCACTGAGACTGCATGTGAAAATCAGACTAAAGTCTCAAATCTTATTGTGAAATAAAAAGCATCACAGTTTAATTTCAAGCATTAATTTCACTATGATTTTAATCGCTGACATGACATTACAGATATCAAGTTTATACTTTCAAAAAATGTTCTTTACATTATACAGGATGAGTTTATGTGGAAAACAGTAAATCACAAATAAATACTTCAGCTGGGTTTTCACAGGCATGGTCACATTTATCTTTAATCTTTAAGAACGTTGCATTTTCTCTGAATATTCGATTAATGTACTGTATTTTTCAATTAAATTTACATTGCACAATAAATTATCTTAGCTGCAGACATTGTAGGTGTCTATAAATACTGATAAGTGTGGTCATAACAATAGCAAAATAAATAGTTCTGTATTATTAAATTACAGACAAAGATTTTGAATAGCTACAGTAGGTTGGATTGTATGTTTGGTGCGAAATGGGTATGGTGGGAGCCTGACCCCCTATTCTTTCATAGGGCCCAAAATTGCTAGCGGCGCCCCTGCTGGTAACTTTGGCACTGTTTGCAGGTTCCAAGTCCTGTTGGAGAATGAAATCTTCATAAAGTTAGTCAGCAGCAGGAAGCATGAAGTGCTCTAAAACTTCCTGGTATACGGCTGCGTTGACCAACACAGTGGACCAACTCTCCTCTCTTCCTCCAGACTCTGGGACCCTGATTTCCAAAAGAAATCCAAAATTTATTTTCATCAGAGAACATAACTTTGGACCACTCAGCAGCAGTCCAGTCATTTTTGTCTTTGAGACGCTTCTGGTGCTATTTGTTGTTCAAGAGTGGCTTGACACAAGGAATGCGACAGCTGAAACCAATGTCTTGCATACGTCTGTGCGTAGTGGTTCTTGAGGCACTGACTCCAGCTGCAGTCCACTCTTTGTGAATCTCCCCCACATTTTTGAATGGATTTTGTTTGACAATCCTCTCCAGGGTGCGGTTATCCCTTTTGCTTGTACACTTTTTTCTACCACATCTTTTCTTTCCCTTCACCTCTCTATTAATGTGCTTGGACACAGAGCTCTGTGAACAACCAGCCTCCATCTATGGATCCTGGGAGTGAATGCCTGTTCAGGGGCTGTGACCTTCCAAGGTTGTATTGAAGGCCAATGACGTCACCAGGCTGTGACGAAGGCTTTCCCAATTCGAAGGCTCCTTCACATGCAAGCCTCCAAATGTGGCATTTTTTTCCATGAAACCAGGGGTCCATAGATGTATCCTTCACAGCCTTGGCTATCCCAACATTCAATGTGCACCGGTGACCTCTGGGTATTTTAAAATAAACATTCAGAATTTAAGTGTATATTTTGCAAATTAAAGGTGAAATGAGCTTTGATGAAATGAAGCAGTCAGACAAGTTAATTTTTTCAGTTAATGGACTTCTACTCTATTATATAAATCATTTTATATTAAATGTAAATACAAAGGTTTTGTTACCGTTTTCAATTAAATGGTAACGCCATATTGCAGTACTGCAGCTTTGACGTCACAGGGTTTCCTGAATGAGCTTGATAGATACAATGTTATAGAGGTATAAAAATAGACAGCAAAGGACAGATAAAGAAAGATAAACACTGAAAGCAACAGGGCATCAGAAGAATTCAGGTCATTATTGCATTGGTCATGTATGTGGGGATTTTAAAGTGTTTTAAAGTGTTATTTGGAGAAAACAAATGGTGAGAATGAGTATGCTGAGTATCATGATGAGTATAGTGTGAATGAAGTATACATATGGTGTGAATGAGGTTTTGACCAAGGAAGGAAAATATGTTTAGAGATGTTTTCTTATGTTTAAAAATTATCTTTCATCTGTTTTAAATCTGATTATTCTGTTTCCACAGCCTTTTGATTAAAATATTGGGCATTCCTTTATATGCACATGAACCTGAATGACATCCCATTCTTAATCCATAGGGTTTATTATGGAGATGGCCCACCATTTGCAGCTATAACAGCTTCAACTCCTCTTGGAATACTTTCTACAAGGTTTAGTAGTATGTTTATAGGATTTTTGTTGGACAAGTAGGCCTCCCTCGTAGTCTCCGCTCCAATTCATCCCAAAGATGTTCTATTGGATTGGTGTGCAGGCCAGTCAAGTTCCTCCACACCAAACTTGCTCATCCATGTCTTTATGGACCTTACTTGTGCTCTGGTGCACAGTCATGTTGGAACAGGAAGGGGCCATCCCCAAACTGTTCCCACAAAGTTGGGAGCATGAAATTGTCCAAAATGTCTTGGTATGATGAAACATTAAGAGTCCCTTTCACTGGAACTAAGGGGCCAAGCCCAACCCCTGAAAAACAACCCCACAGCATAATCCCCCCTCTATCAAACTTTACACTAGGCAAAATGCAGTCCGTACCGTCCTCCTGGCAACCACCAAACCCAGACCTGTCCATCAGATTGCCAGACAGAGAAGCGAGATTCATCACTCGAGAGAACATGTCTCCACTGCTCTAGGTTCATAAGGATTGAATGGAGCTGCTCAGCCCCTTCCATGAAGCTCTATCTGTAGTTATTGACTCTGCATAAAGTTGCCGACTTCTGTGCACTGTTCTCCTTAGCATGCGCTGATCCCGCCCTGTGATTTTACGTGGCCTACCACTTCGTGGCTGAGATGTTGTTGTTCCCAATTGCTTCCATTTTGTTATAAAATTATTAACAATTGACCGTGAAATATTCAAATGTGAGGAAATTTCACAAATAGACTTATTGCAAAGGAGGTAACCTATCATTGGTACCACGCTTGAATTCACTGAGCTCCTGGGAACGACCCATTCTTTCACAAATGTTTGTAAAAGCTCTCTGCATGCTTAGGTGATTGATTTGAACTTGACCTCAGCGCCTAAGAGAAAATGGTAAAACAGATCAGGTACGAGACAAAGTAGCATTGGAGCCTAAACAGCAAACACAAGATGGTGTCAAGACTGGAACAAGACAACAAAGAAGTCAGGTAGAATGCATTGAGTAAAGAATGGTCTGACACAGGACAGGAGAAACACACAAAATAAATAGGGGTAAAAATGGGAGACAACTGTAGGGAGTGAAGCAATAATCAGATAATAATGTTGAATATGCTGCTTCTTGCAAAGAGGTATTTTCAGACCCTGACACCAGTGGCGGCTCGTGACTTCTTTTCCGAGGAGGCATGAATGCGAAACTCGTGTGTGGATCGTCATGTCAAAATATATGTTCAGTGTGTCATGTGAACCTATGTGCATTGTGCATGCAAATACGTGCCTGCTAAAGACACATTGTAAGGGTTTATGATAAAAGAGACGCTCACGTTTGCTTGATACTCGCTTAATCTCATGTGTTATCAGTTTACTGTTAAGTTAGTGTTTTGCGAGACATGAGTGTCTCTATTATCATAAACCCCCAGCAACCTAATACAGGGAGTGCAGAATTATTAGGCAAATGAGTATTTTGACCACATCATCCTCTTTATGCATGTTGTCTTACTCTAAGCTGTATAGGCTGGAAAGCCTACTACCAGTTAAGCATATTAGGTGATGTGCATCTCTGTAATGAGAAGGGGTGTGGTGTAATGACATCAACACCCTATATCAGGTGTGCATAATTATTAGGCAACTTCCTTTCCTTTGGCAAAATGGGTCAAAAGAAGGACTTGACAGGCTCAGAAAAGTCAAAAATAGTGAGATATCTTGCAGAGGGATGCAGCAGTCTTAAAATTGCAAAGCTTCTGAAGCGTGATCATCGAACAATCAAGCGTTTCATTCAAAATAGTCAACAGGGTCGCAAGAAGCGTGTGGAAAAACCAAGGCGCAAAATAACTGCCCGTGAACTGAGAAAGTCAAGCGTGCAGCTGCCAAGATGCCACTTGCCAACAGTTTGGCCATATTTCAGAGCTGCAACATCACTGGAGTGCCCAAAAGCACAAGGTGTGCAATACTCAGAGACATGGCCAAGGTAAGAAAGGCAGAAAGGCGACCACCACTGAACAAGACACACAAGCTGAAACGTCAAGACTGGGCCAAGAAATATCTCAAGACTGACTTTTCTAAGGTTTTATAGACTGATGAAATGAGAGTGAGTCTTGATGGGCCAGATGGATGGGCCCGTGGCTGGATTGGTAAAGGGCAGAGAGCTCCAGTCCGACTCAGATGCCAGCAAGGTGGAGGTGGAGTACTGGTTTGGGCTGGTATCATCAAAGATGAGCTTGTGGGGCCTTTTCGGGTTGAGGATGGAGTCAAGCTGAACTCCCAGTCCTACTGTCAGTTTCTGGAACACACCTTCTTCAAGCAGTGGTACAGGAAGAAGTCTGCATCCTTCAAGAAAAACATGATTTTCATGCAGGACAATGCTCCATCACACGCGTCCAAGTACTCCACAGCGTGGCTGGCAAAAAAGGGTATAAAAGAAGAAAAGCTAATGATATGGCCTCCTTGTTCACCTGATCTGAACCCCATTGAGAACTCTGGTCCAGCATCAAATGTGAGATTTACAAGGTGGGAAAACAGTACACCTCTCTGAAGAGTGTCTGGGAGGCTGTGGTTGCTGCTGCACGCAATGTTGATGGTGAACAGATCAAAACACTGACAGAATCCATGGATGGCAGGCTTTTGACTGTCCTTGCAAAGAAAGGTGGCAATATTGGTCACTGATTTGTTTTTGTTTGGTTTTTGAATGTCAGAAATGTATATTTGTGAATGTTGAGATGTTACATTGGTTTCACTGGTAAAAATAAATAATTGAAATGGGTATATATTTGTTTTTTTGCTAAGTTGCCTAATAATTATGCACAGTAATAGTCACCTGCACACACAGATATCCCCCTAAAATAGCTCAAACTAAAAACTACTTCCAAAAATATTCAGCTTTGATATTAATGAGCTTTTTGGGTTCATTGAGAACATGGTTGTTGTTCAATAATAAAATTAATCCTCAAAAATACAACTTGCCTAATAATTCTGCACTCCCTGTATGTAGATAAAATACATTCAAGTATTGTTTTAAATGCATGTTTCATTAGTGTAATGCAGGCATAACATTCAGAGGTTCAATGGTAAACAAACTTTTAATAAAGTGTCAAAATACATGCTGAGAGTGCAATCCACAGCTAAATTAACAATTTGTGAAAGGGAAACCACAGATGAAGATGGTGTTAAGTATGCATCTTTTCTCAAAAAGCACATGGTGAGAATGAGTAAGCTGTGCATGGCATTACTAAGAATCGTATTAGGCTAAAAATACAATGAAAAGTACATGTAAACATGCAATAACTTTTTTTTATCATTTTTTACTTTCTTAAAGGGACAGCAAAACTGGTAATCTAGCCTATGATAATCATAGCATGTTTAAAAAAAATAATGATAATAATTGTTGTAGTTAGTGATGTTACGTTCGTGAACGAATCGTTCTTTTTGAACGAATCTTTTAGGTGAACGAATCGTTCTCGTTCACGCCATCCATTGACTCATATTTCTCGTTCACTGAAATTTCCCTCCCTTCTTGAGGAGCACGGGCAAATGAAGCGCGGCTTTCTTTCCGCCTTCAAAGAGTGACAAAACTACGAGCCAATGGCAATCGAGTATAAGCTGTGGCCGAGCATATGATTGGCTCAACCTACTGAATGAATACGCCCTTCACTGACCGAGCCGCTGTTTTGAGTCTGAACGAACGAGAGAGAAAGAGAGAGAGAATGACTGGTACAAGTTACAACCTAATGAATGAGATGAATGAGAGGGATCGTATAGAAAGCGAGAGCAACGTAAACAATCTTGTGAAAGAATCATGTGGTTTTATTTTAGTAAAGTTATAGTAACCATGTTTAGGCGGACTATTTACCTTAATACAAATGATAATCAAGGTAATTACTGTTGAAAATTTTGGTATTTCTGTTTAGTATAGTTTTATATATCTATATAGTCTAATCCACCCTTTCACTGAACTTAAATCAGTCATCTGCGTCTGAACGAAGTCTTGAACGACATGACCGAAATTATATGATTAATGAACGAGGATTTGATGACTGACTGAACCAGAAGAGGCATGCACGTGAGTCTTTATTTACAACAAATCCAGATTAGATGTACTATAAATGTACGTGTGTCTTAATATATTCTGTAGCTTGATAAAATTATGCTTAGTATTTCACAATTTGAGCTTTATTAAAAACTAATGAGTTTTTGCAAGTCTTTCATTGTCTTATAACACATAATGACACACATCTTCGCCACCTATTGGCGTATGTATGTAAAATTAAGAAATGGTCACTGAACGAATCAGTGAACGAGTCTGAACGAATCATTTTGGTGAACGAACTGAAAATGAACGATTCACCTAAATGAACGAACATTTCCATCACTAGTTGTAGTGAATAATTAGAGAACAATGAATAAAGTTTTAAGAATTAGTCTACAGAATAGTCATCAGGGCCCCCTGCAGAATGTTTTAGATGTCTCCTTATATTTTTAGTTTTAGATGTCCTTTCTACCATACGAGCTTAACTCCTTCTACGCTTGCTTCAAAACAGACATTACAACACAGCACACATAACAAGCGCAATCATGGCCGACACAGTGGAGGTTAATACACTCTTTGTCTCTGTTGCGGATGTATCCCAATCTTTAAGGCGGGTGAACATACGCAAAGCTACAGGTCCGGATGGCACCCTAGGCCGTGTACTCAGTTATTGGGGGTTTTCACAGATATGTCTCTCCCTGTTTGTGGTTCCCTTTCAGTTAGTCACTACGACGTCACGTTGTGACAGACGAATTGGAAACCGCACCATGGAGACCAATCTACTTCGGGAAACTTAACAAAACACCAATGAAATTGTCATGCATGTATTTGCATCTGCTGGCGCCTGGGTATTTACAGTTTTCTCGGTTGATTAAACACATATCTTGAAACTATGCCTCATATTCATCTTAAATGAATATGAGGCATCTTAAACAGTAAACACAATATCATAACACCTCACACAAGTCTCCAAACATTCTATTTTCAGGTCAAAATGAAGCTCTACACTCAAAACCATTTACTTTTACTGAAAAACCAAAATTTCCCCTTAGACATCACACACAAGCTTTCAAACACACACACGCACGCACGCACGCACACACACACACACACACACACACACACACACACACACACAACAACATAGTATTACACACTGGTGCAATCAATTCAATACAATATATTCAAAACTGGTAAGTTGCTTGTGGTTCTCCCACTCAAAAACCTTTTCACATGAGCAAAAAAGACACAATGAATGTATGCATTAGCACATTTTTATTCATTCATGTGCTACACAGCACAACTGTAAAACTTTTTTTTATTATCCCGCCTCAACATCCTGTCTTTGTTCTGGGTCAGGCCAGAGAATCTCATCCACATCACAGGCTATATTGGTCCTAGCCAAACAGCGAGGGTAAAATCCTCTTGCATGATCCACCCCTGGCATTCATCTACTGATATGTCGATCTGTATGCAAGGCAACTTTATGCATTTCTTTATTCCAGTAGCATAGTCCAACAGTGTATGCACACTAAAGTTACTGTACAGAGTAGTCTTACTGTAAGTACATCTACATGTACATACACATCCCTACCTGAAGGCTCTGAAGATGCAGGCAACAGTGAAGTCACTCAAATTAGGCTTTACTCGTTGCTCAGCCTCCCTCATAGTCATAGCATGGACAAGGACATGGTCAACTAGAGTGGTTCGAGACTGCTAACCCTAACCCTAACCCTAACCTTGCCCTATGTCTCCCTCCTCCTCTTTCACCACGTCCTCCTCCTTTCCGTCCTCTTCTGCCTCCTCCTCTTCCTCTTCCTCCTCCTTCTTCTCCACATATTCCTTCATTTCTCTGTGGATCCATTGTTCCAAAGCTCAGTGAACTGATTCAGGCCCTTTTATCTATCTATTGAAGGATCTGATTGATGTGTGTTCAGTTTTGACTCTTAGTGTTTCCACCTTGGTAATTGTTTGCTAAAGTATTGTGTTTCTTGAAAAATGGCGTTATGGTTTTGAAATTTTAGTTCAAAAGCCTGGTTATAGTGTTTAAGCAATCGAGAAAAACTGTAATGTGAAGCAGGTGCATTACCAAATCAGATTTATATGCTTCAAAATCGTGCATAAGAGCCAAAGAGATGGGCTGGGAAGCAGTTTCCACGTCCCTAGGTACAGTGCGAAAGGGATTAAAGGTACAACCAATGTCTACTGGTCTGCTGGTTTGACCCCGAGACTGCGGCCATGCTCGCTCGGGTGGTGGCGGTCGGCTTGGTGTGGACTCAACCTCCCCCACCTGAACCGTCCCGCCTCAAAGATTGGTACTTTGGGGCCACACACACGTCGCAGCCCCACCACCCATACCATTCTTCTCCGAGGTGCATGATGAGCTGACCCCATTTTCCTCCCAGAACCGAAGCATCAGCCATCTCCCATCACCTCTCTCGACAGCGGAGCCGCTAAGGGTTACCCTGCTATCCCGAGGGACCAGCAGACCCTTTCCTCAGGAGCCTGCAGTCTCTTGTCAGCTCTACGCTATGGCGTTGCTGCAGGTTCATCAGGCTAAGGCTCTGCACAAGGGAGCTCACGACCCGGCGGCCTTTTCTGACCTCTGCACGGCAACTGCCCCGGCGCTCTGTGTGACCAAAGCCACCACACAAGCTGTTGGTTGTGCGATGTTCACCCTGGTGGTCCTAGAATGCTACATTTGGCTTTGTTTCAAGGACATGAAGGAGTTCAACAAGATTTGTCTCCTGAATGCTCCGATTTCCCAGACTGGCCTTTTCAGAAATGTGGCCGAGAGCATCATTCAACACTTCTCGTCCGCCCAAGAGCAGACTCAGGCCATCATGTCACATCGGAACCTAGCTGCTCCCTCCCCTACGTCGGCGACTCAACCTTCTCCTCACCGAGGGCATCCTGCTACAGCCATTCTTGTTCCTCCATCCCAGCAGCATAGAGGAACCCACCGTATGCAGCCCGCCCCTCCTGCTCAGCCTGCTAACCGAGGTGGAAAACATAGACCAAGCGGCCCCGAGACGGGTGACCTAAGGTTGGAGGGGATCACTCTTTGGGAGGAGGGCCAGGTGGGGTATCCTTGGTTTCCCTGTTCTGCCAGCTTTCAGCCGACACCCACAACCGGCTGGAGGGCGAATTCTCCTTCTATCGGGCTCGACTGAGCTACATCCTCCTCATAACCCATCATCCTCCTCTTCCTCCATTGCCAGCGGGTGCATCGAGCGGCTTGAGACCTCCCCAACAGAGTCTCACCTGTTTAGCCACCCATCTGCGGAGTCAGGTGAGTATTACTTTACACAACCCTTCTGTCTATGCGGCCGAAACGCACGCACCACCTCGCACCGGCGCTTACCGCAGGTACATGGTCATGCCTTTAATCCCTCTCGCACGGTACCTGGGGGCATGGAAACTGCTTCCCAGCCGTCTTGTTGGCTCTTACGCAAAATTTGTCTCGGCTATGCGATTGAATTCAACCGGCACCCCCCCCCCCCAAGTTCTCCGCCATTGGTTTCACTTCAGTGAGAGCTGCCGATGCACATGTACCTTGGGCTGAGATTGCTGTCCTACTGGCGAAAGGCACGATCGAGCCGGTCCCTCCAGCCGAGATGAGGTCAGGGTTTTATAGCCCTTACTTTAGAAAAGTGTTGGGTTGTGACCGATCTTGGGCTTGCGTAGGCAATGCGTAGGAAATGCCATTCAAAATGCTGACTGTAAAGTATGGTTGACTATACTGGAAATGTGACCCCTGTATTTAACCCATCCCAATAAGTAGAGAACACATACACGCTGCAAGTCATGAACACACAATTAATTTCTACTTTTAAAAGTTAATTGTGCAAAAATGTATAATTATCATGTAAAAACAATAACAATATTTGGAATAATCAAGTCAATTTACAAACATCCTGACACAAATATAAACCTGGGTGTTATAATTCTCAGCAGTTTTATAAACTGTTAATATATTCAGATGTGATGAGTTTTCTAAGAACTGATGATGTTTTCTTAGTATTAGTGTGTCTTTGACCCGCCTACTACTTTCAGAAAGTATAAAACCCTCTGAGTTTGTTCCTCATTGCCACTCTTTCTTCATGCAACAGGTATGATATCTTAACTTTCTATACACTTTAATTATGCAACTGAACTTAAACTTTGAGACTTTTTACTCTATTTATGAAATCTTGAACACCCTTAAAAGAATTGTGCTTTAGCACCACCTATGTTTGTTCAGAGGTGATATATAAAGTATGTGTTCTGTAGCTCTCTAAAAATGGTTCCACTATGATTACAAGCTTTTGGTACTATTAAAGCATTTTTTTTTTTTTTTGAAAAATCACCTGATTATATATTTAGAGTTAATGTTTGCTTAAAAACTAAATGTTTAAAATCAGAAAACGACAGGTAGCTACAGTGTTCGCAGTTAAGTAATGTGCAAAGATTTTGGATAAGTATGTAATACAATGCAATGTTGTATTTGTTGTCTTTTGCAGTTTCTTGACTTTATTGTATTCATACCCGATCTTCATTCGTTGTGCATCTGAGGATTCAGACTAAATCAGGATGTTGACCACTGCAGCTCTTATTCTCATTGTCACCAGTAAAGTTGTCCTAGGACAGGTAAGATTGATTTATAAGTCTGTATATTGTACAAACATAATTACATTACCACTAAGGTTAATATAATTTTGGATATAGGATGACAGATGGGCTGTTAAAGGACAAAGATATTCATTAAATATGGCACTGGATTCAGTTGATGACCGGTATGATGGCTGTTCAAGCAAGATGAAAAAACTGGTGAAGGAAAAATTTCAAAAGAAAGAAATCGCTGCTAACAAATCAGGCTTTGGAACTGCTTGGAATACCAGTAAAAACGAAACCCGGGAACCACAAGATAACTTAACTAAAAACCATTTAATTGCCATTTATGTGTATACTGGTGCTGTAGCAGGCCTATATAAAGAATTCAATCAGGATGTTAGGACCGGTAGTGAGAAATACCAAAAAAATACATTCTCGTGGTATTCACTTCACTTTTGGTTAACACGAGCGATACATACTCTGAAGCAAACGCAAAATGGATGCATATTAACTTATCGTGGTACCTGGGATACAATTGATGGTGACAAGAGCAAAGAGATTCGCTTTGGCTCATTTGCGTCCTCCTCTCTTGATCGTAAAGTAGCAGAGCGGTTTGGAACTAAATCTTGTTTTGAAATCAGAACATGTTACGGTGCTAATGTGACAGAATTCTCCCGGTACCGTTATCAGAATGAGGTGTTGATTCCCCCATACGAGACATTTAATATCACTAATATAAAAAATACTCACTGGTGTGAGACTGTGTTTGTATTGAATAGCACTGGTATAAAAAGTAACTTAAACTGTTCAGTGGCATCAGTCAAGCCCATGAAATAGCACACTGTTATTATCTCTGAATGATCAGCATTTACATATTATCATTTTTCTTTGATATATTAAGCAAGCTTTCAGGATTGCAGCTTTAGGTAATAACCAAATCAAAATCTTTTTTTATCACAAGCTGAACACATTTGTTGCATATTTGTGGTTTTGTTTGTAATAAAATAATAAAATATTTTAAATCAATATTTTGTGTCCTTAATTACCCGCCCCCCTTGTAATTATAATTTGATACATAATGGATACCTGCACTTAGAAAAAAATTTGGCTTAATTATAGTTATAGGGGTGGTTTCCTGGACAGGGAGTAGCTTAAGCCAGGACTAGGCCTTAGTTTGATTAGGAAATATAACTAGTTTTAACAAAGATGCCTTACTAAAAACATTACTTGTGTGCATTTTGAGGCAAAACAAAGGGCACTGATGTATTAATATCAGCGTAAGTTGTTTTCAGTTTGGACAGCCTTTACATTTATTTTAGTCTATAGTCTAATCCCTGTCCGGGAACCCCCCCCCCCCCCAAAGTGTAGTAACCGTGGTTGTTGACAGAATAATACATTTGTATTACCACAAAGTTTTCAATACACAGCAGCTCATGTGTGATTCACTAGAGTCTGATATTAATGTTTCCAGCAGGGTTCATGACTGCACATCAACATACATCAATGATATACTGTGACTGAGTTTTATCCTGATTTATCCTGAGTTTATGCCGGTATAAAATGTATATTTTTGCGTTAGCTAGCATTAACAAAGATTAATAAATGTTGATAAATGCATTTTTATTTTTCCAAATATTTGTGTAGTTTCTAGACTATTTTAAGTCATAAAGTGAGATAATTATGTTTAAAAAATTGAGCACTTAGCTCGGTTGGCTACTGTATGTAATGATCGAGCTGAGAGCAACAGCAACCCACATTTATCCCCAGTAGTCATGAGGTATGTATTTTGTTGTCGTTGTAGACTGGACTTCCTATTGTTGGTCTTTTTCAAATGTTTTAGTTGATTAGTCTGTTTCTTACTTCATGAAGTGTGCCCCCCATGAAAACGAAATGCTCTTTAGGATGGCTATGGGGAGAGGGAGGAGTTATTGAAGTTTCTGATTGGATCTCTAAAAGTGGACTAACATGTTAGGTCAAATGATTTCAGTCATTTACTGATTTATTTAGTGATTTTCCAGACTGATGGATCTCAATCACTTTCTTTTTTCATTTGTTCCTGAATTTCTTTGGATCTCAATATGATGTGTAGCTTTTGAGGATCTTTTGCAAGGTACAATATTTTACAAGCTTGCATGTTAATTTAACACAGCAGTAGCCTACAGCAAGACTTAAACAACTTGCCACAGGAAATGAACTTTAACGGCACTTTGGCTAAGTCCAAAACAGAGAGACATTAGGAGAGTTAAAATACAATCACCAGATATAGCAAAGGTGAAATGAGCTTTAAAGTTAAATGAAGCAGTCAGACAAGTTAACATTTGAAGTAAATGGACTTCTAATCTTTTATATAAATATTTTTTATATTAAATGTAAAGAAGAAGGTTTTGGTACAGTTTTCAATGCAATGGTACGGCCATCTTGCAGTATGCAGCCTATGATGTCACAGGGTTTCCTGAATGAGCTCGATAGATACAATGGTATAGAAACGTATAAAAGCAGACAGTGAAGGACAGATAAAGAAAGATAAACACTGAAAGCAACAGGGCATCCGAATATATCAGATCATTAATGCATTGGTCATGAATGTGAAAAACACTTTTAAAGTGTGAAAACAAGTTTTAAAGTGTTAAAGTAAAAGACATGAGTCCATGTCCATAAACTACAACTGAAATGGATAAATATACTGCAACTAGGTTGATGCTGAAAGAGGTGTTAGTGAGACAAGGATGAACAAGGCAAACTAAAAATGAAAATAAATTTCGAGAAAACAAAAGATGATAATGATATGACATTGACAACAACATAACTAGCTTGTGCTATTTGCATTTAAGGAACAAATGTTTAAAACCTTGCAAGCTGAAACATCAATCAAGGAAATGCATTCGCACTGAGTTAATTCATGATAATCAGGCTTAATAAGATTGTTAGGTAATTTAATAGTGAGATTTGAATGTGAATAGGCCTACAGGCAATAATATATAGGTAGCTAAATGAATAAACAAATGAAACGGAGTAGGAAATCATTCACAATAACGTATAGTGTGGAGCCCCCAAGGGATAAAAATGTCCCCCGGTTATGCCATCTTGGCGCCGGACCTGATTGGTAATAGATCCTTTTATCCTAAACTCCCTGACAGCAACCTAATATTTAGATGAAAGACATTTAAGTATTGTTTTCAAAAGCATGTTTCAAGAAGCAAAGATGCAAAAGTTCCACTTAAAAAGTTGAAAATGTGTAATGTAGGCATAATATTGATAAGTTGAATGGTAAACAAACTTTTAATAAAGTGTCAAAACACATGCTAAGAGTGCATGCGTGCAATACACAGCTAAATTAACAATTTGTGAAAGGGAAACCACAGATGAAGGTGTTAAGGTATACATCTTTTCTCAAAAAGCACATAGTGAGAATTAAAGAGTACGCTGTATATATATTGTAATGTGGAACGGGTCAATGGGTCCTTGGTGTACACATCACTGAGGATCTTACATGGACTGTTCGCACTGATGCATTGCTGAAAAAGGCACATCAGTGCCTATTTCTTCGAGAAAGTTTGGGATGAGCCCCAGGATCCTCAGATCTTTTTACACCTGCACAGTGGAGAGCATTTTGACTGGTTGCATTACCACCAGGTATGGGAACAGCATTGCTGGCAACTGCAAAGCACTACAGACGGTGGTACGAACTGCCTTCCTCCAGAACATATAATTTACATTACATTTAACCATTTAGCACTTTTGTCCAAAGCGACTTACAAATGAGGTAAACAATAGAAGCAATTATAGCAACATAAGAACAGCAATACATATGTGCATTGGAAATAGTCTCATCAAGTCTAACACAGTATACACAGCCAAGTGTTAGTTAGTTGTATATCGAAAGGGCAGGGGTCCAAGCACAGAGCCTTGAGGTACCCAGGTATTGAGACGTTGGGGTTCAGAGACGTCACCTCTCCAGGATACCTTAATTGACCTACCTGAGAGGTAAGACTTGAACCATAGTAGCGCCGTATCAGAGACACCAATGGCCATAAGGGTCAACAGGATGATGTGGTGATTGATCGTATGAACATCTACACATTTCATATATTCTGTGTATATTGTGTACATCTGTGTATAATGTTTTTTATGTAAAAGTGTGATTTGTACAGTTTGTCCTATTGTATTCTACTGTCTGGAGCACGCACCCAAGACTTTCACTCACCACTTGAACATGTGCTATTGGTGATGTGACAAAATGTGCTTTGTAGTTTGTAACTTCGCGGATCGTTAACATGTACTAACACACACATACACACCAAAAGAAATGTAATATCATGGAATGAAAATTTGCTTCAGTTGGCTGTCATCTTGTCTAACACCACTGAAAGCAACCATAGATTAAATAAAAATGACATGATTGTAAAGTATGGTTGCCTGTACTGGAAATGTGACTCCTGTATTTAATCCATCCCAATAAGTAGAGAACACAAACATGCTGCAAGTCATGAACCCCCCCCCACACACACGGAGCACTGAGCAGCTACTGCATCACTGCCTGCAGCAACAACTTGCAACAACTTAACAACTTGCTTGCCGTGATACTTGAACCAGCGACCTGATACAAACCAGCCTGATCTTACAAGAATGCATTCATAATTAACAAGATGGCTAATTCGTTTACATTTGTACTAAGTTAATCATGCAAAAATGTATAATTATATTTAAAAAAACATTAACAATATTTGGCATAATCATAGTTGGATCTTGGTCTATTTACAAACATTCTGTCACAAACTAATGAAAACCTGGGTGTTATAAAGTTTTATAAACTGGGTCCGGCGCATGCGTTAGCTGCGACGACACTGTCGGTGCGTTTGTTTGTTGTGTTTTTTGTCTTGTTTGAGTTTATTTTCTATTCTTGAGAGTGTACTACGGCAAACAAAAAACAAAAAAACCATCATGGGACATTGGATAAGTTGGTTCTGGACTATTCTTATAATTACATGGATTGTAACAGACTCTGTGGTATGGACTATTCAACTAGATAATGGTGGTGCAGGGCATGTACTTGCCTATTCCCGGGATGAACTTCTATCTCTGCGAAACTCTATTCATTGTCAACTGACTCCGTCGACGAGCGTTCCCCCTGAGCTAATTTCAACATCAAGCTTAAAGAGGAAAAGGGGAAGGCGAGGAGGAGTACGAGGCAGACTTAGAAGACGTCCCTTTACCCCTCCGCTACCTTCAATAATTCTCTCAAATGTTCGCTCACTGAGAAATAAAATGGACTTGTTGCATGCTAAATGTCTCACGGATGTATCGTTCAGGGAGGCATGTGTTTTTGCTTTGACGGAGTCTTGGCTGGATGAGTCCGTTCCGGACACGGAGGTTAACTTGGATGGTTTTAAAATCTTCCGGGCAGACAGAACCAGTAACTCCGGGAAAGAGCGTGGAGGAGGAGTGTGTATATACATCAACTCGCGCTGGTGCACTAACATTAAAGTACATGAGAAGATCTGTAATCCAGACGTGGAGCTGCTCATCCTGTCGGCCCGTGCTTTTTATCTCCCGAGAGAATTTCCGACTGTTGTGCTTAGCTGTGTATATGTACCACCAAGAGCTAATGTTAAGGCAGCGGCTGAACAGATAGCGCAAAATACACAGGCTA
This sequence comes from Misgurnus anguillicaudatus, assembly GCF_027580225.2. Taxonomy (NCBI): domain Eukaryota; kingdom Metazoa; phylum Chordata; class Actinopteri; order Cypriniformes; family Cobitidae; genus Misgurnus; species Misgurnus anguillicaudatus. Next base: position 10,071,931 of record NW_027395279.1, read on the forward strand.
TGCTCAGCAAATACCCGGATGCTCCAGTGCTGATACTTGGGGATTTCAACAGTTGTCGGCTGGACTACTCATTGCCAGCCTTTTATCAACAAGTGGATGTACCAACGAGACTCAGTAAAACCATTGATTTGTGTTACAGTAATATTTCAGGAGCTTTTAAGGCTAGAGCTCTCCCACCGCTAGGTCTAGCGGATCATAATGTTATCCATCTACTTCCTGTTTACAAACAACGACTGAAACAACGCAAACCAGTAATACGCAGCGTCCCGCAATGGTCGGAGGATGCTATTGCATGCCTTCAAGGCTGTTTTGCATGTACAGACTGGGAAGTTTTTGAGGGAGACCTGGATGAACAAGTTTCAATTATTACAGATTACATCAAATTCTGTATTGGTCTCGTGATACCGGTAAAGACTATCAGGTCATATCCCAACTCAAAACCATGGATTAATTCACAGATAAAATATCTCTTCCAGAAGAGGAAACTTGCCTTTAGGCAAAAGGATTCCGCTGGTCTCAAAGAAATAAATCGGGATATTAAAAATGAAATCAGTAAGGCGAAACATAATTATAAGAGCAAACTCGAGCAAGATTTTGCAAACATGAACACCAGGCAGGCATTTCAGCGTGCAAGGACACTTACTGGACAAGCCCTTAAACAGACTACTTGTGTGTCGAATCCTTCCATCTTTGCAAGTAATCTTAATAATTTTTATGCCCGTTTTGATACCTCTGACTTTTCAGCAGAATGTGACAGCCTTTTGGACTCTCTGCCTTCTCAAGAGTTAAATTATGACTCCCTTCTAACTAGGCAGGATGTTTATCACCAGTTCATTAAGTGCAAACTGAACAAAGCTCCTGGGCCAGATGGCATTTCGGGCCGGGTCTTGAAAAGTTGTGCTTTGGAATTAACTCCTATTTTTCATTCTCTCTTCCTTTGCTCACTATGTACTTCAACAATACCTGCCATTTGGAAATCATCAATTGTCATTCCTGTTCCAAAAATAACGCATCCAGTCGAGTTAAATCATTACAGGCCGGTATCATTAACCTCAATTTTAATGAAATGCTTTGAGCAAATCGTTAAAAACATTATGCTTCCATATGCTACTCCATCTTTAGATTGTTTACAGTTTGCATATAAGCAGAAGAGAGGTACTGATGATGCAGTGGCCTGTCTCTTACATTGTCTGCTTCAACATCTGGACATTTCGGGGAATTATGCCAGACTTCTTCTTATTGACTTTAGTTCGGCTTTCAACTCGATTCAGCGTCATCGGATGATAATGAAACTACAGAATGTGCAAGTTCCATCACCTCTAATACACTGGATCTATAATTTTCTTTCTAATAGACCCCAAGTGGTTAAAGTGGACAGTACACTATCACCAACCATTGTCCTTAACACCGGTGCACCTCAGGGATGTGTACTTAGTCCATTACTTTTTATTATTTACACAAATGACTGTCAGAGTCCAGTTACAACTACTCAATATTTTAAATATGCAGATGATACAGCAATTCTTGCTCTGCTTAATGAGGATAATGACTCTCTTATGAACTATCAAAGTTCTGTAGCACATCTTAGTAAGTGGTGTGAGGATAACTTTCTGCAACTCAATATCTTAAAGACTAAGGAATTGGTCTTTAGCACCCAAAAAAATCAGAACCATGTTTCTAGTACTATCATAAATGGAGAGATAGTTGAGAGAGTTGAGAATTTCAAATATCTTGGCATTATTTTGGACCAAAACCTCAATTTCAACCAGCACTCTTTAGGGGTTTACAAACGCTGCCAACAAAGACTGACATCTATTCGTAAGCTTAGGCACCTGTCTGTTCACCCAAGTCTTCTCCTGCTCCTGTATCGTAGTATTATTGAGCCAGTCCTTACCTATGGTGCCATTTGTTTTTTCTATTTGCTTACAGTTACCAATAAGAATAAATTCTTAAAGGTAACTCACTTAGCAAGTAAAATTATAGGCATCCCTGTCCCAAATTTAGCAGAGAGTGTATCGACACTGATATTGCGAAAGGCAAAAAAAATTATAAGTGATTCAAAACATCCTCTTTACAAATATTTTATTCCTCTGCCCTCTGGCCGTAGGTTTCGGGTACCAATGTGTAGAAAGGCCAAGTTTAGTAAGAGTTTTGTTCCTGTGTCTATACGAGCTCTAAATACATAGGAATTGGCCTTTGATATGTCAGGTATGCTCTCTCTATATATAAATGTGTATATGTTTATGTTGTCAATATGTTATGTATGTTTGAATCATGTATGTACGCATCTATGGTGGAAACAAATTTCCTCTTGAGGATAAATAAACTAATCAATCAATATATTCAGATGTGATGAGTTTTCTAAGAACTGATGATGTTTTCTTAGTATTTAGTGTGTCTTTGACCCGCCTACTACTTTCAGAAAGTATAAAACCCTCTGAGTTTGTTCCTCATTGCCACTCTTTCTTCATGCATACAGGTATTATATCTTAAATTTCTATACACTTAAATTACTTTACAGTTATTACAGTAAACCCGTGAAAAGGAATCTAATGTAGGGGTAACTATAAAAAACAAAACGTAATTTTACTTTTTGATAGACTCATAAGTTGGCACTGAAGACATTGAAGTATCATCGCACTTATGGTGTAAAGTAAGGATGTAGCTAAAAATCTATTTGTGTCTTGCAAACATCCTGACACAAACAAATAAAAAACTGTGTTATAAGATTCTCATAAATTATAAGGGTAACTGTGAAAAACACGCATTTTATATTCAGAAGCATTCATGTTTCTTAAGAAATGACTTAGTTAAACCAACAAGAAATGTGTTAATAGTATAGCTTACACAGGTGGATGTAGTGCTAACTGTGTTAAGAGTTTTGAAAACTTGTTAAAAGTATTGAAAAATCTGTCATAGCAATCGTAAAAAACTGTAAAAGGGTTGGTCCCTTTTTGATTTTTCATGTGATTTTTTCGAGTGCATACACTGCTTAATTTGTAACACATACATATGACTATTCTATAGGACATGTTTTTCCCAAGAAAGGACGCATAACTTATTTTTGTTTATTTCTAAAAAAAAATCTACTGATTGCAGATTTAACAAAAACACCAGAAAAGTTTAATTCAGTTCAATTTTATTTATATAAAGCTTATCACAATTGTTCATTGTTCCAAAGCAGCTTTACATAGATTACAACAAAAAATTTATCAAATATTAGTACAATAAAAGCATCATGTAATTTAAAGAAGAGAAATTAATAAAGATGTCTTATAATTTTTTTTTATTCCAGATGAAGAGCAGCATACGGCAGTATAGGCTACTGTATGTGCAAGACTATATTATTACAAAATGTTACAATGATTAAAAAAATTGGCTTAGTAAGGAACCATACTCATTTCATATATTTGCAATGAACAAATTATCTTAAGGTCATTGCTAGACAGCCATTATTACAGATTTATTACAATAAAATAAGTGTGTTCAAAAAAAGCAGGCAGTCTTTTACACTTTAAAAACATTAATTCCTTCCAGGCAATTTGTCAAAACTCATCAGTTTATTGGAAAAAAGTAAGTTTCATATTAGTATGATGTTTTCAAGTAAAACTAAATTTTGAAAGTCTATTAGATATTTGTTCTTTTTTGACACAAGGTATGCCTACATTACGTTGGCAATATACATGATCTAAGTAATAAAAAATTAAGATAAGGATTTTTATTTTTTCATCTGTTTCCCCTGCATACTTTTTACATCTTGCTTGTGTTTTGTATATTAGGGGGTTCCAAGAAAACGAGTCCCACTCCAGCCCTTATTCCTTCTTAAGTATTGAGGAAAGTATTTTCTTTTACAACGCATATTTTTATTATAAAACTTCCTTGCAGGCTGGATTCTGCCAGGCCTTGTGCCTAGAGGCCGGTAGTTTGCTGGGTTGTAATAGGGGGTGTGCCGGAGAGGTGAACGTCTGGGACATTTCTGGGACTCAATTGATGCCACTGCACAATTTAAGTCACTTCTTATTCCAGTGCTATTCAACACAAACACAGTCTTACACCACTCATACTTCTCACCTCTCTTCCTGATAGCGGTGACGTTAAACTTCTCATACGGGGGAATCAGCACCTCTTTCTCATTTGGTTTAGAGGAGTATTTTGTAATATTAGCACCATGACAAGTCTGGATTTCAAAACAAGACTCAGATCCAAACCAGACTGCTTCACTACGAAGCAGAGAGGAGGATGTAAACCTGCCAAAACGAATCTCTTTGTACAGAACATTCTCATTAAACATATCATGGGTACCACGATAAGTAGTAGTACAATTATTTTGTGTTTTCTTAAGAATCTGAATTGCGTCTGTCAACAAAAAGTGAAGTGAATACCATTTGTATGTATCGGCTCTGTATTTTTGTTTACCAGTCATAACATCGTTATTGAATTTAATATGTATATCAGCTACTAAAGGCTGAGTGTACACCAAAATAGCAGTTAAATGATTTACTGTCAAGTTATCTTTTGATCCATTGATTTGTTTTTCTGCATCTACCCAAGCTTTATAAAAACCTTCTGTACAAAGCCATTCTATGTGTAAGAATCTGCTTGACACCAGGTTTGCCATCCTCTCTGTACAGCCATCATACCGGTCATCAATGGAATTCTCTGCCATATCTAATGGATATATCTCTTCTTGAACAGGCTCACCGGGATCCTACAGCAATCAGAAATAATAACTTTACATCATCAGTAATCATAGTTGTAATATAGGGACTCATAATTCAGTCTTACCTGTCCTACAGTAGGACAACATTACTGGTGACAATGAGAATAAGAGATGCAGTGGTCAACATCCTGATTTACTCTGAATCTCCAGATGAACGATAAATGGAAATTAGTATGAGGATAATGCACCGAAGAAGCTGCAAGACAACAAATATTGTGTTACAAATTCAAAATCATACATCCCAAGGCTTCTTAGTTTCTAGTTTAGAAATGAGGGAGAATTCAGCATTCTGTCTTTAGAGACATTTTGTTTAAAGCTGCAATCTGTAACTGTTGTAGGTTACTTTACATGCTTATCTTTCCGTTTTTTTGAAAAATTTCCTGTGAAATCTGACTTGACAGTTCAAATTGTTATTCATTATTTTAAGCTTACCATTTTATGTTTCCGGTGTAAAGTGAGACAGTTTTAAACTCTGATTTGTTTATGCTCAGATTTTTAAAAATTATTATTGTATTTTTACTGTATTACTGTAAAATTACTGTATTTAAAACAATCACTTTTCAAAGCAAACATATTTCTTTAACCTAAGCATTGCCTGTGAATATTAAATCATACTGGCTATCAATGCAAATTTTACAGGCATCCTTTACGAGGCAAAAACATTAACAGTTACAAACCTTTAAGACCTTCAAGTGATTTTTTTTTCAGTAAACTAAAATCTAAAACGCATAGAATGTTACAATTTCATACCTGTTTGGATGAACCAAAAATGGAAATGAGGAAAAATCTCATTGGATTTTTTGTATTATTGTGAAATGAAAGGCGGGACAAAGGCACCCAATTCCAGGAATATCAATTCTTAAGAAAACTGAATACATCTATATATAAAATGTGTTTGTCACAGTTCCTATTTTAGTTTCTAAGAATTCTATAACACATTTTTTCATCTGTCAGGATGTCTTCAAGACACAAACAGACTTTATTTAGCTATATGCTGACTTTACATAATAGGGGAGAGGAGGGGCGAAAGTAAAATTCTTCAGAAAACTTAATTTTGAAAGATAACGTTTTAGACAGAGTTTTATTTTTGCTGTATTCAATAACTTATAGGTGTGGTCTATCAATTCCAGGTGGTCTTTTTTACAAACGCAGAAAGACTTCAGTATAATTTCTCTAGTTTACATGTTACTTTCGACCCAGACATGTGGGTGAAAAGTAACACAACAATACATGCTAGACTTTTATGTGTTATTCTTGTTTTTATGAAATGCACGTGATTATGACCTTGTTAATATGAAACTGCAAACATATTTGGTCCTTTGCAAAAAATAATTAATTACATTTTCATTTAAATTTCCATTTTCCTCAAATGTTTTTAAAGTAACCCAACAGTACAAATTTGTTTTTCGAAAAAATGTATTGCAATGTCAATAAAACATTTTTCAACAGTATTAACAATATAAGGCAGCATATAATGGCAGCCTCCTGCACATGCGTCAAAAGGGTTTATGATAAAATAGAAACTCGCGTTCACAAAATACTTGCAAGACACAAACTTTACACTAAACTGTGAATACACGAGATTAAGTTAGTATTTGGCAAACATGAGTGTCTCTTTAATCATAAACCTTTTCTAATAAATTATTGGGATGTCCTGGTTCATTCAGGAATAAATAACTATTTATAGAAAGTTTATCATTTGCATGTGTTTCTAAACCTTGTAAATATTATCATTGCAACCGATTGTAAACAATTTCAGCAAAAGAAGATGTTAAAGTAAGCTGTTTTTGTGCGCAAAGGATGGCACAGACATATCAGCATACATCCTCAAATTGATGCACACAGCATACACACAGAGATGCGTGTTTTACAAAGCACGCAAATACAAATTTATCTCAAAATACCACAGTCTTGGCAAATATTCTCCTAAAAACAGTCAGTTATGTCTTAAAGTGAACACAAACAGTTCAGAAAGAAATCAGATGTGTGTGTCTTCAGTGTTGGGCAAGTTACTGAAAATTAGTAATTAGTTACAGTTACTAGTTACTTTTTTTAAAGTAATTGAATTACTCTAACAGTTACTATATATCAAAAGTAATTAGTAACTAGGAAAAGTAACTTTTAAGTTACTTGTATGTCTGCTTTTTAAATGTACATATATGGACAGTCAAAGACAACATTTTTTAGATGATGGAACAATAAAATGGTAGGCTGTGGGCCACAGTGGGCATCACTCTTTTGTTAGTTTGGTTATGTACTGCATTGTTTCACTAAAGTTTCTTATATGGATGGGCTATTTTACAAGTAAGACTCTAATATATCACATACTGTAGGAGCCTATTTTGCTTTAGATTCAGCCTTTGAAATTATCATAATTTGTAAGCTTACTTTTTATATATATATATATATTATTTAGACCATTTAGACAAATATTCTGTATGTTTACATTGAAAGTTAAAATTGTGTACTGTCTCTTTAAGAATTTGGGGACTGTGAAGCTTGCGAGAAGTGCGCTCTTTGGATTACTGTGGAGTCGCACAGTTTTCTTTACCGCATCCGTGATATTTAAGATTTAAAATCATATATTGTTTGTGTATTTTTTTATGTTTTATTTAAATGATACACAAAGGAAGATATTTAATTAGAAAACTGAGTATTCTTTTGTTTTGTCGGACACAAAGCGAGTGAAACCAAAACTGAATATAATGCGCACTCACACATTATGGAGTTTGAACAGTTTTGTACAGCGCAGGGTGCATATTTTACTGGAAAGCAACAATTGCGGATGGTTCTCTTCCATAAAAGCTGATGTAAACATCGGAGAATATATAAACATATTATTATAAAATGTTACAATGATTAAACCAATTGGCTTAATAAGAAGCCATACTCGATTCATGTCCAAATCATTGTCTAGCATTGCTAGACGGCCATTATTACAGATTTATTACAATAAAATAAGTGTGTTCAAAACAAAAAGCAGGCAGTCTTTTAGTCTTTAAAAACATTCATTCTTTCCAGGCCCAGATTGGCCATAGGGAGGACTAGGAGAATTCCCGATGGGCTGATTTTTTTTTTAGCCACAAGGGCTGGTGTTGTCATGCTACCGTGTTGAAGGTTGCTGTCCCTAGGCTGCCAGCACTCACAGCAGCCCCCCAATTTGCAGGTGGGAGATGTCCCCACAGGTTTATGCCCAAATGAGTCCCACTCCGCCCCTTATTCCTTCTTAAGTATTGATGAAAGTATTTTCTCTTACAACGCATATTTTTATTATAAAACTTCTTTGCAAACTGGATTCTGCCAGGCCTTGTGCCTAGAGGCCGGTAGTTTGCTGGGTTGTAATAGGGGGTGTGCCGGAGAGGTGAACGTCTGTGAGATATCTGGGACTCAATTGATGCCACTGCACAATTTAAGTCACTTCTAATTCCAGTGCTATTCAACACAAACACAGTCTTACACCACTCATTCTTCTCACCTCTCTTCATGATAGCAGTGACGTTAAACTTTTCATACAGGGGAATCATGAGTATTAAAGGAGTAATATTAGCACCATGACAAGTTTTCATTTCAAAACAAGACTCGAATCTCGAATCTCTTTGTAGAACATTCTCATGAAACGTATCATGGGTACCACGATAAGTAGTAGTACAATTATTTTGTGTTTTCTCAACAAAAAGTGAAGTGAATACCATGTGTATGTCTTGTCTTTGTATTTTTGTTTACCAGTCATAACATCATTATTGAATTTTATATGTACATCTACTGAGTGTACACAAAAAATAGCAATTAAATGATTTCTTGTCAAGTTATCTTTTGGTTTAAGGATATGTTGTCTTCCAGTCATCCAAGCATTTGCAATCTTTATTACGAAGCCTTTCTATGATTAGAAAATCTGACTCCATCTGGTTTGCCATCCTCTCTGTACAGCCATCAACTAAATTCTCGGCCATATCTAATGGATATATCTCTTCTTGATCCTATAGAAATTAGAAATAATGACTTTACATCATCAGTAATCATAGTTGTAATATACGGACTCTTAATTCAGTCTGTAAAGTAAGGAGACCGTTTTAAACTCTGATTGTTTATGTACTTGCTCAGTAAATGTTTTCAGTATAATTTAATGTTTTCAATCTAAAGAAAGTTATTGAAGTTGCAACTTTAAAAGGCTATTGTATTTAAAACAATTCGTTTTCAAAGCAAATATATTCTTAAACCTAATCATTACCTATGAATATTAAATCATACTGGCTATCAATGCAAATTTTAGAGGCACAAACATTTACAGTTACAAATCTTTAAAACCTTTAGGGGATTTTTGTTCAGTTAAGTAAAATGTTAAGCACTTAAAATGTTAAACTTTCATATGTTTAAATCAAAAGTGGCAAAGAGGAACAATCTTATTAGATTTTTTATATTATTGTGAAATGAAAGGCGGGACAAAGGCACCCGATTCCAGGAATATCAGTTTTTAAGAAAACAAAATAAATCTATATATAAAATGGGTGTTTTGCACAGTTCCCATTATATTTTCTACGAATTACACAATTTTTTTACATCTGTCAGGGTGTCTGCAAGACACAAACAGACTTTATTTAGCTACATGCTGACTTTACATAATAGGGGTGAGCAGGGACGAAAATTCCTTTTCAGAAAAACGTCTCTTAACCATTGTACGAATGTAACCATTGTTCCCGGAGAAGGGAGCGAGACGCTGCGTCGCCGAAGCTACACTATGGGAACGCCCTCTGCGTGATTGCGTCTGAAGCACATATGTCAAATCAATCCAATGGTCAAGTGACACGTCATAGGCAGGTGACGTGGGAACCAGGAAGCTATAAAAAGAGCACCCGGCAAGCCGACTTCAGCTAGATTGTGCCGAAGCAAGGCGAGACAGGGATGCAGGGAGTATGGCAGGGAGACGCAGCGTCTCGTTCCCTTCTCGGGTAACAATGGTTACCGAAGCTACGCTATGGGAACGATGTACCAAAACACCATACTACCAAGTGCCTGTCTGTGTGTAAAAACGCGCACGACAGGTCGTGGCACATTAGTCGGTACCTTAGGCACATAGCCGGGCCTTGGGTACAAGAAAGCCTTAACCATCCCCGGTGCGAATTCAAGGCACGTAGGGGAAACCGACAGGGCCTGAAGGTCACCCACTCTCCTCAGAGAACTGACTGCCAACAGAAGTACTGTCTTAAGTGCCACAAACTTGACTGGAACGGTCTCAATGGGCTCAAACGGAGCCATGGACAGACCTTCCAGCACAACGGCCAGGTCCCAAGCTGGGACCCTCAGCCTCCGAGTGCCACAAAGAAAGCGAACCACCAGCGGGTCTCTCCCAAGGGACTGCCCGACCAAAGGAACATGGTAAGCCGAGATGGCCGCCACATACACCTTCAGCGTAGAAGGAGATAACCCTGCGGTGAACGGTGAAACTACAAGACTGTACCAATTGGGCAGTTCACAGGGTCATGCAGGTGTTTGCTGCACCAGGAAGTAAAAACTCTTCATTTAAAGGCATAAAGCTTCCTCGTGGAGGGAGCTCTGGAGTGAAGAATGGTCTCAGCAGCCTCAGCTGAGAGACCAGATTCTATGAGTCTGGCCCCCTCAGTGGCCAAACCCACAGTTTCCATAACTCTGGGCGGGGGGTGAAGAATCGAGCCACCCGCCAGAGAGAGGAGATCCCTCCTGACGGGTATTTCCCAAGGTGAGTCGTCGAGGAGGGACACCAGGTCCGAGAACCATATTCGGTTCGGCCAGAGTGGGGCTACCAACAACAAGCGGACGTTGTTGCGACGAACCCTCTCCAGAACTCCCGGGTAGCCTCGGCCACGGCTGAACCATGGCATCCAGTCCCAGCGGCGCTGGATGTGTGAGAGAAAACCATAGCGGACAGTGTGTCGTCTCTCTGGATGCAAACAGATCCACTTCCGCCTGGTAAAATCTCGTCCAAATGGACTCCACCACCTGAGGGTGGAGCCTCCACTTCCCGGGCCCTTAGCCCCTGTCTCGACAGGACGTCTGCTCCCTGATTCAGACACCCGGGAATGTACACTGCTCTGAGGGACAGCAACTTCCCCTGTGTCAACAGAAGGATATGCTGCGCCAATTTGTACAAAGGGCGTGAACGCAAACCCCCCTGGTGGTTGATGTACGCGACTACCGACGTGTTGTCTGTCCGGACTAACACGTGATGGCCCCGCAGGTGAGGGATGAAACATCTCAGGGCGTAGAACACCGCCATCATCTCTAGGCAATTTATGTGCCAGCTGAGCTGTCTGGCCCCCCATAATCCATGATTCAAATGGCCCTCCATAGTTGCTCCCCAGCCTGTGAGGGAAGCATCCGTTGTCAGCGTAACTCGACGGTACTGAGCCCCCAACATCAGTCCTTGGGAGAGAAACCATGGTCTCTTCCAAAGATCTAAGGCACGAAAACATCTGCGCGTGACCTTGATCAGACGGAACGGGTTGCCCCTCGGGGGAAAACGCTTTGGTTTTGAGCCACCACTGTAGCGGTCTCATGTGAAGCAGCCCAAGGGGTCTCACATTGGACGCTGCTGCCATGAGCCCCAACAACCTCTGAAATTGTTTTACAGTGTGTGACTGGCCTAACTTCACTCTGCCTACAGCCAAAAGAATGGATTTCACACGAGCAGGGGACAGATGTGCCTGCATTGTTGTTGAATCCCATATAACGCCAAGAAAAGCTGTCCTCTGTACTGGAGAGAGCATGCTTTTCTTTGCATTTAGCCTTAACCCCAGTCCTCTCATGTGGGTCAGCACAGCATCTCGATGCTGCGCTGCCATACTCTCTGATTGGGCTAAAATTAACCAATCGTCTATGTAGTTTAAGACACGGATGCCCTGGAGTCATAACGGAGCCAGCGCTGCATCCATGCACTTTGTAAACGTACGGGGTGACAGAGATAGACCGAAAGGGAGAAACCGATATTGGTAAGCCACGCCCCCGAAGGCGAACCTTAGGAATCTCCTGTGTTGCGGGAGGATAGATATGTGAAAATACTCGTCTTTTAGATCTATCGTCACAAAGCAGTCCTCGGATCTGATTTGTGTGACGATCTGCTTTATAGTTAACATCTTGAACTTTAGTTTTACAACAGACCGGTTCAGATGACGTAGATCTAAAATCGGATGTAACCCCCCGTCTTTCTTTGGAACTATGAAATAGCGTCTGTAAAACCCTGACTCCCTGTCATGAGGAGGAACACATTCTATGGCTTCCTTGCACAAGAGAGTTTCTACTTCTTGTTCCATTATTAGAGCCTGCCCAGCACCCACTATGGTAGATAACACGCCGTTGAATTGGGGTGGCTGGTTGCAAAACTGAATTTTGTAGCCTTTTTCTATTATTTGCAGAACCCACTGAGACACGTTTGGCAGGAGTTTCCCCGCTGCCAAATTTTCTATAAGGGGGACTCTAGCACGAGGCACACAAGAATATGAAGCCGCTGTGCCCCGAAACACACACTGCGGCGGGGTTAACACACTGGCATCCCGAGGGCATCGAGGAGAGACGGGCACCGGGTTGTGAGGTGACTGCCGGCTCTCCCCGATTGGGGGCTGCCCTCGGAAATATGACACTACGTCCCTCAGGACTTCTTTTTAGCCGACGCCTTCCTCGCCATAATAACAGCCCTCAGGTCTGTTTTCTGCTTGGATGATGTCTGAGTGCGACCGCCCGAACCCCAGTTTTTTTGAGGGGGACCACGAGTGGCAACACTATGCTCTTGCGATGCTCTATACGATGTCGATGGCTGCTCCCGCCCAGCAGCCCTAGAATCAAGAGCACGGCGGGGGAGATAGCGTTCGAACGCCGCCGACTGCTTACGAGCCTCCGCAAATCTCTCGACGACAGTATTAACGGCATCGCCGAAGAGACTAGAGGGCGCAACGGGCGCCTCTAAGAGACATGCCCTATCTGAGGTTTTAAGCTCGGACAGATTAAGCCATAAATGGCGTTCCATGGCTACGAGAGCTCCCATTGATCTACCCACGGCTTTCGCAGTCTCTTTAATCGCCCTGAGCGACACATCAGTGACTCGACGAAGCGCTTTAAATATATCAGACGTACCCCCCGCTTCGGTATCTAAATCTTTAAGCAGTTCTGCTTGGTACGCCTGTAAGACAGCTAAGGTATGCAGTGAAGCCCCAGCCTGCCCTGCAGACTTATAAGGTTTACCCACTAAAGATGAAGTTAACCTAACCTAAGGTTTCGTGGGAAGCGAAGGCGATTTCAATGATGACGCCGCAGCGGGGGAGAGATAGCTCGCAAGCGTCTGCTCCACCCGGGGCATCGTTAAATATCCGTGTTCACCCATCCCCACAATGTTGGAATACATGCTGGCGTGAGGGGTATGAACACGGGCTGAATACGGAGCTTTCCATGATCTCGACAGCTCGCTGTGGAGATCAGGAAAGAAAGGCATGTTGCGCCGAGAAGGTTGAGGTTTCTGTTTTAAAAAGCGCTCGTCTAACATGCTCTGAGGACGCGCGCTCTGTGTCTCCGCCGGCCAGTCAAATTTTAAGCGAGCCACGGCATTAGTGAAAACCTCCATTAAATCATCGAACGCGGGGGACGAATGAGAAGGCTCCTCAGCGTCCACCACGTCCACAGACATAATATCGACTTCCTCGGACGACGATAAATGCAAATCTGGGCTCCCGTCCTGGGCGGAAGAAACTGCAGCATGGGCTTCCGAATCCAGAGACGGGGCACTAGATCCCGCGGGTGAAGGCTGAGAAAGGGGGAGACCCGTCTCAAGCTCGTCCGCGAGATCTAGTTGTGATCCCCACAATCGCAGCTTCCGCTCTGCCTCGGCAGCAGCGGGGCCAGAACCGTGGGGAACACGCGGCTCACCACCCTCCTCGAAGAGTGCGAGCCGCGAACGCAACGTACGGAGCAGCATCCTTTCACAATGTGCACAACCACCCCTCTCAAGAGATGATCGTGCGTGTTGTGCCCCGAGGCACATAACACAGAGACGATGCGAGTACTCGCTCCTAATGAAACGAGGACACAGGGAAGCACACTCCTTAAAACTTTGTTTGAACTTGGAAATGATAATGACACACACTCGCTTGCTGAGCCACAAAGAGCTGAAGTCGGCTTGCCGGGTGCTCTTTTTAAAGCTTCCTGGTTCCCACGTCACACGCCTATGACGTGTCACTTGACCATTGGATTGATTTGACATACGTGCTTCAGACGCAATCACGCAGAGGGCGTTCCCATAGCGTAGCTTTGGCGACGCAGCTCGAGTTCCCTCGAAGGGGAACTTAATTTTAAAAGATAACGTTTTAGACATATATATATTTGCTAGAGTCACACACAGGTGTGCTATTAATACAAGCTGGTATTTTGTACAAAATTGAATTTAAATATAGAATTAATGTAAATGTAGAACGAATTCAAGTAAAGGCCGACCTTTTTGTCAGAATGTCAAAAGCCAATTCACTTGGATATAATTTACGTCACAGTGTTTCATGGCAACCTTAACCTCTCGACGCGCACTAGTTCGTGCACGGAAAAACGTCAGTTTTTTTAATGCTGCTAACACTATATATATAGCCTACTGTGTACAAACAAACAATAATAATAACATTGCTATACATCGTTTAAAAGGTCTAAGGGTTTAGCATCAGTGTATGGTGTCCGTTTTGAGATAGCTCTAGCATCATAAATATAGTATTTTGTTACAGAAGTCCAGATGACAACATGCATAAAATAAGCTGACTCCTTACCTTTGTGCTGGTATAAGGAACGCGAATCGAATCCAGTCTGTTTCAGATGTGTGAATAACCCATAAAAACTCTCCAACAAAGTACATCCAATGACCGTTTTTGTCCACAAATGCGTATAATCCGTGAAATATGGATATCTTGTCCATTGTTTACATCAGATTTCACATGCACGTCTTGTAATAGATTATAATATACAATCTGATGACTATTTACATCGTAACACTTGTATATGAGATTACACTGGCGTTCAAAACCAGCGCTCAAACTTGTTTGTACAAGTAGGCGGGAGTATAATACATAATATCCAAACAGCGCTGTCAAATATCGTGACGTCATCTGACTCACGCGTTCCTCCAATGACTTCATGGAAAATATTGATAGACAGAACGTGTAGCCAATTAGATAACGAATTCAACGATCTTTGTGTGAAGCTTTATTTCCTGGTGTGGATACGGCATTTTATACGCTTATATAAGGATAAACAATAAAAAGAACGAACGTGTATGCATGTAAACAAAAGACTTTTATTTTGTGGCTGACTGGCACTTAGAAAAGGCACTAGTCTTACAAAAACTCTTGCAAGAACCTCATTTTTGGGTCTATTGACTTCAAACGTGAAACATAACTTCTTTAGACTTGTGGCTTTGGCATCATTGCATTTCTAGGTTTCACACATATATTTATCATTAAGATTATTAGTGTTAAAAAAGATGTTATGCAAAAAAAAATTTATTACAATGTACTTCAGCCTCTCTAACTTTTTTAATTTTTATCTTAAAATTATTTTGAAACATGGAAAACGAAGCTCAAAGTGTCTTCTATCTAATGATACCACAGTTATGCTTATACTCTAAATGGTTTAGTAAAAACAGCCCTTTTAGTGAAAGTAGGTATTTTCATGGTTTGGGGCCAGAATGGGGGTGCTTTTCAAGAGGTTAACAGTAACACACATAAAAAACATAATTACACTGTAAAAAAATCTGTAGAAATTACAGTATTACTGAGTATTACTGGCAACTAGCTGCCAGTAACTTACAGTATTGTAGATTTTACATTTATGTTATTTACTGGCAACAGTTTGTTCAAAGTTAAATGATTATGAAACATGTTCAGTCTTTATCTTCTACAGTAAGTTACAGGCAACCAACTGCATAATTACAGCAATGTTTTACAGTGTTGCATTTTAGCTTTGTCACGGTGATCCGTGTCATGTTTTGTGTCTGTTCCATATTGTCATTGTCACACCCAGGGGCTGGCTACTAATAGGCTAAGCCACGCCCCTTCTCAACTTCCACCTCGAGGAGGTCCCCAAAACCAACCCAATGACCAGACAACAACGGGAGTAGGTAAAATTTAAAGCAATCTTTATTTATTTAAATATTTAAAAGAATAGGGAAATGGGGAAAGGGCAATTAAAACTAAGGGATCTCTGGCTCTCCCTCCAGGGAGACTACTGCTACGGGCAGGCAGGGGCAAAGGGGCAATGGGGATGCAGACCACCGTAAGCCGGGGGAGGGGAACGTCAGGCTCCGGCCTGGTCCCTGCTATCCGCGGCGCCCTCCTTCTTCCTTCCTGGAGGCAGAGTACAAAGCAGTGTGACTGTCGAATGGATAGTTCTTTGTCTGCGTACCTTTATCTCCGTAGCAGGGGGTCTTCGCCCCACGTGCTCTCACGTTTCCCTGTCGTAACGTTCCTCTCTTTCTCTTACTCTCCACAGGCAGCGGCTGGGGCACAAGGCACAGTTAGTTTCACTTGGTTTGCTCTCACCTCCTCGCTGAGTACAGCCTATGGTAAGTATAAGGTTCCACACAGTTTGTTCTCTCTGGTGTTCACTCTCTTTCTCTCTCTCTCCACAGGCAGCAGCTGGGGCACAAGACACAGTTAGTTTCACTTGGTTTGCTCTCACCTCTTCGCTGAGTATAGCCTACGGTAAGTATAAGGTTCCACACAGTTCGTTCTCTCTCTGGTGTTCACTCTCTTTCTCTCTCTCTCCACAGGCAGCAGCTGGGGCACAAGACACAGTTAGTTTCACTTGGTTTGTTCTCACCTCTTCGCTGAGTACAGCCTACGGTAAATATAAGGTTCCAAACAGTTCGTTCTCTCTCTGGTGTTCACTCTCTTTCTCTCTCTCTAAACAGGCAGCAGCTGGGACACAAGACACAGTTAGTTTCACTTAGTTTGCTCTCACCTCTTCGCTGAGTACAGCCTATGGTGAGTATAAGGTTCCACACAGTTCGTTCTCTCTCTGGTGTTCACTCTCGTCCCGGCTCTGGGTGGTGTGTCCTCTGTTTCTGTAGTTTGCAGACTTGGGGGGTGTTTAGTTTGGATGCAGTAGGAACGGCGGAGTTACGATATTTGCTTCCCTCTCACTGAGTCAGGTGTGATATGCAGGGTTTTCAGGTAGCGTCGGGGGCGGACCCTCTCGACGAGTGCGTTGGTCACAGAGGGGTGTAAACGTCGCACCGTCACACCAAGGCCGAGCGCTGCCCTCTCCTGTTACCGGCGATCTCACACCAGACAGGGGCGCCCTTTTGTAGAGACCTCGGGACGGCGGGGTTTTCCTACACCGCGTTCTCTGCAACAGTAAGTATTACACAGGTCAAAGCATCCACAATGACGATCCTTAGTCGTACTCACACATCCACTAATTTCCAGCTCTTCACCGCCGCTCTTCAACAAAACCCCGAATGGCTGCACAGAGGCTCGTGTTGCAGACACCACCCCGTCACTTTCAACCAGAAGCACGCTCACAACATACAGTATATTAAGTTCCACCAAGGCCGACTGCCTCTTCGTCCTCCCGGACAAAATTTACGAAGGCGGGGGTTTGTCTGACGAGACACACACAGCAATGCACAGCAAAATACACAGCACCACGTTAAGTGAAAATTCTCACAGCACTCACCCACCACACTGAAGTGCACACAAAGGACGCCCGTCTTCATCCACTTTGCCCAGGTCCGATGAGCGATGGATGTTGCGGTCTCAGTGGTGGTTTTGTCACTGTGGCTGGCTTCAATACAAGGCTCTCTCTCCGGCTCACCCACCACGATATCTTAGGGGTAGGGCCGCTCTCCTTCTCACGGAGGTATCCACTAGAAAGACAAGTTAATATACACAGCGTCTGCACAAAAATACTGTTACTCACGAATCCTGTGGGTTATTTCTCTTACTGCCCTATGCTCTGGTCCACACAGCAGGCAACATCAACTCCTGCAAAAATAGTGCGTCTCCTTCAGTGTTTCCACAGTGCATTTACAGGTTGGTACTCACACAACACTCCGTTTCTCCTCCTCTTGGCGTGTCGTTATATCGATAATTTCCGTTCGCTTTTCAACCTTTAAGGTTTCCAATGTCCCTCAAAACGTATGATCTCAGCCTGAGGAAGAGAGTCGGACCGCCACCAGTAGCGCGTCGAGTAAACACACAGCAACAACAGTCACTTCGTACCAAAAGTACACAGAGCAAACAAAAAGCACCCCAAACTGTGATTTAAGCTGATCTTAAATACCATCCTGTTCGGCGTATCCTCCAATCATCGACCGCTGCTGTTAACTAAGCCCAGCTGTATTCAATTCGCCGATTTTCCTCCTCGCGGCGCTACCGGAAGATCCGGTGTTCTTCCTTTCCGGTCCGGGTGGAACACTTCCGGGCGGAACCAAACTTCCTCAATTTTGGTTCCGCCCCTAAAAGATCGTCACCTTGTGACATCATCACCTGGACAATTGTTAATTATCACCTCATTCATTCCACTTGTGTGTCATTAGTCTTTGGGTATTTATACTGCTGCCTGTGTCACACTTGTTGCCAGAAGATTGTCATTACTACCCAGTCTGTTCCCAGTGTCATGTTTTGGATGTTCCTGTGTTTGCTACCTGTTCGTCGTTTTACTCCTCGTGTTTTTGGTTTCCTATTTAATCATTAAATGTTATTTATTTTCGAACTCTGCGTTTGCGTCCTTACTCCACTTCCGTGTCATGACAGAATCTTCCGGCCATCATTGGACGCAGCGAGTTCGGGGAGGGCTGCTTCCCCATGAATTTCGTTGAGGGGGAGTTGGGGATCACCCAGAGAGATCGCTCGCTCCGGCAGGAAGGGGATCGGCCCAGACGGTCTCCACACGGTTGAGTCGTCGTCTCTGCTTCCTCGGAGGTCCACCGCTGTGCTCGACTGGGGCCCAGAACGGACACCACGCCCGATCATTTCCCCGGGGTGGTCGCCACCGTGAGGGAGCCCGTTCCCCGAGATGGTGGGACGCGACTTCCGGGGACATCGGATCCCCGGCGATTCCCAGAAGGGGGTAATTCGTCTGCCTCAGTCCCCATGAAGGTCGCTCCGGTTCGACCAGGCCGGCTCACCGCCCATTGGCTTCGTCCCGGCGGCTGCCGGTTTCGTCAGGGTCTCCAAGCCCTCCATCCCTCCCCTGGACCCAGCCTACCAGACTTTGTTTGTTTTTATAAAGAGTGTCTGGTAGCCACTCCTAGAGGGAGGGGTAATGTCACGGTGATCCGTGTCATGTTTTGTGTCTGTTCCATATTGTCATCACCTGGACATTGTTAATTATCACCTCATTCATTCCACCTGTGTGTCATTAGTCTTTGTGTATTTATACTGCTGCCTGTGTCACACTTGTTGCCGGAAGATTGTCATTACTACCCAGTCTGTTCCCAGTGTCATGTTTTGGATGTTCCTGTGTTTGCTACCTGTTCGTCGTTTTACTCCTCGTGTTTTTGGTTTCCTATTTTATCATTAAATGTTATTTATTTTTGAACTCTGCGTTTGCGTCCTTACTCCACTTCCATGTCATGACAAGCTTTTCTTAATAAATTATAAATTATTTAATCTTTTCTATGTTGTTTACTTTATTAAATCAATGAAGCATCACTGATTTAATTTAATAATTCAGTGTAGCATCACTTAGGTCAGGGTAATATTAGCTGTTAGATTGTGGATGGATCTGCAATAAAATGTAACATCATCTATGTATAGTTTTCCTTTCACATTTTGTAACTTCCATATTTTGTGGCTTCTTCAAATGCAGTTTCATCCAGTATTTTTGAAAAGTAACCACGTTATTTAAAAAAAACTGATCTGATAAAGTTATGTTTGATGCGAACCCACAAAATTATAACCATTCAACATTATTCAACATAGCGTTACAAGTATTTTAAAACAATATTGACAAACAGTTTTAAATATTTTAGTTTTTTAGTTGTAAGCAGCTGTGCTTGTATGCTTCTAGTTAAATGATTAACATGATTAAAATACTTTTATTGCAGATGAATTTGGTTGCAGCAATTTTGCTAATGTTCACTAGAAGAGATCCTTTTATTAATCTTTGTTAATGTTAGCTAATGCAAATACACTCCTGAACAAAATATTAAGACCAGGGAAAACATTACAAGTATTCACATTTTAAGCTGGTGGTCATAACTAGGTAGTAACTACTGCTTTAAAATCCAAAAAGAAGAAACAGAGAAAAAAAGAGTAGAGAGTAAGCAATTTATTGACAACTGCATTTGAACTCAAAGAGGGTGTTTATCAGCTGATCAAAAGTTTAAGACCATAACCCAAAAATACCCCATAACAAAACTAAAAGTGTAAATAGGACCTCAGTACTGAGTTACCCCACCATTATTGTTGATCAATTCAAAACCTCTTTTTGGCATGCTTGATGCAACTGTTTCCAGGAGGCTTGTGGGAACATTGTTCAATGTGGTGAAGATGGCTTCACGAAGGGCATCTACAGTCAGGAACCGATGTCTGTTTTTGTAAACTTCCCTTGCCATCCATCCCCAAATGTTCTTAATGGGATTTAGATTAGGGGAACATGCAGGATGGTCTAAAAGAGTGACATTATTCACCTGGAAGAAGCTCTTCGTCAGCTGGGCATTGTGAACTGTAGCGTTGTCCTGTTGAAAGACCCAGTCATTACCACAGAGACGAGGGCCCTCAGTCAAGAGGGATGCCCGCTGCAAGATGTCCCCATAGCCAGGCGCTGTTTGATGCCCCTGCACAACCTGAAGCTCCATCTTCCTATTAAAGGAAAAAGCACGATAGATAATGGAGCCTCCTCCACTGTGCGGCGTAAAAAAAACATCTCTAGTGGGATCTCCTTGTCGTTGCCAGTAACATTGGAAGGCATCGAAAATAGCTACCTTTTGCTATATACAGCTTTTGACACCATCTTACACTTGTGTCAGAAGAATCACCACTTAGTCAACATCAACAAGACCAAGCTGGTGTTGGATTTCAGAAGACAGGACAAAGAACCCTAACCCTCATCAGCTTATATGGATCACATGTGAAATGGTTTAACAGCTTCAAGTTCCTTAGTGTACACATTACTGAGGATCTTACATGGACTGTTCACACTAATGCATTGCTGAAAAAGGCACACATGCACCTATTTTTCCTTGGGCACCTGAGGAAGTTTGAATAAGCCCCTGGATTCTCAGATCTTTTTACACCTGCAACGTGGAGAGCATTTTGACTGGTTGCATTAATGTCCGGTATGAGAAAAGGACTGCTGGCAATTGCAAAGCACTTCAGAGGGTGCCCTCCATATTGTAGGAGGTGAGCTTCCCTCCCTCCAGAACATTACATTTACATTACATTTAGGGGCGGTTTCCCAGACCAGGATTAGGTTAATCCAGGACTAGGCCTTAGTTTAATTAGGAAATATCACTAGTTTTAACCAAAATGCCTTACTAAAAACATTACCTGTGTGCATTTTGAGGTAAAACAAAGGGCACTGATGTATTTTAAGATACGTCAATGCAAGATGTTTTCAGTTTGGAGAGCTCTTAAAAGTGTTTAAGTCTAGGACTAGTCTAATCCTTGTCCGGGAAACCGCCCCATAGTCATTTAGCAGACACTTTTGTCCAAAATGACTTACAAATGAGGTAAACAATAGAAGCAATTATAGCAACATAAGAATAGCAATACATAAGTGCGCTAGGAATAGTCTCATCAAGTCTAACACAGTATACATTGCCAAGGGTTAGTTAGTTGTATATTAAAAAGACAGGGGTCCAACCATCTATACATTTCATATATTCTGTGTATATTGTGTACATCTGTGTATAATGTATATTACGTAAAAGTGTGATTTGAACAGTTTGTCCTATTGTATTCTGCACTGTCTGGGGCAAATACCCAAGACTTTCACTTACCACTTGCACATGTGCTATTGGTATAGTCTGTGACAATAAAGTGATTTTTTGAAAACTCTTGATTCAAACTCAAAAGCCTCCTTCCAGAATGATTATAATCGTGTAATTCCAAGGTAAAGTCCTGATTGTCTTTGTGGTTGTACCGATTCCGGTTTTCCTGTGGTGCGTTGTATGTTAAGAGCTTGGAAGCACGCTCTGTTTGCAAATCAGTAATATTTTATTATTTTCCAAATAAGTACTGTACATTATTGTTGCTCCTCTATGCTACTCCTTTGTGACACGTGTCGATTTGTTCAAAGCTCATATTTCTGAGAAAGTGCAGTGAGGTAGTTTTCTGAGAGGCAAATCGGGCCAGATTGGATGCAGGTGCGTACAATAAACACAGCGGTTAGAGATTGGCTAATGAGGAGAAGAGAAGGAGTATAAGAAGAGCTCTAGAAATACAAACAGTGTGCTTGTCTCTGTGATTGTTGTGCGGCGTGTGATCACGGAAACCGATCCGGCGTGGAAAGAACGGAGGCCTGGGCGAAGCCTTTATAAGAAGAAACAGAGGTTGTATTTACTGGGAGAAGAAAACATCAATAATACAAGTCACTGGGCTGAGTAAGTGAAGAACGGTTACTGTTATGATGCGGATATGCTTTCATGTTCTGCCCTTGTGGGAACAGTAACATTGGAGGGTACTCACCGGAGTTGTCGTCGAGGACGATCTACAGCGGTGAACCAGCTGTGAACAGGAACAAGAACAGAGATCACAGCACGTTGAGGCTGGTGGAGCGTGGGTTGAAGGAAATTGCAAATAGGATTTCCTGAGTATAAAGTGACGAATCCTTTCCTGGCTCCGAAAGAGGGCAGTGGTGAAGTGTACCTACCTACCAGTGTGAGTAAACCATCGCGTAATTATTGTTCTTGGACGAAGGGTTACTGGTATAACATCTGCATACAATAACCATCCTTGTGTGGAGCCTCTTCAAAGATTCGCCCCTGCTCGGTATCTCCGGAACCGTGAGTGGAGGAGGAGCAAGGGAAGTGTTCGGCTCTGCACGTCCATACCCGACGTCCCCTCGACGCACAGGGAGCCGCAGGTAGGCCGCGGGTTCTCCCTGCCCTTCTGGAGGCCTGTAAGTCGAATGGACACTGTGTTCAAACACCGCCCTGTAAGTCCACTGCCCCAGAGTGAAGGTTGTGTGGAATGACCATTGTGTTTGAGTGAGAAGTTAAAGTCCCAGTCACCTGTGTCATTCTTACCTCTGCTTACAGCCCTGAACCTGAGGAGGAAAAGTAAAAGTCCCAGTCTTGTGTAACACTTACCTCTGCTTACAGCACGAACCTGAGGAGGAAAAGTAAAAGTCCTGGTCACCTGTGTCATTCTTACCTCTGCTTACAGCACGAACCTGAGGAGGAAAAGTTAGAGTGCCAGTCCTGTGTAACACTTACCTCTGCTAACAGTCACGAACCTGGAGGAAGAAAAATAGAAGTCCCAGTCACTTGTGTAATTCTTACCTTTGCTTACTTACCTCTGCTTGCATCAAGGAGCCTACCACGCCAAACCACCCCCGTCTGTTGGGAAGTACCCATCCTGACCAACAACCGAGAGCCTAAGAGGCGAGAGAGCAGAGTATTAGTCACTCAGAGAACACTAGAAGCTTGGGGTACACCCCCATCGACCTCTGCATTAATCAGGACAGGTAGTCCTTGCATTGACTGTGTTTCTCTTGTGATTCTGCATCCAGGAGAAGAGGAGAGCGCCACGGGTTCAATTAACCAAGCCAAAGGAGCCCTGTCCACCGTCCCCGTGGAAGCTCCGCCTGGAGGCTAGAAGAAGGAACTATTTTAACTTCCCCCCTTCCCATAGTATTTTAAATAATTTAAATAAAGTTTATTTTTAATTATACTTATACTCTGTGTGTCTGGTCATTGGGGTGGCTTTTGGGACCTCCTCGGGGTGGAAACTAGGGAGGGGCGTGACTTACACCATCTGTGGTCCGCTCCGACCTGTGACAATTATAACTCATGTCTTTGAAGACTTTGTGGTTTGTAACTTTGTGGATCTTTAACATGTACTTACACACACTTACACACCAAAAGAAATGTAAAATCATGGAAAAGAAATTTGCTTCAGTTGGCTGTCATCTTGTTTAACACCAGCGAAAGCAACCTGGTATGTAAATAAAAAAAAATATCATGATTGTAAAGTATGGTTGCCTATACTCGAAATGTTACCCCTGTATTTAACCCATCCCAGTAAATAGAGAACAAAAACACGTCAAGTCATGAACACACACACACACACGCACGCACGCACGCACGCGGAGCACTGGGCAGCTACTGCTTCACTGCCTGCATCAACAACTTGCCCAACTTGCAACAACTTGCTGGCTGTGAGACTCAAACCAGCGACCTGATACAAACCAGCCTGATCTCACAAGAATTAATTCATATTTTAAAAGATAATTCGTATAAATTTGTACAAAGTTAATCGTGCAAAAATGTATGATTATCATAAAAAACAATAACTATATTTGGTATAATCATAGTTGGATCTTTACAAGTCTATTTACAAACATCCTGTCACAGACAAATAAAAACCTGGGTGTTATAATTCTCAGAAGTTTTATAAACTGTTAATATATTCAGATGTGATGAGTTTTCTAAGAACTGATGATGTTTTCTTAGTATTAAGTGTGTCTTTGACCCGCCTACTACTTTCAGAAAGTATAAAACCCTCTGAGTTTGTTCCTCATTGCCACTCTTTCTTCATGCATACAGGTATGATATCTTAACTTTCTATACACTTTAATTACTTTACTGAACTTAAACTTTGATACTTTGAGACTTGTTCTATTTATGAAATCTTGTACACTATTGTGCTTTAGCACCACTTATGGTTGTTCAAAGGTGTTATATAAAGTAGGTGTTCTTTAGCTCTCTAAAAATGATTCCCCTATGATTACAAGCTTTTAGTACTATTAAGCACTATTAAGCATTTAAAAAAATCACCTGATGATATATTTACAGTTAATGTTTAAATTGTCTCAAAGAAAATGTTGAATACATGGTTGTAACTAGGGATGCACCGAATCCAGGATTCGGATTCGGCCGAATACTGGGCTTTTTGACGGGGTTCGGGTTCGGCCGAATCCTAGATTTTTTTTCCACCGAACCGAACCCGGCTTGCGCTACGCTGTTCGACGTCACGCGGCCGTTGATTACACACATCGGGTGCTGACGTGGAGATGAGCTTTTTCTTTCGGTGAGCCTTAGGGGCTGGACAGACCAAAACTTTTAAACACGGCTGAAAACGCCTTGAGGACGCCAAATGCCAGCTGTTTTTCAGCCGAGCGCTTGGTCGCAGTGATGCTTCAGCTGTGAGCCGGTTGGTTGCTGTGGTAATGTCCCGCCCCTCCTCCACTGTAATTGGACGGCCGTGTGAAGACTGTGACATTGACGAGCGGAGCTTCTAACTCAAAGTATATAGTTTTCAGCGCGGAGCTGCTTGCTTATTGGAAAAACGAGCGTGTCGCAACGCATCGCTTTTATTATGCATAGGCTTATGGTAATTGTCAAAATAGTTTTCCAACTTGTCATCCTGGCATAATGTACAGTTAAAATTAAATAAAATGAAAAATACATTGCTGTAGACGTTGTTTACTTCATTAATGTGCTTTACTGTGTTAATGGAATAAGGATGCGAGTAGGATTCGGTATTCGGTTTCGGATTCGGCCGAATCTTAAACGGTGGATTCGGGATTCGGCCGAACCTACAAAATCTGGATTCGGTGCATCCCTAGTTGTAACACAATGTTGTATTTGTTGTCTTTTGCAGATTCTTGACTGTATTATTTTCAAACCTGATCTTTCTTATATTCCTACACGAGGATTGGGACTAAATCAGGATGTTGACCACTGCAGCTCTAATTCTCATTGTCACCAGTAATGTTGTCCTAGGACAGGTAAGACTGAATTATGAGTCTGTATATTATTGTACAAGCATGATTACATTATTACTAAGGTTATTATCATTTTTCTCATTGGATATAGGATAACAGACGGGCTGTTGAAAGAAAGAGATATAAATTAGATATGGCACTGGAATCAGTTGATGACAGGTATGATGGCTGCATAGACCTCATGGAACGCAGGGTGAATACAACATATCTGAATAATGAAATAATGAAAAACAAATCTGGCTTTGGAACTGCTTGGAATACCGAAAACATCACTAGACCACAAGATAACTTATCTATAAACAACTTAATTGCCATTTCTGTGTATACTGGTGTCACACATAAGGCATTCAATCTGGATGTTAGGGCCGATAAACAGAAATACCAAAACAAAATATACTCATGGTATTCACTTCACTTTTGGTTAACACAAGCGATACAGACTCTAAAGAAAAAACAAAAGGGATGCAAGAAAACTTATCGTGGTACCAAACTTAAAATTGATGGTGTCAAGAACAAAGTGGTTCGTTTTGGTTAATTTGCGTCCTCCTCTTTTGTGCGTGGTGAAGCAAGGAATTTTGGAACAGAATCTTGTTTTGAAATCATTACTTGTCTAGGTGCTAATGTGACAAAATACTCCAAGCTTCCTAATCAGAAAGAGGTGTTGATTCCCCCGTATGAGACATTT
The DNA here is from genome assembly GCF_027580225.2 of Misgurnus anguillicaudatus. Taxonomy (NCBI): domain Eukaryota; kingdom Metazoa; phylum Chordata; class Actinopteri; order Cypriniformes; family Cobitidae; genus Misgurnus; species Misgurnus anguillicaudatus. Next base: position 10,098,228 of record NW_027395279.1, read on the forward strand.
AAAGTCACTAATATCAGGAAAGATCAGAAGGATGACTGGTGTAACACTGTGTTTGTGTTAAAGAGCTTTGGAATGAGAAGTTTCTTAAACTGTGCATTGTTCAAGCCAGCATTTACATAGCATATTGTAATTTCTCTTTGATATATTAAGCAAGCTTTTAGGATTGCAACTTAGATGACCCAAATGAGAATCGTTTATTTCTTATTATTATTATTTTGATCACATGCAGGATTAAATGCAGCTTAACATGCTTGTTGCATATTTGTTGTTTTGTTTATAATAAAATATTTTAAATCAATATTTTGTGTCAAATTCTTAATTATAGCTAATAATGTGACAAGTAGTCATTCATTTGTAATTATAATGTGATAAATACCTGTACTTAGAAAAAAAATTATCATGGTTTAATTATAGTTATACCTGTACCACAGATCTGTTGAATGATGTCTTCTGATTGGGTGAAAATTATCCATGGGTGTTGATTTGTTTCTGTAAACCGCACATCTAAATAATTAAAAATAGCGTTTTTTTACCGCTTCACGTTGTTCCGCATTCAGGGGCGTCATGCAACAATTTTTTTTAAGGGGGCACATTATGCAAAGCTCACAGAAATTTGTGCATAAACATACATCAAACGAATTATATTATAGAGCTTTCAGTCTTTTCCATGGCACTTACATTTCTAACATTCTAAACGCCCCTGCCATAGTGCAAAAACCTCCAAAATAAAAGTGTTGACTAACTTTCATATCAAATACTATTCAATCGGATTAATGACATATTGGCATCATATTTACATCTGAATAACGGCATGTGTTCTATTTATGTTTTGTTTAATGACTTGTTTAATTCTGTCATTAATGCATTTTGCACAACAACTGGCAAAAATTCTTCGTACAAGAAGGCCATTCTCAAATAACGAATCTATAACCACATATGTGTAAATACTCCACCAACCTGTACAAAATCATACTACGATTGCACTGATGTACACTTACTTACAACAATACGGAAGCAATGCAAATTAAAAACAACAACAATAGAACAATAGAAATCATGGTTATTTAAAATGCTTTTCAAATCATTCTTAACTAAGTACAACTCCAGCAACACAAACAAGATAATATCAAAACAAAACATACTACACAGCAAAATCCCCAGAGTTAAATCAACTCTGCTGGTTGTACATATTGTCCCAATCTTACAGAGAGTTAAAAGTAACTCTGAAGTTGAGTTAAAAGCTGCAATCAGTCATTTTATTCTCTCTATCACCATCTCTGTTTGAAACCTAAAATTGCATTTACATCTTACTTGTAGAGTTATTTTCTTAACTTAGGTTTAGATGTTTGCTGTTTCATTTAAACTCACCATTATTGTGATCAGTGGTTGTTTTAGTAGGACTAGACTCTTAGCTGTTAGGTTTTACCAACTGCTATAACTACGTTTGTTGAAAACATGTTTTGTTATACCTATTGTAGGTCTTGTCATGCTACAGACGCGTACCGAATTTCGTAATTGTACGTCAAACACAGTCCGAGGGCTGCTTCGTTGAAAATTTGTAGGTGGCGCTATAGAGCCATTTTCTCACGCCTAATTCTAAAGCCTACACCACATGTAAATTTTCATCACTCTTGACATCTGTGCAAAATTTCATGAGTTTTCGAGTATGTTTAGGCCCTCTAAAGTCCCGCTGAAGTCGGAGAAAAAGAAAAAAAAAAAAATAATAACTCCTTGAAGAACAATAGGGTCCTCACACCCCGGTGTGCTCGGGCCCTAAAAAAGGATTTTACTTGCGAAAATAAAGATTATAAAAGCAGCGGTCATCATGAGACCTCCTGCAGCGCGAAACCCACTATAGATTGTGTTCCACTTCAAGCTGCGCTGCAAGAACGACAGGTTGATGACGTCAAAGTACCGCGAGGGTGAGTCGAGGAATCATCGGAAGAGTTTGATTTCAAACCGCTTTCGCGGCATGTTGAAGTCATCCGCTTGTTGGTTCCAGTGTTATAGCATGAAGTCGAACACACGTGTAAATGATCCTTATTAGTGATGTACCAATGTTGAGATATGTTCTACTGAAAATATTTTAAATTATCTTTAATGAGCATCATTATAGCCTGTTGATTTCTGTTGATTTCTGCCATACCCTGCCATGCGCAAACGCCGCCCCTGCTTCTTATATAAGGTCGAGACGGTCACATTTTAAACCATACAATTTCTACACAGAGGAGGTTAACTACCGTAATTGGGATTTGGAAATGTTGTGAGCGTGTCTTACACGTTTTAATTCCTAAGATAGCCAAATGCAGCCAGCCCAGCAACAGCTAAGCTCGTGACGTGAGCGCGCGCAGACGCTGACGTCTGCGGCTGCGCCGACTGCAGCGCCTGCCGCCAGAATAAAGTAACGTACACAATCAAAACTCTGAAAAGTGACACGGATGCAGCACAAAATTGACAGTTTGGGCCTTTTAAACAGATTAAAAGATTAATGGACGCTTTTTTATTTTTGAGGTTGCTTGCAAAATCCATTTGGCTCAAAAATCCGAGGGGGCAGCTGCCCCCTCAGTTTCAATGGGCATGACGCCTCTGTCCGCATTACCACCTTGGGTGTGCCTCGTTTTCGATTGATTCAGCGGCTGTCGTCAATTATTTCTTACATATAGGGGTGGTTTCCCAGACATGGATTAGCTTAAGATAGGACTTGGCCTTAGTTTAATTAGGAAATATACTACAAACATGCCTTACTAAAAACATTACTTGTGTGCATTTTGTGCATTAAAACAAAGGGCACTGATGTATTTTAAGATATGTCACTGCAAGTTGTTTTCAGCTTGGACAGCTCTTACATTTATTTTAGTCTAGGACTAGTCTAATCCCTGTCTGGACCCAAAAGTGTAGTAACCATGGTATTTGACAGAATAATAAATTTTTGTTACTACATAGTTTTTAAAGATGCAATTTGTATAATACACGCCGCTAGAGGGCGCCAGATCAAATCAATAACAATGACGTAGATTAATGACACTCTGAATCAGCGTTGACTGGTGGGATTTGTTGTCTTTAACTCAAACGCTGATGTCCATCAATCAGACGGGAACGAGAAATCATGTTACACATGAGGTAATGTAAACAAGTTTTATAAATGTTGTGTTTGATGACATTTTCATTATATAAGGTTTCATGTAATGTTCAAAAAGCAAGTGTTAGTCATAGATGTTACAGTATTAGTCCAATACGATGGTTTGTTAACACAGCACAGAATTAAGTGTTCAGATGAACAAACTTACCATAAAAAAGCGAATGGCCCGACAGACATTATTACTTCCGCATTTGTCCACGACACTGTTGTCATGTGGTTTTTACGTCAGTAAAGGCGGTAACAAAGGGTAACGTAGATATTAATGTCATTTACAGGCGACTGCACTGCCCCGTGTCACTGTTTAGGGCAGCAATTTTCTCATAATTTACAAGTAGTTGAAAACATTATAGATATTGTTAGTTATCAGCTGGACAAAATATATAACACCGAACTAGTGGTTTTTGGATATTTTACTGCAAATATCTTACAAATTGTACCTTTAACACACAGCTGCTCATGTGTGATTCACGTTTCCAGCAGGGGTCATTACTGCACATCAACATACATCAATGATATACTGTGAGTGAGTTTTTTCCTGATTCTGAGTTTATGCCGGTAAAACTATTATATTTGCATCAGCTAGCATTAACAAAGATTTATAAATGATGATAAATGCATTTATATATGTGTCTGATATTTTTGCAGTTTTGTTGCTGAGAGCAACAGCACCTCACATTTATTCCCAGTAGGCATGAGGTGTGTTTTGTTGTCGTTGTAGACTGGACAGCCTTGTGTTGGTCTATTTCAAATAGTTGTTTAGTCTGTTTCTCACTTCATGAAGTGTGCAACCCCCCCACCCCCCCGAAATGCTCTTTAGGATGGCAGTGGGCAGAGGGAGGAGTCATTAAAGTTTCTGATCTGTAAAAGTGGGCTAACATGCAGCCATGTTCAAACAAGTGTGTTAGGTCAAATGATTTCATGATTCATTTGCTGATTCAATTAGTGATTTTACATCATTACATTTGTACTGTAGGTGCCGATAAGTGAATATCTTTCTGCATTCCTACACAGCATGCTGCATTCAGTTTGTAAAATGGGTAACACTTTATTTCAACACATTCTCACTTCCCAAGACGTCAAAATCTGAAGCATGTTCAAACGCCTTCAGCGTCAGTATGAAGACGTGAAGGGTGCCCCTATGCGTCACTATATCGACGAAATGGGAACTCCGTTGCTTTCATGCTAATCCCTCAGCGCCGGATATAGACGAAAGGGAATCCCGGAAGGGGATGCCGTCACGTTATGCGACGATCGGCAGGATCATGCCGCTTCTGGACGGTAACTACTCAATTTTTTCCAATTTTTAAACCATTGTCGCTTGGGGTTGGGGTTAGATTTGGGGTTTGGATGTCAGTTTGTTTATACTTTTTGTCTTCTGATTTTTAAGCCACTGTTGCTTGGGGTTGGGGTTAGAGTTCCGGTTTGGGTTAGGATGTCTGTATTGGTTTATACTTTTTGTCTTCTGATTTTTAAACCATTGTCGCTTGGGGTTAGGGTTAGAGTTGGGTTTGGGTTAGGATGTGATTTTATGTAACAGAAAGTGGTTCTAACCCCAACCCCAAGCGACAATGGTAAAAAATTTGGAACAAAAATTGAGTAGTTACCGTCCAGAAGCGGCATGATCCTGCCGATCGTCGCATAACGTGACGGCATCACCTTCCGGGATTCCCTTTCGTCTATATCCGACGCTGAGGGATTAGCATGAAAGCAACGGAGTTCCCATTTCGTTGATATAGTGACGCATAGGGGCACCCTTCACGCCTTCATACTGACGCTGAATACGTTTGAACATGTTTCAGATTTTGACGCCTTGGGGAGTGAGAATGGGTTGTTTATTTTGATAGTCAACTTTAGACATTTTACTAATTATAAGTAACTTTGCAACTACTTATCAACTACCAATCTTTAGAGAATTAGTAGACTGTCTGCTTAATATCTACTAATACTTTATTGTGATGATATCTCAAGTATCTTTGCAGGTGCAGGTCAACTTATTCCACTAACCCAAACCTCTTCCCTAACCCTAACCCTTACAGTCTAATACACTAATGACAGTTAGTTGACGTATAGTTGCAAATTATTGAATATCAAATTATCAACATTTATCTCAGCATATTTCTTGAAAGTTAGTTGACATGCAGTTGCAAAGTTGTTTATAGTTAGTAGAATGTCTAAAGTTGACTATCAAAATAAAGTGTAAACATAAAATGAGCCTGTGGTAAAGGCAAAATGTATTTTTGTCTGCTGTTGTAAAAATTATTTTACAATGTAGGCCGACTGCAAATATTTATGACAATAATGTACTAGAGTAACTGTAAAAAGTAATCTAATGTTCAAATCTGTTTTTCAATTTTTTATAATATCTCGGTTACTTGCATAACCCTTGTTCTTTACAATAGACTTCTATCTAGATCAATGGTCCTCAACCTTTTTTGAGTCAAAATCTCTGACAGATAAAACGTAAGGAATAAGTGACGACCGGCCATTGAATTATAAGAAATTATACCACGGGTCTGTTGAATGCTGCATTCTGATTGGCTGAGAAATGTTCTATGGGTGTTGATTATATTTCTTTATTACACGGCTCTCTGGAATGCTTGATTCTGATTGGTCAGTTGAGACATTTGCAGGTTCGTTTTATTCAAATAATAACCACTCCAAAGCAATAACGCATAGCCGGTGCTACTTGTATGTTTTAAATCCCTCCGCGCCAACAAAGATTACTGTTTGTAATCACATCTTGTGACAAACACTGGACAACCACAATTAAGAAGTGGATAGAAGAACGAACAACGACAAGACACAGAGAGCTTACTGAAAATGAACTTGACAAAATAGAGCATGACAGCTACGAAGCCAACACTCAAAAAAATACGGAATGGGCATTAAAACTTCTCAAAGACTGGCTAAAAGAGAAAAAAATGGAGACAGACAAGTATGAAGCAGAGGATCTTAATAAGGTAATACGATCATTTTATGCATCTGTGCAAAGTTTCGTGGAAGGATAAAAATGTTAATTTAAAACAAATATGCCAATAAAATGTTTCACAAATTCATACATGTCCAGTTTTTTTCTTATGTGGCAAATAGCCGTGCAATATGCGGGTCCTGATCACACTGTCGGGGCTTATTTCCCGATAACTACCGGCTGCCTCTACATTATTCCTTACGTAAACCGCACACCTAACTTGTCAAATGTCTTAAAAATAGGCACCAGAGCAATGTTTGTGGTAACCGTGGTATAAGCGGAATAATTGACTCCGCTTCGCGTCGTGCCGCATTACCACCTTGGTGTGCATTATTTTCTTATAATTCAATGGCCCGTCGTCAATTATTCCTTACATAATGCACACCCAAGGTGGTAATGCGGCACAACGCAAAGCGTAGTGTGTTAAGAACTGTTTTAACTGAAGATAAACTAAGGTTGAACATGTCTTATTTTGCTCCTGCATCACATTATGTAAACTGTTTTCATATTAAAGTACTACAAAGATGCATATGTCATCTGCCAGGTAATGTGCACACCTTTGTACTTTGTACTGTATGATGTTTGCACTGTTCTGTGTCGTGGCTGTGAAATTGGAATTAACTTGAAAGAACACAGACCAAAAAACAGGGCGGAGCCAAAGTTTGCAGCTGTTTTCCTATACCGTGGTAGTTAAAGATTGCAATGAAAATTGACCAATGTTTGCATGTTGTGCTAGAATGCAGGACCTAAAAAGAATGCTTAAAGCAAACTTGTGTGCCCACCTTGAGTCACCTAAAAAGGATATTACTAATGATTATCTAAGCTATTCATTAGCTATTCATTAATGATTGCCTCATTAGCAACTAATGAAGAGTATGTCTGATTAATATATTAGTTCATATATGAATTGTTATTAATTAAATATGTAATTGTGGATTCATTCCATCATCACTTCTTTTATGAACTAATAGTGTTAATTAATTTGTTAATTACCACAATGATCCAAAGCCTTATAATACAGGTAAACTAATATGGATTAATACATTATTAATTACAGCATTAGTAGTGTGTTAATTAATACTATTACTAAATAATGAGTTAATAATGATGTGCCTCAACAAGTAAAGTCACAACATAATGATATATTTGCAAACCATTAGCTAATGATTAATTAATAATTAATGACCATCACTAGAGTTTATAAAAGCTATTTATTAAACACTGTTTCCAAAAACATTGCCAAAAACACATGTCCATAACACACTACATTTAAACACAACATTAAAACATACAAAAATAATATAAAATGAAATAATACAAAAAGAAGACTGATCAAAATTAGACAACACCTTCAGATACCTCACAAATATCTGTGTTAATCTGGCACCCGTGCTAATACATAACACAAATGTACATTTTTAAGTCCAACCGTTTCAGTCTGTCAGTCGTAAAAATTGGATGGTAACAAACTCTGATAGAGAAAAAAAAACATTAACTTAAAGGAAGAGTATGTAAGAAATTGATATCAATTAATCATTAAATGGCCCTGATATGTCACTAGACATTAAGAAATCATTTTCATTTCAAATACTTATATCACTGACAACAGCAGTCCGGCCAGGATATTGCCATTTAAAGAGTGGAGTTGCATCCCTCAACTGATGTTTATGTTGTCGTTTGGTATATTGGCCACCAGCTGTGTGATTGCAGTACCAGTTTTAGCCACACGTTTTGTGATTGCAATACCAGTTTTGGCCACAATCCTACATACTGTTCCTTTAAACTTTGTAATATTGCCATCTGGTGGCACATTGCTCAGTTTGCTTGATGTATATACTGTATATAAGCAGTATATTTCTTGTTTTTATTCTTATTTTTAACTGTTTTATAATTGTATTCCTGTTTTATTGTTTTTTCACACATTTAAACAGTTTTTTATTAAAATCACATTTATTTTCTTTAAATTCATATTTTAAATTCTCATATATCTTAGATTTTTTTTGTGTCTCTTATTTCTACATACTTTTTTCTCTTATACATTGTTTTCTCATTTCTATGTATAGCACTTTGAATGACCTCTGTGTATGAAAAGTGCTATACAAATAAACTTGCCTTGCCTATATTAAATTAAACCTTAGTAATAGAGAAATAAAATGCAACATAACACAGTAGTGTACTACTGTAGCAATAGTGTTAATGGAAAACATCAAGACACTTATGCTGAATACAGCACTTTTATTTAACCTGTCTACATGGGCACAATGAATCTCCTTTGATCTGGAGATTGGATCCATTTGTCCGTCTTGTTGGTTGTATTTATAATAATACCATAGTTACAAATTAACCATGGTTCAACTAAAATTTTACTAAAAATGAATATGCAAATATTTATAAACCATTTTTAATGATTCAACCTATCAAAATATATGGTCATTAAACTTGATGGGCTACTATGATAAAACCATGCGTAATTATTAAAGTTACATGAGGATGAGTACTGTAAATTAACAACTGCTTGGCTATAATACACAATTAGGCACAAAACTTTGATTTTAAATGTTTTATTAGCTCATAACAAATGGACAGAAACTTTAAAGTGATACATAAACAAATAGGTCAAAATGATTTGCATGACCCAAGTGAGATGTTGTTAGTTTTAATGGTTGTTGTTGGAGAATAAATGTCACCACTGACAAAATCAGAATCAAGTATTTCAGCCTTCGGACACACTATTGCGTAATGAAAGTAAAGTTTGTAAACAGTAACACACAATAAAATCAGTTTGCAGTTTAGCTTTTCTTAATAAATTATACATTTTTTATGTTTTTCTGTATTGTTTACTTTATTAAATCACTGATTTAAATTAATGATTCAGTGTAACATCACTTAAAGGAATATTCCATTTTCTTAAAAGAAAATTCCAGATAATTTACCACCACGTCATCCAAAATGTTGATGTCTTTTTTTGTTCAGTCGAGAAGAAATTATGTTTTTTTGAGAAAAACATTGCAGGATTTTTCTCATTTTAATGGACTTTAATAGAGCCCAACATTTAATACATAACTCAACACTTAACAGTTTTTTTCAACGGAGTTTCAAAGGACTATAAACAATCCCAAACAAGGCATAAGGGTCTTATCTAGCAAAACGATTGTCATTTTTGACAGGAAAAATAACAAATATACACTTTTAGGGGCAGTTTCCCGGACAGGGATTAGCTTAATCCAGGACTAGGCCTTAGTTTAATTATGAAATATAACTAGTTTTAACAAACATGCCTTACTAAAAACATTACCTCTGTGCATTTTGAGGCAAAACAAAGGGCACTGATGTATTTTAAGATATGTAAGTGCAAGTTGTTTTTAGTTTGGACAGCTCTTAAAAATGTTTTAGTCTAGGACTAGTCTAATCCCTGTCCAGGAAACCGCCCCTTAAAGCACAACTTCTCGTCTAGATCCGATCCAGTGCGACCTAACGTAAATGCGTAGTGACGTAGGGAGGTCACGTGTTACATATATAAAACGCACATTTGCGGACCATTGTAAACAATAAACTGACACAAAGACATTAATTAGTATCAGTTGACATACAACAACGTAGGAACGGTCCTCTTTCTCAACACTTGTAAACACTGGGGCGGAGTTTCGCGTTCGTCCTCTGTGACCTCTTGACGTCATGATGTATTGTGTGGGGTCAGCTGGCGCATCACGACCGGATCTACATGATGAGAAGTTGTGCTTAAAAAGTGTATATTTGTTATTTTTATTGTCAAAAATTACAATCATTTTGCTTCGTTTGGGATTGTTTATAGTCCTTTGAAAAAACTGTTAAGTGTTGAGTTAAGTATTAAATATTGGGCTCTATTAAAGTCCATTAAAATGAGAAAAATCCTGCAATGTTTTCCTCAAAAAACATTATTTATTCTTGACTGAACAAAGAAAGACATCAACATTTTGGATGACATGGTGGTGAGTAAATTATCTGGATTTTTCTTTTAAGAAAATTGACTAATCCTTTAACTCCTCACTCTCACATTGAGTTTAGGTCATGCAGGGTAATATTAGCTTTTAGATTGTGGATGAATCTGCAGTTAATTTTTTTATTGAAGCAGTAGATCATGCAGAACTTATAGGTTTCTAATTTTAACGTACTACAATTTGGGACATGCTAATTCTTATTTTCAATACTATTTTGAATGGACAATAGGACAACTGGGATGCAGGAATGTTTCTAAGATTTACAACATTGCTAATAGTGCTGCACAATACAGAATGACTGGGTGCAGAGTTTACAGCTGTTTATTATTTTACAATAAATATATGCTATTGAATGACCAATCAGAATCAAGGACTGGAACTAAGCTTTTTATCATTTTAATGCTAGCCTGTTACAGTTTTAATTTTCTCAACATTTACATACTCAGCATTTTATTTTTACCATCTGTTTTCTGTAAATAAATGTAAAATTGAACACCACCTCTATACAGATTTCCTTTCACATTTTGTGGCTTCCAGATTTTGTGGCTTCCTCAAATGTTTCGTCCAGTATTTTTGACAAGTAACCACTTTAAAAAAACAAGACTGATCTGATAAAGTTATGTTGGATGCAAACCCACAAAATTATAACCATTCAACATTATTCAACATTTATAGCATACAAGTATTTTAAAACAATATTGACGAACAGTTTTAAAGATTTAAGTTTTTTAGTTGTAAGCAGCTGTGCTTGTATGCTTCTAGTGTAAATGATTAATATTCATGTGATTAAAATACTTTTATTGCGTAGAATAAAAAGATGAATTTGTTTGCAACAATTTAACTAATGTTCACTAGAAGAGATCCATTTATTAATCTTTATTAATGTGATGCAAATATAATTGTTCATGTTCATCAGCATAAACCCAGAATCAGGAATAAACTCAGTCACAGTATAACATTAACTCACAGCACAGTATATCATTGATGTACAGCGGGTGAAATAATTGAACACGTCAACATTTATCTCAGCATATTTCTAAAGGTGCTATGGACATGAAATTTTTATCAGCTGTTGGAACAACGCAAAGAAATCAAACCATGTCTGTAAATTAATTTATGAAATGTTTATTTATTTCATGTACACTGACGTTTTCTGCAAAATCTCATGATTTATTGAGAAAAATCAGATGAAACCTATATATATAATTTTTTTGTCAGCATTGCACACCCCTAGTGTGTAAAAACGATGGTTTGTGCTGAAAAGTTAAATGTGCAGAGCGTGTACCTCCTGGATTGGAGTTAAGGACCACTGGTATAGGTCGAAAACATAAAGCATCCAATAAACACTTTAAACAAGTTATAAGTTAGTGCTGCAAATTTAAGTTGAGTGACTTTTTCAAAACTTCACATCATTTCAGAATATAAAACTGTATAATGCACTGCACACTACATCACTATGTCTATACTGCATTGCAGTGATAGTGATGAGAGATGTAGTTTTATAAGAAGTCTTAATGTATTCTGTTGTGTCAATCTCATATACTTCATATGCGTCATATTCCTTCTTTATGTTGTGTATTCAAATTATATTGAGAGGAAAGAAACATGTAGTTGTTAAACTACAACACACTGCACTCACGAAACCATTTGCCCACTTCAACTTTGTAACACTGCCATCTAGTGGGACATTGCTGTAATATCAATGAACAACACAAGTACTGTAAGTTGCCTATATGGACATGCATCCATAATAATACCTACAATAATACCTATAGCCTACAGTAGAGAAGTGGCTACTGTCTGGCTGTACAGCTTTAAGTGCATTTTACAAGTTGAGTTAAACTAAACTGTACATAAACCACTTTAAATCCACTTTATATTAGATAAAACATAAGATATTGGCCTTAACAGTTTTGCATTTTTTGTTAGGTTTTATATTTATAGAATCAGATGAATTCAAGACAAAAGACCAGACATGCAACTGCCCCCAAAGGCTAAGTGCAGTAATTACACAAACACTAAAACTGAGAAATATGCCCTTAAGGTTTTTTACACCAGCCAGTCACACGTTTCTGCAATTTTGACTCATTTGTTTCTTTGAAATGGACAAACATGAACCATTTCACCGACAGAACAGACAGATGTCACAAAGCCCAATTTAAAGTCTTTAACTTGAAGTCTTGACTCGTGACCAAAGATGAAGTTACTGCGCTTTGCCTTTGTTGGGCAGTATGGTATGGGACAATATCATTTTGGTATGTTAGCAGCCATATACCGACCAGTCTGTTGTGGCGTTATAACAGTAAACTGGGTTAGAGATGGGTTTAGTAGTGCTTCATTTACTGTAACTGGTATAAACAGGTCAAGTCTCAGTATATTGTATGAACTGGCCTATAAGCTCAGCTGTTGATGTACTTTAAATTTAAAGTATACAACAATTTTCCAGCTGTGCAATATGTAAGGGATAATAGACGGATGGCCATGCATTAACAGGTTTTAATGCACAGCGTAGAGGCGAAGAACCCGACGCATAGCGGAAGGTGATTGCCTCTGCGAAGTGCATTAAAACCCTTTCACGAGTTCACACTTACATATAATTTATAGAGTAATTTTGAATGCGTGTTTGGCTTCGAGCTCGGACTTGGCCTGAACCCAGAGTACCCCCCCCCCCCTGCGAACTGACAACAGATCGAGGTAAGACTGCTGAGTCTATATGTACCCTCTTATTGTTGATTGCTGAGTGCTTTCACCTGTGTTTAATTATCTGAACATGCTCCTCCCGAACTTTGTTAATAAAACATCATTTAATGCATGGCTAGCCGTGGATTATTCCGCTTATACCTTGGTTATTTGCCAAGTTAAAGCTGTAATTAATGTTTACAGTGTAATTTTTTAACAGACGTGTAAAATTTTCTTAAGTTAAGGCTCCACTCCGTCTGCTTTAAATAAAGTAGTGCCATTATATTGCTTTTATTTAAATGAATTATCACATTTATTTAAATTCATTAATAAAAGAGAGAGACAGAGAACTGAAAGAGAAGGACCCGAGGGAGAGAGAGAGAGAGAGAGAGAGAGAGACTTTTTAACTTCGCTTTAATTACAATTCTTTTGCATAAAATACATTATTCCATTAAAACAAACATTAATTCTTAAATACATTAATCATGTAACTAAATATTTTAAATAAATATCCATACAAAACAAAACAACAAAACAAAAACAAAACAAAAAAAAAAAAAAAAAAAAAAAAAAAACAAACAAAAAAAAAAAAAAAAAAAAAAAAAACGTAAAAGAAAAAAATCAACTTCTTTTAGAAACATATATCATAACCTCCCTCTTCGTTGGGATGACATAAAATATTTCCAACACCCCATAAAAAGAAGAACGATTCAGTATCATTCACCAATTCATAATATTTATACTCCATTACCAACCTACTTTTTACTAGTGCTCTAAACATGTTCAAAGGATCAGTATCACTGTTAAACAATAATTTTCTCTTTCTTGTCAACCAAATTGCCATTTTTGCCATACCAAAAATAACATTTATCAAAACAATTCTGGTTTTGTTTGAGGCACTATATTTTGGTCCAAAAATAAAGAAACTCTTTGTGAAAATAAAACCAAAATTTTCACTCAAATCTCTTAACAGATCAATAATACCCAGTAGCCTTGAACACCCAAGAAACAAATGATCCATAGTTTCTGGGATACCACAAAACAAACATTCATCTCCTTGCAAAGGATTAAGATGAGCTTTAAAACGGTTTGTTGCTAAAATCCAATGAGAGATGCGCCATTGTAAATCCCCAGTTCTTTTTTCAACTGGCTTCTTATACAGTGACCTCCAACTTCCTTTTGGAGAGGCACCTGATTCAACAAAATTAGTCCACTTGGTTTCCGGAAGCTCTTTCAACGCTTTAAAATTTAAATATTTGACACAAACTAAATACAATGACTTCTTAGATACAGTGTCAAAGAACCCAAGTTCAGGTGTTGAGAAAGAAAGTAATCTTCCATCAGATTCCTGCCACTCTCCTAAATTTACTTCCACCCTAAAACTGGGAAATACATTCTTCACTGTCTCTATTTGCAAAGGTATTGCAGGAAAAGACTTCTGAATCTCTAATAAAAAAATTTCAACAATCCGAACAGAATGGATCCCAATTTTTTTAGCCAGTTGTTCTGCAGAAATCCATTGGTCCATTGTCCTAAGATGACCAATTTGACATATTCCTGCTCTCATCATGCTTGTGCAGATACCTCTAGATTTTAACAAATCACAAGATAAAAGGGGATTAAACAGTAAAGGTTCTTCAAGAACCCACTCATGAGTTATGTCAGACTGCTTTCTATTGACAATAAAAATTTGCCATGCATTCAATACTGATGCATAAAAAGAAGAAAGTCCATTAAAATCCACTTCCTTCAAATTCATTAAAAAGAGGTGTCTATCCAAATTTAATCTCCCCACTCTATTTAGTAAAGTACAGGCTATTTCTGTCCAATTCTGAGACTGTTCATACAAGAGTCTTTGTGCAGTTTGCAATCTAAAAGCAGCTATTCTGGACTTTATGTCCATTAGTCCTTGGCCTCCTTCACTTAACTGCAAATACAATACTGCTTCTCTTAGCCAATGTTGTCCATCCCAGAAAAAATTTACAAAAACTTTTTGAATTTCTCTAATAAAATCATCAGGAGGATTCAACACTATTAATTTATGCCATAGTACAGAAGCGACAAGATTATTTATGACCAACACTCTTCCTCTATAAGAAAGCTGTGGTAAAATCCAGTTCCATTTCAATAATCTATTACAAATTTTATCTTTGACATTTTCCCAGTTTTTTCTTTGATACACTTTTGATCCTAAATAAATACCTAAAAACTTAAAACCTTCTTTTTCCCACTTAATATTCCCTGGGAGAACAGGCAAAGGCATTTTCCTATTATCATTACACCAAAACGCTTCTGTTTTACTCCAATTGAGTTTTGCAGATGCAGCTCTCTCATACAAAGAAATACTGTAATTAACAATATCAATATCTCTCTGGTCTTTCACAATCACAGTAATATCATCTGCATATGCTGTTAAATTAAAAGCATTGTATTTATCATTAACCTTTACACCAGAAAGATCTTTTCTTAAAAGACACAGGAGAGGCTCCACTGCTAAAGCATATAACTGGCCAGACAGTGGGCATCCTTGTCGTATACCTTTAAGAAGTCTTATTGGTTTGCTTAATCCTCCACCTATTTTTAAAACACAAGAGGCATTCATGTAAAGGAGTTTGACCCAAGAAATAAAACCATCTCCAAACCCGAAAGCACTCATCGTTTCAAACAAGAACTCATGGTCCACTCTATCGAAAGCTTTTTCTTGGTCCAAAAACAGAAACCCAAAATCCACTTCATTTAATTTTGAAAACTCCAACATGTCTCTAATCATAAAAATATTGTCATAAATTGTCCTTTCTGGAATGCAATAAGATTGGTCTTGATGAATTAAATCTCCCAGTACAGTTTTTAACCTATTTGCCAAAGCTTTAGCTATTAGCTTGTATTCGGTCGTTAAAATTGACACAGGTCTCCAATTTTTAAGATCACTCAAGTCGCCTTTTTTGGGTAATAATGTTAGTACGGCCCTTTGGGCGCTTGTGGGAAGGCGCTTTTCTTTAAAACACTCAAGGACCACCTCATAAAAGTCTTTTCCCATGTATTTCCACATCGCTTTGTAAAAGTCCACTGATAGTCCATCTATTCCAGGTGCTTTACCCGGTTTCATCTGTTTGACGGCATCAGTTAACTCCTCCAACGATATTAAACTGTCCAAACTCTTACTTTGTGTTTTAGTCAGAGTAGGCAGCTGCTTCAATAGCTGTGAAACACATTCCTTATCTGTCATTTCTTTTTTATACAATTCTGAGTAAAAATCCACTGCAATCCTTCTCATTTGCACTACGTCAGAAGTTTTATTTCCATCAGTTGCTTTCAAACAATACATTTCATTTTGCTGTTTTGACACTTTTTCTAAATTAAAAAAATATGCAGTGGGAGCATCCATCTCATTTACAGACACAAACCGAGATCTTATCAGGGCACCTTTAGCCCGCACATGCAACAAATGCTCTAGATCTTGTTTCTTTTCACCTAAAATACCATCCGAAGATGTATTCGAATTCTGTATCATATCAGCTGTAATGTTAAAAATTTCTTGTTCTATTTCAGAAATTTTTTGTTTTATTTCCCTTGTTGCAAAACACGTATACTGCTGACAGAAAATTTTAATTTGTGTCTTTCCTATCTCCCACCACTGTACCAAATTATCAAATTCATTTTTTTTAGAAACCCATTCATTCCAAAACAATTCAAATTTTTCATAAAATCCGCTTTCTTTCAACAATGCAACATTAAATTTCCAATAGGGACTTTTAAAATTAGACTGTGTCAAAGCAATATTGACTGTAACAAAATGGTGATCTGATAGACAACATGGAAAGATATTACATCCCATTACTCTGTTATTTCCAGCGCTCTTGACATAAAACCTGTCAAGTCTTGCTACACTTATCCTTCCCTGTGAAACTTTTGTCCATGTAAATTGTTTCATCTCTTTATTCCTATCTCTCCATATATCAACTAGATCATTTTGAATTATAATGCTTTTCAAGAGAGAGGCCGATACAGGATGTGGTTCCTCATTATTTCTATCTAAAAGAAAATTAAGAGTGCAATTCCAATCCCCTCCAATGATTAAAAACCCATCCAAAACATTACTTTTTAAAAATCCTTCCAATTTTCTGAACATACTTATTCTATCTGACCCTTTATTAGGAGCATAAATATTTATGAAAACAAACAACTGATTTTTAACCTCAGCTTTTACCATAAAAATACGCCCTTTCTCAATTTCTATTTGTGATAAAATATTAACATCAAGATGAGCTGAAAATAAAATCGCTACACCTGCGCTAACATTAGTGCCATGGCTAAAACATATTTTTCCTCCCCACCACCTTTTTAAATCAGATTCAATTTTTGTTTCACTATGCGTTTCTTGTAAAAATATTACTTCAGCATCTTTGAGCCTAAGAAATTCATTAAGTAATGCTCTTTTTCCTCCATCTCTCAACCCGTTAATATTTAAAGATCCTAATCTAAGAATCTGCATAGCAGGGAAGAGAGAAAAAGAAAGGAAAACAAGACAAAAAAGCAAAACAAAAATAGAGATAGAAACCATAGCCATGTGCTTTATTTTTTCCCTTTTAAACGTTTCACATTCTCTTTTTGGGCTTTACGTACAGTTGCTAGAAACTTTTTCAGCCGAAATCTTTTTTGTTTTGAAATGATATCATAGCTAACCGTCTTCTGCGCTATCAGCACTGACTTAATAAACTTATTAACATCTGGGAAATGTTTTAGGACATCAACCTTTTTCCCTTTAGTTGAATCCAGAAATTCATTTAACTCATCGACAGAATATACGTCATCCAAAGACTGACTATAATCTATCTCCGAAACCTCCGAACAATTATCACAATCCTCCATCAGTTCTTCATCACTATTTTCATTCTCCACAAATGTACTAGACTGAGACTCGCTAAAACCCAGTTGTTCCTTATCACCAAAAGCAACCTCATCATCATCCTCCAAAACATTCGGGCCTACAGCATTGTCACCAGCTCGCATAGATGAAATAAACTCACTCACCTCTGACTTTGAACTTGAATCTATAGAACTCCGCTCGGCTGTACGGGTCCGAGGAATCCCGCTGGGCTCACCTGCAAAAACCTCCGAATCCTTATCATTAATCCCATTTGTCTTTTGTTTCTTTTCCGGAATCACTACCTCTTCTACCACTACAGGCCGTTTTTCGTTCTCTGGATTTTCGTTAGTTTTTCCTTGACCGTTTTGCTCTACATCAATTCCATCATTTTTTTCATTTTCCGATCGTTTCCTATGCGGGCACGTGAACTTCTTATGTCCTAAATCACCGCATTCAAAGCAACGCAAACTTTCTGTCGTTGCAAAAATCATATAGGAACTATCACCATGTTGAATGCGAAACGAGATATCCAAAGTCGGCGATTGCGCATTTAAAAACATGAAAACTTGTCTTCGAAAGGACAGCACATGTTTTAACGCTGCATTTTTACACCCGAGCGGGACCATTTTAATCGGTCCAGCAAACTTTCCAAAGCGGCTCAGTTCCTTTGTAATTTGCTCATTAGAAATGAACGGAGGCGCGTTTGAAATGGTGATCTTTGTAGCAGGTGCACGCAAAGGCATTACCTGTACCAGAGTGTCTGAAATAACAATTCCCATTTCAACAAGGCTGTTTACGTGTTTTTCATCTTTAAGAAACACCACTACAGCCTTATTCATTCTTGAAGCTGATGCTATATTTTCGTGCCCTACAATTTCGCCCATTGCAAGAAGCACGTCTTCAACCGTAAACGCTTGATCCGAAAACACTTTGCATCCATTCCTGATCGAGAAACCCGACGTTCCCTCACCTGAGAGAGACGCCATGGTTTCCCTTATCAAAGAAAGAATTACTTTGGTGCTTTCCTTAAACTAATAAACTAAACAAAAACGTGATAAATCATACAAAACATAAAAAAAGAAATATAGAAAGAAAGAAATAACCTTGAAAATCAATTCAAGCGTGCAGCTCTCACACATCACACCACACTTCCACTCCCCGCATGCAATCCACACACCGAGAGAGAGAGAGAGAGAGAGAGAGAGAGAGAGAGAGAGAGAGATGCGTGCGCGGGTTACCAATGGAGAAATAAGTGAGAAAAGCTATTCGGTCCGTTGTTGCAAAACTGCCGAATATACAAGTAACGCCGGAGCAAGAACAATGTTTGGCTAAGTTTTGTTGGTCTGATCATTCGGACTTGTTGTTTCCGTCCGGTTTCGGCGCATGATATACGTCACGACCAAACGTTAGCGATTGGTTATGGCAGATTCCTGAGTGACTCTGGGCAGATCCAATAGTTTTAAACTTTAACAGAGGACCCTCCTTACAGGAAGTAACGCTTTGCAATGGAGCGTGACCAGACTCTCTGTACAAATGAAATGAATGTACGAGAGTCTGGTTGGACCAGGCTAGGTAGCTAGGGCCCCAGTTATGGAGCAACCTGCCGCTTGGCTTGAGTTCAAAGTGGCACCTTCTATCTCCATTTATAAGCCTCTTTTAAAACACACTTATTGATCTGGCCTATTAACATTACATTATACTGTAGTATACTTGATTATTTGCGAGTCACAAAATTTCACAAGCATGCATGTTAATTAACATAGCAGTAGTTTACATTTTTGCCTGCTGTCAATAAAGGAACGTTTGAACAACTTTGCCACAAGAAATGAACTTTAACTTCACTTTGGCTAAATCTAATTTACATAAAATGACACCCCTAACCAAACCCAACTCTAACCCCAACACCAGGCGACAATTGATTAAAGTTTAGAAAATATAAAAGAATACATCAGAAAAAATAGTATAAACCAATACTTAAAGTGACATACTACCACAAACACCAAATCTAACCCTAAACCGAAGCGACAATGCTTTGAAAATAGGAAAAAGCAGTTGAGTAACCAATACGTGAGAATGCCACGGAAAAGAAAGTCCGTGGCAGGACCACGGAAATATGCGGAGATCCGTGAGAATGCCACGGAAAAATGAGCAAAAAATTCTGTGACTATCCCACGGAACTTTGTGAGATCATGTTGCTTAATTCACATCCTTAAAACATAATTTTATAATAGTAAATCAGTGACAAGGACCTTTAATTGCAAAATATACTTTTTATATATTCTTTTTTACTACAGTTCTGAATGTTTATTTCAAAATACCCAGACGTCACAGGCACGCATTGAATCTTGGGATAGCCAATGTAATGTAAAATGTAAATAAGAAGGTTTTGTTACAGTTTTCAAAGCAATGGTACAGCCATATTGCAGTACACAGCCTTTGATGTCACATAGTTGGATTTCCTGAATGAGCTCGATAGATACAATGGTATAGAGGTATAAAAACAGACAGCAGATGACAGATAAAGAAAAGGTGTGTTCGACATCGGCTGTGGCTGGATGTAACCGATCGGCGAGATTAGCCGCGTGCAGGCGGGGAGGAGCTGAAAACGGAGACGTGAAGTCGGACGCGCTGCGGTTCCTGTAGTTTGCTGCATTTACGTCAGGCATGGCTGATCTGATCACGTGCCGTTTGCTTGCTTAATTGCATTAAACATGATTTGTAAGATGTAAACTACATAAAAAGTGAATTATACTGTTTTGAATGTCCGTGTATGAGCATGAGTGGAACTGAAGAGGCTTACAGCATCTGTTTTTACAAGAATAAAGTTCAACATAAGCATATATTATTTAAATACCAATGTAGTGGGGTCTACGTTTTTTATCCATTTTATTTTAATGAAGATGACACAATATAACATCGCGACTACATGAAAATAGCTTTAACTGTTATAAAAATAAAGATTTGTGAGCATTTGTGGAACTGAGGGCGTGAAAATACACACGAAACACACGTGATTGTTGTCATGTGGTGAATCCGACCAATCGTGAAACAGCTGTGTCGTCATTACAGCCCGTGCAGCTCCTCTTCGCGAACTGCGCTGGCTTACTCAGGCGGCTGATCTCGAATCGCTCTCGCGGTACTTAAGAACCATATGACACAGTCACGTGCCTGCAGCGCCAGCTTAAGTCGGACAAAAATACTAACCGGAATGCACTGCTTCAAGTCAGCCGCCGATCGGTCTGCGCAGCGCCGCATGAAGTCGAACACACCTCTAGATAAACACTGCAACAGGGCATCAGAAGACATCTGCCCATCATTGGTCATGAATGTGAAAGCAAGTTTTAAAGTGTTAAAACAAAAGACATAAGAGTCCATATGTCAGGACTCTGCCTTGAAGTCTTGTTATATTTGTATTTTGTCATGGTGGCAGAGTTCTGGCAGTCCCTGGCCTTGTGTGGAGGTTCATGCCTTGTTTTTGTGTTTGGCATGTGCCTCCGGTGTCTTGTCATTTGTCCCCCCCCCCCCCCCCCCCCCGAAAAAAACTGAAATGGATAAATATACTGCAACTAGGTTCTTGCTGAAAGAGGTGTTAGTAAGACAAGGATGAACAAGGCAAACCACAAATGAACATTTATTTGTAGAAAACAAATGGTGAGAGTTTCCAGAGTATCATGATGAGTATGGTGTGAATGAGGTATAGATATGGTGTGAATGAGGTTTTGACCAATGAAGGAAAATGTGTTTAGAGATGTTTTTTTTTTGTTTAAAAATATTCTTTCATCTGTTTAAAATCTGGCTATTTTGTTTCCACAGCCTTTTCATTAAAATATTGGATATTGCAATACTAAATCAGTAAAATTTGAATGTTGACAGTATTGGTTTACTAGTTGACAGTAGTAGTTTACTTCATGGCTCTGTGTTAACCCTTGATGGTAGATATCATAGCCACACCTCTTGACCGCACATATCATCTTTCAACAGCGACAACAATTCACACATATCAGTGTCCTCTTACACAGTACATTTTTGCAAACAATATTTAAATTTAAAATATAAAAAAATGTATGGGAGATAAGTATATCAGGGTTCCCACGGGTCCTTGAAATTCTTGAAAGTTTGTGAATCTGGGGGGAAAAATTCAAGGCCCTGGGAAGTTTTGGTAATATACATAAATAGATACAGGTCATTGAAAGTGCTTGAATCTATTTTATGCAAGAAGTTTTCTGGAAAAAAATCAGTATTATTGAGTAGGATAATATCATAAAAATGCTCGTTTTTTTAAGCACACGTGCTAAACTGTTCACTTTAAATGCTTATATCTTCTGTATGCGAATGTTGATTCATACCAAAATGCTTTTTTTGCATAGTTGTGTTTGACACATGAAAACGTCTCGGGTTAGGTATGTAATTGTTGTTCTCTGAGAAGGGAATGAGACGCTCCCTCGAAAGGGAACTGTAACAATGTTACAATCTTAAAAGGTAACACGATGTAACCTTGATCTCACTTGAAATGTGTTCCCACATTTAGTCTTCGAATTTGAGGGTATTGGACCTGGAAAGTCCTTGAAAGGTCCTTGAATTTGAACTTAACTAAGGTGTGGGAACCCTGATATAATATATACAGTCCTATGGTCAAGCTTTATAAATGAGGCCCCTGCTCTGACACACAGATCCTCTATTTCACAACAAGACACAGACTCAACAGCAGAGGCTTAAGAAATTAAGCTAAACAGATCAACAGTCATTAAGCAAACTCAATTTTATTTCAAGAAATCTAAATGTTTTAGTGCATTTGGAAGAGAAGGTGGCACAGCGGGTAGCATCAGAGGCCTTTCTGTGTAGAGATTGAACGTTCTCCTTTTGTCAGGGTTTATTCCAAGTCTTCGGATTCCTCTCACAGCCCAGGGACATACAGTTTAAGCTAAGGCCACACTAAAAGTTTAGCCTTGATGTTGAGTTTCATTAACTCTTTCGCCGCCATTGACGAGATATCTTGTGAATCAAGAGAAAACGCTTCTCTGCCAATGACGAGTATTTCCGGCTTTCCGCAATACCGCTATTACCCTTCCGCAACTTTTTAAACCCGGAAGTGTTGCCCTATGGCAAGCGGCTGCATGTCCGTGTCTGTTTTAAAGATCGCTCTGAATGGGATCTCTATGAAAAGTCCATCACAACAATGGAATTATCTCTGCTTTTTGCTTAAAATCTGATGTTTTTGCAGAAACCTACCCATATTCAAAAGCTGATTACAAAAGAACTACTGAAGGTAGGATAAAACTTTTTTTTTTTTAAAGCACACTGAAAAAAAAAATCCTTTCAATTTACGTAATTTTAATGTGTACATCGGTCCCACATAATCCGATTGTATAAAACCAACATCATTTTCCTCATTTAATTTTTATGTGTCAGACCAAAACATTTTAATTGTTTTAAGTAGTCTAATATAAATATGTTGACTCAAAGTTCTATTTCTCTTTCCTATAACACATTTATTTTGTAATGTTTAAGTAATTTTATTATGTAAGGGGACTAGATTTTCATCTCTAATTCCAACATGCTTTTTTAATGCTTATATTATGGGATTATGTAACTCTAAAGCAATTTTATTATGTCTCTGGCACCAGAATAATCACCCATAATTATCCAAATGTTATTTATTTTTTTAAAATACAAAATACATTTGCATTGGCATAAAAAGCAAAGAGTTTTGAACAAATGTTTAGTGATATTGAGGCAAACCACTGCTTTCAGATCATCAATTCAATTACATCATTACACATTAATTCATTAACAGTCAATAACTATTACAACAATCAGCACATGCAGTACATACAAAGGGGCAATTTCCCAGACAGGTTGTAGATTAATCCATGACTAGGCTCTAGTTATATTAGGATATTTTTTACAAAAAAAGTTTACAAACAAACCTACCTTACAAAAACAACACTCTGGAGTACATCTTGAGACAAAACAATGGCACTGATATATGGCAGTTGTGGAAATTAATTTTGTTCCATTTTATATTTCTTTAATTAATCATTTTATTCTATAAACATTGTGTGTGTTACACATATGCACTGAGCTATTATATAGAAATGAGGTGTTTGTGTTTGAGAGTGGGGGGTTGCTGAGAGAAAGCAGTTTGTGTGTGTGTGTGTGTGTGTGTGTGTGTGTGTAGAGGCTGCAAGGGGGGATTAGCTAGGAATCTGCATCTGATAATCATTCAAGATAAAAGGGGCCTAAGGGAAAACATACTGAACAGATGTTTTTTAATGATGATAAAAGTGTTTGCTTAGAAGTAGTATTGCAGTAAAAGATTTAATATGTGTTTATCTATCTAAAGAAGTTAATGTGTGTCTTATTCATATAACCAATTTTACGAATAATGAAATTATGTCATGATATTGAAATGTGTTCTACATAATAATCACTTTTATCTTACAGTTTGTTTTTTATGAATAAATGAATGTTTTATTAATGATTTGTTTTTAAGAAAGCATTATAAAATGCTATGTGAAGTCAATCATATGTAAAGTGGAAAAGTACTGGGGGGAGAAGAGACAAACTGCTGGACTCTCAAAGTTGGGGGAGAGCAGTTGTTTTTTCCTTTGTCTGTGTGTTTATCTTTGCCTATAGGCTTAAATTGGGTGTGGTGAGGGAGTCAGATTCACGAGGAAAAGCAGCCTTTGTGGGTGGAGATTCTAAGAAGAAGATCGACGTCACATACTCTATAAATAATTGTTTTCCCAAATGCTGGGGGTTAGTTGCTTGCCGTTTGTGGCCTTGAAACAACCCGGCGCGCTGTAAACTTTTTCATATCTGATCAATAAATATTCAATTTAGATATTTGTGTCTTTCCTCCAATTATGAACATGCAGATGGACGCCTTAAAGTCCAACACAGTGCAATATGTTTTCAAATTAACGCATTGCAAAAGTCTGGGACTAGGAAAAGCTCCATCTGTGAAACTGACCCAAATGTTTAAAATAGTTACCATCACAGTAGATTTAGAAGTGCTAAAACACAAACACTGCATTCCAAAGAGACATGCAAAACAGTAAGTACTATTATTTTTTTAAATGGATTTACAAACTGGAAAATATCAATCCTTCAGAAAGTCAGAGCTACAGCATTTGTATAAACTGTTAATCAAAGATTGAACAAAAACAAAATAGAACAACCATTTCCAAAATCAACTCTGAGCAGCAAACTGTTAATGTTTTAATAAGAGAAAACACTTAAAACAGATAAACAAAGTCGAAAATGAGCAGCACAGTCTTTCTGATCCTTTCACTGAAAGAAACTGTTTGTTAAAGTTACGCTCAATGCAGTTCCATTAAAATCTTTTGGATTTCCTCAAAAATAAAGCGGAGATCAGGATAGGTCAGGTTTAAGGCATACATCAGCTCAAACAACATGGCAAGATGTTGCAACACCTTCATGGCGTCCAAAGATCCTCTTCTTCATCACAAGAAGCATGTTGTTTGAGAGCACAAATCCCAACATTGGTGTCTTCAAATGACCTCACTGATGCTGACTTCATCCATGCCCTGTACAAAACAGACAAATGTAGTTAAAGAAACAGAAAAAAGTTACTGTTACAATAAAAGTGTCATTGGAAATTAGTACAATGCAATCGAATATAAATGTAAGTATACAGACCCATGTGCATTGCCACAGCATGTTACAATTGGTTACAAATATATGGGTTACAAAGCAAGGCAGCTGCACTGTCCACTGCTCTGGGTGTGTGTGCGCGTTTACTACACTGGAATGAGTTAAATAAAGAGGCCACATTTCGAATGTGTGCTACCACACCTGACAATCACAGCAAAAGTGAATGCTCTCATTTTCTCACTCTCATGTTTTTACAGACCTGTATAAATGTCTTTGTTCTGATGAACACGAAGGAAGACATTTATTTTGAGGAATGTTTGCAACCAAACTGTTCATGAGCCCCATTCACTTCCATAGTATTATATTTCCCCACTATGGAAGTGAATGGGGCTTATGATTGATTTGGGTAAAAACATTCCTCAAAATATCTTCCTTAGGGCTCAGTCACACCAAAAGCGTTTATGGCAGTTGCAGGCGCCTTTTTTGAATGATATTCTATGGGCAGGGCGCGTTTGCGCGCTGTTTATGCGCGCCGAGCGCCTTGCGGTTTTCTGCCGCCTGCCGCGCACGCGTTTTTGAAGGAGCGCTGAGAGCGGAGGAGCGCCTGACGTCATTCGCGTCTTCCATTGTCCAATCGAATGAGGGGAGAGGCGGGCCTTACGTTGTGGCGAGGGAAGTTTACAGTTGCTTTGAAGAACCGGACTCCACTCGCTCACTCTCTCCTGCGTGTTTGTGCTCCTCTTATCCTCAAACAAGGTCAGAGCAAGCGCCCTCTTTTTAAAGTTTCTGCTAATATGACAGTTAACAGCAAAAGAGCGCTCACGCTTCAATATTTGATTGACAAGACAGCTGACTCGGTGGTTGCTTAGCAATATGAAAAGCCGCGCTGCACTGCTCTTTTTTAAAAAAGGCAGTGCGTCGCGCCTTGCGTTTGCAAGCGTTTAAAGCGCTTTTGGTGTGACTGAGCCCTTAGTGTTCATCAGAACAAAGACATTTATAAAGGTTTGTAACAACATGATAGGGAGTAAGTGATGAGAATTTTTATTTTTGGGTGAACTACCCCTTTAAATCTTCCCAGGTGTTTTAATGACCCTTGTGCCAAAAGATGTAACTAAAACATACTACATTTTCTGTACTTCCAACAAGGTTTACACATTTTTATGTCTATAAATCTATATTACTTACTTCTGTCATTTGATCATTGATTGTTCCAAGTCTTTTTGCTAGCTGTCCTCCTTTCTGATAGAAGTAGTGATTCTTTTAAATTCAGCATTTATCTGAAAACAGATTAACCAACCATTGTATATTTGAGTACTACGAGTCAAAGAATAATAATTGTATATTAGTTACAAAAATAAGATTTAGCTCCTAACAGCAGTACAAAAGTGATAGGAATTACTTACCAATGCTTTTGAGTGTGTGCAAGGATGATGGACCTTTAAGAGGAAATATTCAGAGGTGAAATCAACACATAACCTCAAATGATGAAGGTCACACATACACAGAGCAATAATGAAATAAGTATTATATCAGTCATACAAAATTTGGACAAAATTAGATCTTAAAACAACAAGGTTCTCTTCTGAAAATGTCAGCTTTAAGGTGTGGCACTATAAAGCAAATTTTTTCAGTTAATATACCAGACGTCACGCGAGACATTTAAAAAAGCTTTTTCTAATAGAATCAAGTGTTGCTCGTGGCGCAGCGAAGTCATGAATAACTGACGCGGGTCTGTTCATCTGATTAAGCAGACCGTTTGTTTCATACGCAATGTCATTATTAATGTAGTCAATTGATATCATCTGGTAAATTACATGGATAACGTTACTCTGGACAGGATAACGTTTGGTTAGCGTTTTATTTGTCCTGAACCTTTTCCATAGAACAGCTGAGTAAAAAGTGCCTCAAAAGTCAACTCAAAGCTGACAGTTTTCAACTCGGATAAAACTACCAAACGTGAAATAACGTTATACAGCTGACATTTTTAAAACGCTGTTTTTCTTTATGAGCCTTACATTTACTGACTGACTGACTGTAACGTTAACTTACTCCACCAACCTCCTCCAAACTAATTTTTACTACAAGTCATTGCAATGGCTACATATTGTAAAAAAACTGTCTATCTAGTGAAGATGTATCACGTATAAAGTGAACATAAATAAATAATAGAACTTACTTTAATTACGTGGTGTCCGTCTGAGAGAGTTCTTCTGACTGACTGCTGCTCATTTTGGCGCCCAAAACAAACGATGTTTATTCTTCTTTTATGGCAGTTGACGTCCTTTTCATTGAGCGTTACTGCCACCTTCTGCTCAGGAGGTGCCATTTTGTATGCAAACTCAATTTTATTGCATTAAGTATTCAATTCAATCAATTTTAATCAATGTGAGAATAATGTGTTCATTTTACATTCAAACAAAACATTTTCATCCTAATCAATTAAATTATGTTTACACAAGGAATATAAATATTTTGTGTTGCATATACATGTTTATTTTATTTAAATTCAAAGACCCACCAAGTCCATTTTTTTCAGTGCAGAGGGTCTGTTCTTTCAGTACAGCCTTAATGTAAATGTATGATGATTTTGTCAGATGAGGGCGCGTTTTTTTAAAGAAAGAGTTGATTGGATTAAAAAAGGAGTTACTGGGTCGTGGGTCGTTACTGGGTTGTGTTTAGTCACTATTTTAAAGACAACAGAACAAATAATATGTAAAATTAGCAGTCAGTTGTGTTAAAATGCAATATAATGTGACATATCAAAGAGTAAAACACGACGTAATGACGTCACATATATGCTAATCGGCGTGTTATGTCATCACCGCCACAGTCTCTCAAAATCCTGTGGGAAACACTGAGATTACAGGGAAAATAAGAGTAATTCCTCTCTTTACTTTTTCAAGGGAAAAGTAATTAAATTACAGTAACTTATTACTTAGTAACTAGTTACAACCAACACTGACATACACAGACGGAGCGCTGAGCAGCTACTGCATCACTGCCTGCAGGGTGCTGCAGCAACTGTCACGGTAGGAAATCCTCTGTTTCCTCCGTGTCATGTGTGTGTGTGTTTGTTTGTTCACTCACCTCTGCCATGTGCTCGTTTGATTAAGTGTTGTCACCTGTGTATGATTGCCTCGCTCCAGCTGGTCCTCATTACCCATCTGCTACATATACTCACTCAGTTCTCTTCCTGTTGTCAGATCCTCATTTCATGTTCCAGCAGTACCACTTGGATTATCGTCTCTCGTCTTCGTGTGCATTGGATCAGTGTTCGTGTTTGTCGTCTCCGTGTGAGTGTTTGGTCCGTTCCTGGTTTCGTCCATTGGCCATCATCACACTCTTCACCGACTTCACGCTTCATCACTCTTCAGCCACCGTAGACCTTCGATCACCATCGCCAACATCCTGGACTCTGTCACATGTTCTGTTGTTTCTCTGTCTTTACCATCATTTACAATAAATCTGTGTTGATCGCCTGCGCTTGCTTCCTCCACTTTATTGTGTCGTTACAGTAGGATCTGACCATCATGGAAGAAGCAGGCGATCGCTCCCCATCTCATCTGGAGGAATTTTTACAACGCACAGTGGGTCGTATGGATCATCAAGAGAAAGCGATAGATGAGATGGGTAGAGCTTTCCAAGCGATGGTGACAAAGGTTTCCGAGCTCGCTCTCCAGGCTCAACAACATCATCCATCGCCGCCCACTGCGCCCCCCACGCCACCCACACCGCCGATCACCACTGGGGGTTCTCCCCAGTCCGAGCCACGCCTCCCCATTCCTGAGAAGTATGCGGGTGAGCCTAAATTTTGTCGATCATTTCTTTCTCATTGTTCTCTGCACTTCGCCTTGCAGCCCCGTACGTTCACCACCGAGGAGATGAAGGTGGCGTTCGTTCTCTCCCTACTCACGGGGAAGGCTGCCCTCTGGGGGACGGCGGTGTGGGAGAACCAAGATCGCTGCTGTGCTTCGTTCCACACCCTTTCGGAGGAGATGAGACGGGTCTTCGACCGCTCCGTCGCCGGGAGGGAGGCGGCCAGGCTTCTAGCGGACCTACGGCAGGAGGATAGGTCCGTATCTGATTATTCCATCGAGTTCCGCACCCTGGCGGCGGAGTGTAAGTGGAACGAAGAGGCGCAGTGGGATCATTTCCTGCATGGGTTGGCTGACCGCATCCAACAGGAGATTCGAGCCTCTTCACTCAACGGTTTAATCGATCTCACTATCCGGATTGACAACCGGCTAGATCAAGCAGCCAGACAGAGGGGGAGGACCACTCGCACCACCAGTCCTGAGGTTCAGCATCGGCAGCCAGAGGTTGCGGTCAGCCCACCTGGAGATCTGGAACCCATGCAGGTGGGGCGAGCTCGGCTCTCCCGGGAGGAGAGGATCAGGCGGAGATCCCTTGGACTGTGTTTATACTGTGGCAGCCCAGAACATCACATCCAGCGCTGCCCAGTAAAAGATCAAGCCCGATAGTAAATCTGAGGCTACTATCGGGTGGGATCTCTGCCAGGAAGACCTCATCAACATCAACACTCCTTCCGGTGAGACTACGGTGGTACACAGATACACTGGATCAGCACGCTTTGGTGGATTCTGGGGCCGAGGGTAGTTTCATGGATTTTAACTTCGCACGTAAGATCAAGATTCCTCTCACCTCCCTCAAACACCCCATTGCACCTTTTGCACTCGATGGACACAAGCTTCCAGTCATCACTCAGACCACCATTCCTGTTTCACTCATCACATCTGGTAATCATACGGAGAACATTTCATTCCTCATCACAGACTCACCTCAGACTCCCATTGTTCTCGGTCACACTTGGCTCCATCAACACAACCCCAGAATTGATTGGCGTCTCGGATCTGTGGTTAGCTGGAGCGAGGAGTGTCATTTGTCTTGTCTTTTGTCTGCTGGTGTTAATGTTTCTGAGTCTGTGTTTCAGGGGGAAGCAGTGGATATGACTAACGTGCCCGCGGAGTACCACGACCTGAAGGAGGTGTTCAGTAAGTCGCGGGCTGATTCTCTTCCTCCTCATCGTCCCTATGACTGTGCGATAGAGTTATTGCCAGGTACCTCTCCGCCTAAAGGCAAGTTATATTCCTTGTCTATTCCAGAGACGGTGGCCATGGAGAAATATATATCCAGTTCTCTAGCAACGGGGTTCATTCGCCCTTCCTCTTCTCCAGCGGGGGCGGGGTTCTTTTTTGTGGCAAAGAAGGACGGATCCTTGCGACCTTGTATTGATTACTGAGGGCTGAACAACATAATGGTAAAGAATACTTATCCTTTGCCGCTTATGTCTTTAGCTTTTGAGAGGTTGCAGGGAGCGGCCGTTTTCACTAAATTGGACTTACGTAACGCTTATCATTTGGTCCGCATCAGGGAGGGGGACGAATGGAAGACTGCGTTTAACACCCCTCGTGGCCATTTTGAGTACTGCGTGATGCCTTTCGGGCTATCTAACTCGCCGGCAGTCTTCCAAGCACTCGTTAATGACGTGTTGCGAGACATGGTCGATCAGTTCATATATGTTTACCTGGATGACATATTGATTTTTTCTTCGTCTCTCCAGGAACACGTGCAACACGTACGACGAGTGTTTCTGCGGTTGCTAGAGAATGGATTGTTTGTCAAGGCGGAGAAATGCGTTTTTCATGCACAGTCTGTTTCTTTTCTAGGACACATCATTTCGACTGAGGGTGTTCGCATGGATCCTGAGAAGGTTAAGGCTGTGGTAGATTGGCCATCCCCAGAGTCTCGCAAGGCCCTGCAGAGATTTCTGGGGTTCGCCAATTTTTATCGGCGTTTCATTCGCAATTTCAGCCAGCTAGCCGCACCTCTGACCGCTTTGACCTCCCCTAGTTTGACGTTCAGGTGGTCAGACGCAGCTGAGGCTGCGTTTGCCAAACTGAAAAGCTGCTTTGTTTCAGCTCCAATTCTTGTCACCCCTGATTGCTCACGTCAATTCATAGTGGAGGTCGACGCGTCAGAGGTGGGGGTAGGAGCAGTGTTATCCCAGCGCGCATCCTCAGACGGAAAGGTTCATCCTTGCGCGTATTATTCTCATCGTTTATCCCCTGCGGAAGTTAACTATGACATTGGCAATCGGGAGTTGTTGGCCGTCAAATTGGCACTGGAAGAGTGGCGTCACTGGCTTGAAGGGTCGGGTGTACCTTTCATTGTATGGACGGACCATAAGAATCTCGAATACATTAGAACTGCTAAAAGACTTAACTCCAGGCAGGCTCGGTGGGCATTGTTTTTCGGTCGTTTCGATTTTACACTTTCTTACCGGCCGGGTTCCAAAAACATGAAACCCGATGCTTTATCCCGTCTTTTTGAGCGTTCCGATCGTACTGCTACTCCCGAGCCCATTTTACCGGAGAGAATCATTATCTCCGCGCTCAGATGGGAGGTCGAATCGAAGGTTTTGACTGCCTTAGAAGGGGTAACGCCCCCGGCTCGTTGCCCACCGAACCGTTTATTTGTGCCGGAGGGGTTACGGTCAGACGTTCTCCAGTGGGGTCATTGTTCCAGTGTTGCTTGTCACCCAGGGGTTAGTAGAACTAAATTTCTAGTCAAGCAACGATTTTGGTGGCCTGGTATGGCTCGTGATGTCCACGATTTCGTCTTGGCTTGCTCGGTTTGTGCTGTTGGTAAGACTTCCAACCGACCTCCAGATGGGTTACTCTTACCGCTGTCTGTCCCTTTGAGACCCTGGTCCCACATCTCGCTAGATTTCATTACCGCCCTCCCACCCTCTAAGGGTAATACGGTGATTTTAACCGTAGTGGACCGATTCTCGAAGGCGGCTCATTTCATTCCCTTGCCCAAATTGCCATCAGCCAAGGAAACAGCGGTAACTGTCATTGACCACGTCTTCCGTATACATGGCCTTCCGACAGACGTGGTTTCTGACAGGGGTCCCCAATTTGTGTCCAAATTTTGGCGAGAATTTTGTAAATTGTTAGGGGCGACTGTTAGTCTTTCATCCGGGTTCCATCCCCAGAGCAATGGTCAAACCGAGCGAGCCAATCAGGATGTCGAAAGGGCATTGCGGTGTTTGGTTTCCAACAATCCTTCGTCCTGGTGTCAACAACTCTCAATTGTGGAGTACGCACACAATTCTCTGCCAGTGTCATCTACGGGCATGTCTCCATTTAAGTGTAGTTTAGGGTACCAACCACCTAATTTTGTCAGTACTGAATCCGAGGTGTCGGTCCCCTCCGCAAACGCACTAGTCCAGAGGTGTCACCGCACCTGGACCAGAGCTCGTAGAGCTCTGCTCCAGGCAAGGTCGCGCACCAAGGCTAAGGCCGATCGCCACCGGTCGAAGCCTCCCCGATACGTCGTCGGTCAAAGAGTGTGGCTTTCAACCCAGAACTTTCCGATGCGTTCCGTTTCTAATAAGCTTGCTCCCAAATTTATTGGCCCGTTTTCTGTTACCAAAATCATTAATTCTGTAACAGTGCGTCTTAGCCTTCCACCGGCATACAGGAGGGTTCATCCCGTCTTTCATGTGTCCAAAATTAAACCGGTGATTTTTTCCCGTCTTAATCCGCCTGCCCCGGTTCCCCCACCGCCTCGTATCGTTAATGGGGAGACCACATATTCAGTTAATCGTATTCTGGACTCTAGACGGAGGGGACGCGGTTTTCAGTACTTGGTGGATTGGGAAGGTTACGGTCCGAAGGAGAGAAGGTGGGTTCCTGCTCGGGACATACTGGATCACCGCCTTATTGATGATTACAATCTTCAGGTAAAGCAGACTGGGAACGCCAAGGGGCGTTCCTAGGGGAGGGGGTACTGTCACGGTAGGAAATCCTCTGTTTCCTCCGTGTCATGTGTGTGTGTGTGTGTTTGTTTGTTCACTCACCTCTGCCATGTGCTCGTTTGATTAAGTGTTGTCACCTGTGTATGATTGCCTCGCTCCAGCTGGTCCTCATTACCCATCTGCTACATATACTCACTCAGTTCTCTTCCTGTTGTCAGATCCTCATTTCATGTTCCAGCAGTACCACTTGGATTATCGTCTCTCGTCTTCGTGTGCATTGGATCAGTGTTCGTGTTTGTCGTCTCCGTGTGAGTGTTTGGTCCGTTCCTGGTTTCGTCCATTGGCCATCATCACACTCTTCACCGACTTCACGCTTCATCACTCTTCAGCCACCGTAGACCTTCGATCACCATCGCCAACATCCTGGACTCTGTCACATGTTCTGTTGTTTCTCTGTCTTTACCATCATTTACAATAAATCTGTGTTGATCGCCTGCGCTTGCTTCCTCCACTTTATTGTGTCGTTACAACAACTTGCTGGCCATGAAACTCAAAACAGCAACCTGATACAAACCAGCCTGATCTGATTAGAATTCATTCATATTTTACAAGATGGCTAATTTGTATAAGTTTGTTCTAAGTTAATCATGCAAAAATGTATAATTATTATTAAAAAAACAATTACTATATTTGGCATAATCATAGTTGGATCTTTACAAGTCTATTTACAAACATCCTGTCACAGACAAATGAAAATCTGGGTGTTATAATTCTCAGAAGTTTTATAAACTGTTAATATATTCAGATGTGATGAGTTTTCTAAGAACTGATGATGTTTTCTTAGTATTTAGTGTGTCTTTGACCCGCCTACTACTTTCAGAAAGTATAAAACCCTCTGAGTTTGTTCCTCATTGCCATTCTTTCTTCATGCATACAGGTATGATATCTTAACTTTCTATACACTTTAATTACTTTACTGAACTTAAACTTTGAGACTCTATTTATGAAGTCTTGTACACTACTGTGCTTTAGCACCACCTATGGTTGTACAGAGGGGATATATAAAGTATGTGTTCTGTAGCTCTCTAAAAATGGTTCCTCTATGATAACAAGCTTGTGGCACCATTTTGTTTCGTTTTGTTTCTTTTTTTGGAGAAAAATTACCTGATGATATATTTACAGTTAATATTTGCTTTAAAAACTATGTTTAAAATGTCTCAAAGAAAATGTTAAATAAATAAATTATGTGAAGCTATGGTAGTACTGTGCAAAGATTTTGGATTAGTGCAATGTTGTATTTGTTGTCATTTGCAGCTTCTTCGCTGTATTATATTCATACCTGATCTCCATTCGTTGTACATCTGAGGATTCAGACTAAATCAGGATGTTGACCACTGCAGCTCTTATTCTCATTGTTACCACTAAAGTTGTCCTAGGACAGGTAAGATTAAATTAAGAGCCTGTATATTAGTATACAATCATGATTACATTATTTCTAAAGTTATTATATTTTTGGATATAGGATGACAGACGAGCTGTTAAAGGACAGATATATGCTTTAGATATGGCACCGGATTCAGTTGATGACCTGTATGATGGCTGTACAGAGATGATGAAAAAACAGGTGGAGAGAGATTATTATAACAAAGAAATTGATGCTAATAAATCAGGCTTTGGAAAAGCTTGGAATCTCGGTAAAATTAAATTCCCTAAACAACAAGATAGAAACCATTTAATTGCCATTTATGTGTATACTGGTGCTGTACCAGGCCTATATAAAGAATTCAATCAGGATGTTAGGACCGGTATAAAGAAATACCAAAACAAGACATTCTCATGGTATACACTTTACTTTTGGTTGACACAAGCGATACAGGCACTTAAGAAAACGCAAAATGAATGCATATTAACTTATCGTGGTACCTGGGATACATTTGATGGTGTCAATAACACAGAGATTCGTTTTGGCTCTTTTGCATCCTCCTCTCCTGATCAGTTTGTAGCAAAGGGATTTGGAACTGAATCTTGTTTTGAAATCGAGACTTGTCAAGGTGCTAATGTGTCAAAATACTCATGGAAACGTGATCAGAATGAGGTGTTGATTCCCCCATACGAGACATTTAAAGTCACTGATATAAAAAATTACGACTGGTGTAAGACTGTGTTTGTGTTGAAGAGCTACAGAATAATGAGTAATTTAAACTGTTCAGTGGCATAAGTCAAGCCCATGAAATATCACAATATCATTATCTCTGACTGATCAGCATTTACATATTATCTTTTTTTCTTTGATATGTTAAGCAAGCTTTCAGGATTGCAGCTTAAATGACCCAAATGAGAATCGATTATTTTTTTTAAAGCAGAATTAAATGCAGCTCAACACGTTTGTTGCATATTTGTTGTTTTGTTTATAATAATAAAATATTTTAAATCAATATTTTGTGTGCAATTCTTAACTATAGCTGTCTTTATTATCTTGTAATTATAATGTGATAAATAAGGGATACCTACATTATGGTTTAATTAAATTATTAGGAAATATAACTAGTTTTGCCCCAAAGTGTAGTAACCATGTTTTGACAGAATAATACATTTGTATTACCACATAGTTTTTAATACATGCAGCAACTCATGTCTGTTTCACTAGAGTCTGATATTAATGTTTCCAGCAGGGGTCATGACTGCACATCAACATACATCAATGCTATACCGTGAGTTTGTTCCTGATTCTGAGATTATGGCAGTAAAATATTTGTTTATTTGTTATTTTAGCAAAAATTAATAAATGATGATAAATGTTTTTTATTTTTCCAAATATTTTTGTAGTTTCTAGACTATTTTAAGTCGTAAAGTGAGATAATTATGTTTGACAATTGAGTGCTTGGCATAGTTGGCTACTGTATGTAATGATTGCGCTTAGAGCAACAGCACCCCACATTTACACCTAGTAGGCATGAGGTGTGTATTTTGTTGTTGTTGTAGACTGGACTTCCTTGTGTTGATCTATTTCAAATGGTTTTAGTTGATTAGTCTGTTTCTCACTTTATGAAGTGTGACCCCCACGAAAACGAAATGGCTGTGAGGAGAGGGAGGAGTCATTAAACTTTCTGATTGGATATCTTAAAGTGGACTAACATGCAGCCATGTTCAAACAATTGTGTTAGGTCAAATGATTTAAATGATAATTTTCAGTCATTTACTGATTCATTTAGTGATTTTATATCATTACATCTGTACTGTAGGTGGCGATAAGTGAATATCTTTCTGCATTCCTACACAGATCATGCTGCATTCAGTTTGTAAAATGAGCCTGTGGTAAAGGCTTGATTTATTTTTCTCTGCTGTTGTAAAAAATATTTTACAATATAGGCCGACTGTGAATATTCATTACAATAATATACTAGATAAATTGATCTAAAGTTCAAACCTGTTTTTTAATTTTTCATAATAGCTTGGTTACTTGCGTAACCCTTGTTCTTTATGCAAGGGAACAGAGACATCACGTCGATTACAGGTGAATCAGAAATCTAGCCAGAGAGACCAATCTACTTCAAGTATAACTAAAAAAGCCAATGCACATTGGCATGAGGCATGAATCATGGACTGAAAAAGCGTGCAGGTCCCCTACCATCTTTATCGAAGCCAATGCAACCAAGAGCAATGTTTTCAGATATAGAATCTTTAGCTTGACTGAATGCAAAGGCTCGAATGGGGCACCCTGAACTGCTTTCAGCACCATGGACAGGTCCCAAAAAGGTATGGAGTGAAGGTGAACCTCCTCGCACCCCAAAGGAACCTGATAATCAGGTTGTGCTTTATAATAAACCTCTATCTGGATCAATGGTCCTCAACCTTTTTTGAGTCACAATCTCTGACAGATATAATGCGTAAGGAATAATTGACGACCAGCCATTGAATTATAAGAAAATAATGCACACCCAAGGTGGTAATGCGACACGACGTGAAGCAGAGTGTGTTAAGAACTGTTTTTACTGGAGATAAACTGGGATTGAACATGTCTTGTATTGCTCCTGCATCACATTATGCAAACTGTTTTCATATTAAAGTACTACACAGATACAGATGTCATCTGTCAGTTAATGTACACATATTTGTACTTTGATGTTTGCACTGTTCTGTTCCGTGGCTGTGAAATTGCAATGAATTTGAAAGAACACAGACTAAAAGGGCGGAGCCAAAATCTGCGGCGATTTTCCTGTACCATGGTGCGTCTGTTTATCATAAATCCTTTTGACAGGTGTGCAGCAGGCACGTATTTTGACATGATGCACGTAAGTTCACATGATGCACACATATTTTGAATTTGCACCCCTTGGAAGAGAAGTCACTAGTCCCTTTCACACATACAGTCTTTACTGGTAATTTACTGGTAAATTGCGGTTAACATGTCATGTGTGAACAGAACCTTTCCGGTAAATCAGTGCTCCCAATTTACCAGTAAGACAGGTTGTAAGATTACCAGTAATTTACTGGTAAGGGCTATGTGTGAACGAAAAATATAGGATTACCGACATTTAGAATGGACGACGTCAGACCGTGCTGACAGATCAGGCCAATCAGAACGTTTTTTATACAGGTGACGCGTTTACCCCCGAACTGTTTACGGACGTTTCCACACACATGCTGCTTAAAAGTCGAGCACACCTGAATTTAACATCCTCATTTCTTCGCCAAAGTTGTTTAAAACAGCTTACCATCTATTTGCCAAATTGCCGACGTCCTTAGCACACCATCTTTGAAGCCTAATGTGCCAATGCAGGTTCCGTTTGACGCCACCTAACGCAATGTTATTTGGTCACGAGCAACTTCGCGACCGTTTGCCACAGATGTGAAAACAACAAAATACGGACCGTGGATATTAAGTCATAACCCGCCATTGTTTACAAATACGACACGGAGCTCGCCGGCCGTGCACCACAGGTAACTTCCGCTTTCTCTCTGAGTTTACCGGTATTTTGATACTGATGTAATGATGTCTTACTGGTAAAAAGACGGAACGTCACTGCATGTGTGAACAGCACATTTTTGTATTTACTGGTAAATTCATTCTGGTAAATTCATGGTAATTTACCAGAATTACTGTGTGAAAGAGACAACTGTCTGCCACTAAGGGTCACCTTATATGTCAATCATAGAAGTGGGCAGGACATCAAATCATGCCGAACGCTCAAATCAGAAACGCACAAATATTGGGAAACACAAAAATCAGAGGATAAACAGGGTGGAAATGGTCATATTAATTACTTAAACTCATATGTCTTTTGGCAAAAAAATAATAAATAAATTAAAGTAGTTAAATTTTAGGTACATTTCAGAGAACACATAATAAAATAATAAAAAAACACTGTGTTTTCCCATATGGGTTTGTATCAAATATAACTTTATCAGGACAGAATTTATATAAAAGTGTAACTTGTCAAAATGCAGACTTGAGTTTGCAAGGGGTGCAATCTGCAGACACCTTATGAAAATGTTAAAGGGAAACTACAAATGATGGTGGTTTTAAGTTCACACCTTTTCTCAGAAGACAAATGGTGAGAATGAGTATGTGGTGTATGGTGAGAATATTGTTAAGAAATGTAACATACAATAGAAAAAGTGAAAAAGGACATTTAAAAACACCCTTTCACCTTGTTACGTTAATTTTTGAAAACGTTTTGTACTTTAAAGGTGGAGTGCACAATGTTTGAAAAAATGCTTTGGAAAAGGGAGTCAGGCTTAATACCAAAAACACTTGTAGCCAATCAGCAATAAGGGGCGTTTCTACTAACCCACATCCTTGCCGGGGTTGCGTATGAGGGGGACGGATCTATATATCATGTGTTTATGTTTAGGTGATTTCAAATATTAACTTTGGCTTTCAAATATTGTGCACTCCGCCTTAATAATAAATAAGATAGAAAAGCTGTGATGAATGAAACTGAATCCATAATAATTATAATTGTTTTTATTTTCTTAAAAAAAAATAAAGAATAAAAAACTGCTATTGTAGCACAGTCTGACTGCAGTATAAACAGGTTCACTTATATTTTAATAAAAAAAAAAACATCAATAATATATCAATAAATTTATTGTATAGGCACATGGCTATTAGCTAGGGTGACCATACATGCCATTCTTCCCGGACG
Organism: Misgurnus anguillicaudatus; assembly: GCF_027580225.2. Classification (NCBI taxonomy): domain Eukaryota; kingdom Metazoa; phylum Chordata; class Actinopteri; order Cypriniformes; family Cobitidae; genus Misgurnus; species Misgurnus anguillicaudatus. The sequence continues at coordinate 10,137,407 of NW_027395279.1, forward strand.
CGTCCTGGCCAGGATTTCGGTGTGTCTTCCGGAAGTCGTATTTGTTGACTGCATACGCCATTCAGTTAAAAACATAAGACATACAATCGTAGTTTCATTCGTACCTTAAAAGATAACGGTTGCTTTTCTGTAATAATAATAATAATCCTCTATGACGTATGCGGTCGACAAAGACGACTTCCGGAAGACGAACCCGAAATCCTGGCCAGGATGCGTCCGGGAAGAATGGCGCGTATGGTCACCCTATATTAGCTAAACTCCAGTTATTGGCTGTAATTGCCATATAGGTTAGGGGTGTGTAAGGTGCTCCAAAATAAGTTAGAATTTTACCATAAAGTTTATGAAACCATTTTTACAATGCATATTGATCTGACGCATAATCAGCTGCTTGCACAAATAATTCATTTAATTTGGTGGAAAGTCTTACTAAAATGGCCCACTTAAAAGACCGCAGATATAATGTCCCCTGCCGTAAACATCAAGAGCAGACTACAGCGAGTCAGATGGGCGGTTGTCTCTGCTACCGATAGAAACCATCACAAAAATTTTGTTTTATTTAATGTATTTAATGGGAGGTATTGGCTGTAAAGAAAACTGTAATGGTACTGGAAATATGTGTTGGGCTCTGTTGTGGGCACCATTATATACTGGAAGGATGCCCAAAGCATACTAAAAAAAGCAGTGTTACACTGGTTAAAGCCAGTGCTTTAAGTGGGCCGGAACGCCCCGGTATAGCTCTTGAGCGTACCACAACCTCTCCGTGCGCCCAGAACGTGCTTTTAGCGTACCGGAACGCTCATCTGTTTAAAAATCAGAGGTTTAATTTAATCATTTGGCTGGGCTGCTGCTTTTCAGAGCGCCCTTAATGTACGCTTCCTAATTCGTTCCACCGAGAGCAGAGACTACATTACCCATACACCCTTGCGTTTACAAGTTAAAAGCGCATGCGTCCTTCAGTCAGTGTCAACGGACCAGCAGTATGTTGGTCTCCAGTCCCATTATGGCTCTTGCCTGATCCTGCATTTGATTTTACCATGCTGGATCAGGTAAGAGAAGACAGTGGTGATATAGTAGCTATGGTTTGTGAACACCTTAAAAGAAACTGGACACTATGTGAGCAAATATATACTGATGGCTCTATGAATCCAACTGATGGAAAAACAGCAATAGGGATAAGTATTCCCCAATTATCTATTAAACAAGGTCTTCGGTTACCAGATAACATGTCAGTCTTAACTACAGAATTAGTAGCAATTTTGTGGGCACTTGAATGGATGGAAGGACAAAGACCTGGGAGAAATGTGGTATGCTCAGATTCTACTGCAGCTTTAATGACCATTAAGAGCAGGAAAAGTGAGGCCAGACCAGATTTAATCATTGAAATTCTGCTAGCAATAAATCGGGTGATAAAAAAGGGAAGTACAGTGGGTTTTATGTGGATACCTGCACATGTGGGGATTCAGGGAAACGAAGAAGCTGATGAGATGGCAAAAAAGGCTACATGTAAGAGCGAAGTTGATTTGAAAGTAATGTATGGAAGAATTGAGTGTAAAACTATTATAAGGGAAGAAATAAAGAAATTATGGCAGAAAGAATGGGAAAAAGGAAATACAGGCAGACACTTTTTTTCAATACAACCCACATTAATGCACACACCAAACTCAAGATTAGAGAGGAGGGATCGTGTGGTAATCACTAGATTAAGACTGGGACATTGTGCACTGAATTTTGGGCTGGCAAGAGTAGGCAAACATCCTGACGGTAGATGCGAGTGTGGAGAACTAGAAACTGTGAAACATGTAGTAATGGAGTGTGAAAATCTCCATGATGCAAGAACTCGCATGTTTTCTGAGCTGATGGATTCAGGAATATCATCTTTATCTTTAAAAACGATTCTTGGAAATATGGATTATGTAACAACAAAGGCTTTAATAAATTTTTTACTCCACACCGGTCTTTACTCGAGGATATAAACTGTGAGGCAAAGTTCGTCAGATGAACTGTGGAGGGCAGTAATACACCATTGTAGTGTCTAAACTGCCGCAAATCACACAAGAAGAAGAAGAAGAAGTCAGTGTCAACGTGCTCTGGAGAGGTGTGTGTTTGTGTGTGAAACGCGCAACCATAGCTGCTCGGTTAAAATGAAAATACAATGAACACGTAATATGCCCTCCTTGTTTTAGACTCTGAGTAGTAAAAGAACGCCGTCAGAATCAGAGGACTCGCTGACATCCCACCAAGCCAGAATGATAGCTGCAGGTCAGACGCAAGCCTTGAAGTACGTGATAATCTCCGCTGTCGCGGCTTTCAGTTTGGTTCCCCTCGACGCAACTTCGGATTTCCTCAGGTGATGTGCAGAAAACATTCTTGAAATTGTAATATACATTTAGTTTAATTGCTAAACTAAAAGTAAACGAAATTTCAATGAATTTGAACGACGTGCACAGTAGTTTTACCACCCGCAAAATGGAAAACAATGGGACAAAATAAATGACTTTAGAGTTTCAAATGGCCAGTATTTTGTTATTCTTGACCCCATAGACATGGTCTTGGTGTCATTTTAAAGTTTTTTTTCAAGCTTTTTCTATCTGAACCACTAGTTTTAGCATTTACCATGCTGAAAATTTTACTCACATATCTACCTTTTGCACATTTTATTTATGTTCAAAAACTCTTTCTACAGTAGCTCTTTCTAATGGTATTTTTCAAAATCCGTTTGCACATTTTATTTATGTTCAGTAGCTATTTCTAGCTCAAGCAATTCCACAAATTTATAAAAGGATTAATTATTTTTTACAAGGTCGTCTGTTGACTGCTAAATATAAAACCCCTTCAATATAGGAGTCGAGTCAGCAAAAAAAAAAAAAAAATAGAGTACCGGCACCTCTTTTGGGCCACTTAAAGCACTGGTTAAAGCTAATGATTTCTAATGGTATTTTAATAGCAACCATAGATTTTCTGTTTGGTTTTTCAGTAGGTGTGTATAAGGAGCTAAAACTTCTTTGATTAAGACAGTATGACTATAACTAAATCTGTGATTGTTTTATAAATGACAATAGGGCCAAAATTATCACAAGACACTACAATACCTATTACAGTTACAGTTAGCTATTACAGTATATGAATAAAGCCTGTTGAACAATTAAACATCAAGTCACTGAAATCAGAACAGAAAGAGTTGAGAGACACATTTGATGCACGGAACAGATTTATCATTATTATTTTTATTTATAGATGAAAATACTTTATGCTTTAAAAAAGCATATATTAAAAAGCTATACAAAACAAGTGACAATTTCATTATAAAGTTCTGGCTCAGAAGAGTCATGATTGACTAAAAACAATATATTGATGTAAAATATTGTACTAGCTCATTTGTAACAAAATCAAGCCTGCGATGAGGAGAGTGACAGGAAAGTGATATATTGATCATTTAAGTCATACAGGTTAAGATGACTCACAGTACCTTGATGAGTCAGGATGTGTTAATTTTAGTGGTTGTAATTGGGGAATTACAGACCCTGACATTTGTGGTCACAACTGACCAAGTCATGTATTTTTGGAAAGCCTTCACACGTAAAGTAGAATGTAGGCAATGAATTAATGCAGTTATTTACATGCTTTTCAGTTTTCAGTCAGTAAAACTTTTAAAGTTAATTAAAACATTTTTTCAACAAATTGTTGTATACAATGAAAGCAACACTTAATATAAAGAAAGAAAATAAAGAGGAAAATGCAGATCAGTCAGAGATAATGACATTGTGATATCTCTTGGGCTCGACTGATGCCCCTGCACAGTTTAAGTTACTTTTTATCCCAAAGCTCTTCAACACAAACACAGTGTTACACCAGGCACCTTTCTTTTTTATTTCAGTGACTTTAAATGTCTCATACGGGGGAATCAGCACCTCTTTCTCATAAGTTAAAGAGGAGTATTTTGACACATCAGCACCATAACATGTTTCAATTTCAAAACAAGATTCGTTTCCAAACCGCTTTGCTATTTTAAGTTCAAGAGAGGAGGACGCAAATGAACCAAATCGAATCTCTTTGTCCTGAACAGTTTCATTATACATAAGTTTGGTACCACGATAAGTTTTTTTACATTTGTTTTGCTTTTTCTTAAGAATCTGTATCGCTTCTGTCAACAAAAAATGAAGGGAATACCATGTGTATTTCTTTTCTTTGTATTTTTGTCTACCAGTCCTAACATCATCATTGAATGCACGGTTTACTCTAAGACCAGTGTACACAGTGATGGCACTTAAATGGTGCATTTTCAATGTTTTTGATTCAGATATTTTTCCTGTACTGTTTATCCAGGCTGCTCCAAAGTCAGATAAGTCAGCACAGATTTCTTGTTTTAGATATTTTGTTGTCACCAGGTTTTCCATCTTCTCTCTACAGCCATCATATCGGTCATCAACTGAATTCACTGCCATATCCAACTGAATAATATCTCCTCCAAAATACTTTCTGTCATCCTAGCAATGAGAAATAATAACTTCACTTAATGATTGTACAGTAATATACACACTTATTATTCAAGTTTACCTGTCCTAGGACAACTTTAATGGTGACAATGAGAATAAGAGCTGCAGTGGTCAACATCCTGATGTAGTCTGAATCCTCAGATGCACATCGAATGGAGATCAGGTATGAATATACAGTCAAGAAACTTCAAAACAACAAATTCAACATTGTGTTAGATCTAATACAGTTTAAAAGTTGAAGTTCAATAAAGTAATTAAAGTGGTTAAGGTATCATACCTGTATGTATGAAGAAAGAGTGGCAATGAGGAACAAACTCAGAGGGTTTTATACTTTCTGAAAAGTAGGCGGGTCAAAGACACACATTACCAGAAAATAAACTGTACTTTCTTAAGAAAATGTATCAAAACTAAATATTTAATAAACGCTTAACCCATAATTTATCATCTGCATAATCTATGTGTTAGAAATTTTGCACAGATAGAAAAATAAAACTACTGTATAACTAGATTAAATGACAGTGTAATGAAAAAGCAGAATACATTTTTTTTCTCATACACCAGATTCAATAAAATTTGTGTGGCACAAAATTACAAAAAGGACAGAGAAATGTGGCATTGAGTATACTGAACATAAGTGGTAAATTTAGCCTGCTGTCAAGGGGGGGGGGGGGGCCTGGAAAACCTTAATATGTGAAATGCTGCATGGTTTTGCACAACAAGCACGATGCATAGTCTGTCAGAAATGTAGATACAAAAGTTGTCACTGAGATGAGACCGTTTAAAAAGGTCTTAAAGCCCCCCTGTTTTTCTATCAGAAAATGAGTCGCCAGTGTGTGTGCAGAAACATCCTGTTATTAAACAAATCTATTTACAGTCACACAAAACGCCCACCCGCAATTATGCCCACATATGACTTCTCACAGACTCTGCCTTATGAATGCGTAGTTCAACCTTCTGCCAGAGACACATGTTTTGATGTAGTCCAAAGCACATTTATAAGCTCTCTACTCCCTACTTTGCATATGGGGAGGAGAACAGAAGCTTTCTTTGCATTTAAAGAGACACACACACTGAAAAAAATGTTATGTTAAATTTACTTCATTTTATCATGGCAAGAAGATGCACACGATAAATATCTAACTCCAGATATATTTTTTAAGTTGAGTGTACTTATAATTTATCAATAGAGTTTACTTAGAATTTAATTAGTAATTTCTGATTAATTATATTCATAATTGAAGAGTTTCGTTGCAAAACGAGATAAATCCATATTTTAACATTTTATTATGGCAAGAAGATGCACACGATAAATATCTAACTCCAGATATATTTTTTAAGTTGAGTGTACTTATAATTTATCAATAGAGTTTACTTAGAATTTAATTAGTAATTTCTGATTAATTATATTCATAATTGAAGAGTTTCGTTGCAAAACGAGATAAATCCATATTTTAACATTTTATTATGGCAAGAAGATGCACACGATAAATATCTAACTCCAGATATATTTTTTAAGTTGAGTGTACTTATAATTTATCAATAGAGTTTACTTAGAATTTAATTAGTAATTTCTGATTAATTATATTCATAATTGAAGAGTTTCGTTGCAAAACGAGATAAATCCATATTTTAACATTTTTGTCAAAACATGTTTTTTATTATGTTATGATGTTATTATTTTGTTTTATGGTGCTACTTAGCTGTATTTTTTAAGTTATGAAGGACGAAACTCTTCAATTATAGCTAAACTATTTTGAGTAGAATTTACTCAATTTTTATGTTCAGTACACTAAAATTAATTATGTGCAACCAGATCAATTTAATGGTTTAATTTCTACATACTAAAATGAAGTTTAAAGGGATACTCCATTGTTTTGTCATATTACAGTTTTACAGACGCTAGGACACATTTCTCAATACTTAGGTCACTTTTGCAAAATTCTTCACAACAGAAGTCTATGTGGGCTAAACTGAGGATAAATTATTATTGCTTTGTCACAAAATGCATTCAATAACTACATCTCTCAAATTTCATGAATTATTTTCTCACTCAGACACAACAACTGCCAAAACTCTTTATACATACAGGCCAGTTTGCACATGCTTACATACTGTTTTCAAAACTGTTAAACTTATGTTCAAAACAATACCGTAACATAATACAAAACTAAATAAGACAGCAATTTGCTACATTTCTACAGTAATATTTTAATGAAATATATTTTAAATCTTAAAATGAAATGCTATAAAAACAATTGGACAAGCCACAGCTGTCCACAGCCGAGTAGATTAGCATTACTATTGTATCTGTATCAGTGGATGGTGTGTATACAAATTCTTGCATTTTGGAATTATGCGGTGGAAAAAAATACATAAAATATTGAAGAATTCTGCATCATGTCTGATTAGTGAATTATAAACAGAGATGCGTCCTTGTTTTACACAAGAAAACGCTTAGGTTACTCACGTAACCCCGGTTCCCTGAAATAACGGGAACGAAGCATTGCGTCAGTTAGCTGACGCTATGGGGGAAACTCCTGTTTACTCCGTGACTGAAGCCTATTGGTTAACGTCTGTACAAAGTACAGATCAATGACGTTTGAACCCGCGCGCGGGATGCACACGTCCTTATATAAGCGCGGTTCAAGCGTCAGGAGCTCATTATTATTCGACTGAAGCGCGCAGCCGAATACACTCGCTGCGTAGACGTTTGTAGCACGGCAAGTGACGCAATGCTTCGTTCCCGTTATTTCAGGGAACCGGGGTTACGTGAGTAACCTAAGCGTTCCCTTTCAATACGGTTCACTTCGCATTGCGTCAGTTAGCTGACGCTATGGGGGAACGTAATCCCATCACGCCGTGCATACACAACGTACAGAAGTGCCTTACCGGAGAGACACTGCGTGTGGCCCTATACCCGGCATATTCACAGCTTTAAAGCAATGTGTAAGCACCATATAAAATGTTGACGCGCACACGGTGGGGTTTTAAACGCACCGGGGGCACATAACATAGCACAAGACGGCGAGATACCGAGCGCGCCGCGGGTGTGCGAGATAAGTAAATTCAGAGTCACGTTGGTGAGCTCGCTGAGCGCACCATGGTGTACACATAAAACGCATGAGCGTGCATGATTGAGCCGAGAGAACCTGCGCTCGTAGGGCAGGGACGTCTAAGCTGTACAATCTGACAACGTAGACGGCGAAGACCAGCCGGCCGTGTAGCAGATATCAAATATAGATACCCCTGTAGACCAAGTCCATGAAAAAGCCAAACTCTCACAGAGTGGGCTCTATATAGGACATAGCTCATAGAGGGGCGTGAGCCAGTGCGATGGTTTCAACGATCCATCAAAATAACCACTGTAAGCAACAGACATACATAGTGAGTGATCTGCGAAGCTCATGAACGGCCGATCTGACTATAATATGCGGCAGAACGGTTCGTAGCGTGGGATTATACAGATACCACAATAGTGTGAACCCAGGTGCGCCCTCGAGCGCATCGGGATGCATATAGGTAGTATTATAGTGCACAGATCGGTGAGCTGTCCAAGTGCGCCGTAAATGTGTATTGACTATAAATTGCACGGGCACAGGTGAACACTTGAATACATCGTGAATGCATATAGATGAATCAGAGTGTTATAATGCACAGGCCGGCAAGATTCTCAAGCGCACCGTCATGTGTTCTGATAATAAGTTGTGCGCACACGGGTGAACCCTTCAGTGCACCGTGAATGCGTATAGATAAATCAATGCACAGAACGCGGCGTGAATGTGTACAGATATGATTGATGAACGTACGGTTGGCACCCAACGCACCGTGAACGTACACAGATGAACAACAATGTATGTATGTGTCACAGCTGTGTATACAGATGAGCTTTTCCGAGCGCATCTTTAGTGTATACCGAAATGTTATAGCGTGCATATGTGAGCTTCTCTAAGCGCACGGTGGACGCATATAATTAAAACCCATATCGTGCATACAGGTGAGCTTACGCGGTGCACCTTTAATGCAACAAACCCCAGTAGTGCGCAAAGCAGAGATGTCGAAGCTGTAAACTGACAACGTGGACGGCGGGGACCAGCCGGCCGTGTCACAAATGTCAAATGAGAAACTTCTAAGACCATGCCCGAGGATCTAATCCATACATGGAGTAGACTTCATTGTCACAGGAGGTGATAACGTCAACGATCCATAAATAACCTGTATTGACAGGTGCGCTAGTGAGTGATCTGTGACGCCGATGAACAGCTGATCGTCTGATGTACGTCAGACGTATCTGTCATACAGGACCTTGGACAGTTCCAGAGCGCTGCGCCTCGGGCACCGTCCGCATCTGAGAAATGACAGACTTATGAATAAAGTAAATGGTCGGTCATAAAAGCGTGGTTCGCTGTTATCACCGCCACATATATATATATACGCAGGGGGAGAAAGCCGCCGTGCACGAGCCTCTGTAGTGAGGAGAAAGCTGTTCCACCTACAATTCGCGGGGGGAAGACTCTCGCTGTCACTAGACAGAATAGATCATACTTTGCATAAGGACGCCTCGCGAAAGGGGTCCTAGCAGCTCGTGTCAACTTGTTATAAGACACGTAATGTAGGTCGTGTCCCACGGATGCAATCTCTGCACGCCCATCGTAACGGGTTAATATGTCTGCATCTTGGTAGTTTTTAACCACGAGATGCGTATCACTCTGATTGAACATAGCTTATAAAGCGATGCAATGAGTTTATAAAGGAGATGACTCGCCAGCTTGTACAGGGGGCGAGATCTCAGTCTGGTTCGGTAAATAATGAAACCACCGTAGTTTGCCCGACCGCATTATCACAATAACATGGTCGAGAGTGCTGCAGTGCTAAAATCATCCCCTTAATGGACCGTATGTACAGTACAAGGTGATTGATATGAGACAAACGGGCGTAAAGCGTGTTCAACCCACAGCAGATGCTGGCGATCTCGTAATGGTAGCACTTCATGCAGCTGTGTGTAACTTAAGCATGAGCTTCCCGGCCGTCAGCTCGGGGCGGGACCTTTGCTTAGTCAAACTGAAGTGGACTTATGAACAGAATGCCACGATATTCAGTTTTCTGAGGCTCGTTAGAGGGGTACGTGAGCCCGTCTTAAACGAGATACCGCGCGTCTGTCTGTGCGCGCGCTTTGAGCTTTGAAACTTATTGTGGCGGGTAGCAAGCTCACTTCAGGTTGATATTACCCTTAATATCTCCGAGTATTGGAGCGGAGCGGAGGTGTGAGCGTCTTCAGATTTGCTGATATAAATCAGCTGTATGGCCAAAAAACGTCATAAACCGCTTGGCTGTAAGCCTTTGAGTAGCCGTCCGGAGAGGGCGCGATTCAAATGCTTGGAGCCATGCAAAAGTCTGAGGCTGCCGTCTCTCTAGGAAGAGAGAATGACAGCCGTAAGACCGTGCTCGTTTGCGCCGTTAGCATCGTAGCGGAGAAACTGAGGTGGGCTGCGAGCGAATTTGGCAGAAAGGTGTTAGAGACACCGTACAGCCATGGGGTGTCAATACACAGTATATGGCCAAACCGGGGTCTATTCGGCAAGCGTCGATAGAATTATGGACAGCGGGCCGTGTGCGTATTACTGATTGCTTGTCAGTAAGGCGAGAAAGTGTTTAGAGACACCGTACAACCGTGGGGTGTCAATACACAGTATAGTAAGCACGGAAATTACTCTTTTTAGAGGAATTCAATACCGTTCGCCACTATAGTGAGGTCGCATAACCAACAGTATTACACAGTATGTTTTGGATAAACAGCACACAGAAAACATTTCAGGGCAGTCCAGCCGAGGCGCGACTTAACCCCTCTTGCCCCAGACAGTTCTATGTCGACGCAGCTGTGCTGCGAAGACCAGAGCTCGGCCGTTCAGGTGCACGAGCCTCAGTAGTGACGGTGACCCGAACGGCTCACGGAGCAGAGCAGTATGTCTAGGTGGTTTAATGTCAGACTGAACCCATCGCAGAGAGGAAGTCTGCCGTGAGGCCCGCGGTTTTGCCGTTTATTAAAAAGGGCAGAAAAACCGGGTATATAAGAATGTACCAATATTCAGCGCACTGATATAGGATGGGACTGAATAAAGGGAGGGATTCGGGCCTCAGTATGTTAAACAAATTCGTTCGGCCTCTGATTCCGTCTAAACCAGAGAGAAATGACCGGGCAGACTAGTAGTGAGCTTTCCGAAGTGAGATAGACTCAGGCCGGTTAAGCTCTATAATAAGTGTTTTAGCGCTTAAATAGAGGCGTGTCCGCCTTATCGAGCAGACGAATGAGATCACGCGGCTCCAGGGGGGAGGGGCATGAAGCTCTGTATAGACGAATAGTGAGCCGGTTAGCTCTTATAATGAGTGTTCTTGATGCTCCAATAGCGGCGAATCCGCCCTATCGAGCAGACGAATGAGATCGCGCCGCTCCAGGAGGGGAGGGGCATGAAGCTCTGTAATCGTTGAACACTAGACAGCTGCATTTAGAGGCAGCGAGCCGTAAGACCGCGTGCTCACTACGCCGTTAAGAGACCTCACCACTGCGGGGAAAGGAGCGAGGGACTCCGCGAGCGTGGAGCACGAGTGGCTGTGCTATGACAGGGAACAGGGGCAGATCCGCCCGTGTTTGCTTGTCGTATGCATCTTTCTAGTTTTACGGTTCCCCCGCTTGTTCATCTCAACAAGAGAGGAACGGCAGAGGGGAGCAGCAACACAGACAGAACAGCCATGCGTCATATAAACGGTATCACCCGATGCACTCGGGAGATTCATATATGTGTCAGAGATCTCTCCACTGAATGTGAGAGGAGCGAAGGGACTCTGTAAGCATGAACGGTTGCGATGTGACAGAACACAGGGGGGTTAGTCCGTGTGTGCAGGTCTATGCATCCATCTAGTCTCATGGCTCGCCGTGTGTTCATCCCGGGGAGAGAGGAACAGCAGGGGGAGCACGAAACATGGATAAGACAACCAAAGCATATAAGCGCGGTCCCGGCGTGGGAGGTGCCAGACCGGTGACGCGCTCGGGGAAATTCATAGCAGGGAGGCTCACTCAAGCCGCTGTGCTGGACGCTATTACAACAGCGCCTGCTCTTTTAGCTTACAGCTTTATATTAAAAATATTGATCTTACCGGGCGGCCGCAGGGGAGACCTCGTCAGGCATGTGTCCGCTGCACAGGGCTCGTACCACGGCAAGCGAAGGCTATCTTCGGTTCTCGGCCGGAAAGCGGCAGGGGAAGACGCTAGACCTGGATTCTGCTGTCTTCGGTTCTCAGCCGGAAAGGGCAGGGAAGACGCTAGACCTGGACTCCGCTGCAGGGCTTTTGTCCACGGCGAGGTAAGGCTTCTTCTTCTTCGGAGCAGCGAGAGGTTCGCGCTGAAGGAGAAATTAATGAGCTCCTGACGCTTGAACCGCACTTATATAAGGACGTGTGCATCCCGCGCGCGGGTTCAAACGTCATTGGTCTGTACTTTGTACAGACGTTAACCAATAGGCTTCAGTCACGGAGTAAACAGGAGTTTCCCCCATAGCGTCAGCTAACTGACGCAATGCGAAGTGAACCATATTGAAAGGGAACATTGTATAATGCTACATGTTGTTAGTGTTTTTTAGGTCATTGTTTTGTGGGTGACAAAATGTGTTTGTTGGCTGTCAATCTTTGCTAGTGTTCTGGAAGAATGAGTTGATTTGAGACCTGAATAAAGTGTTTTGGTAGTTGAAATGAACTGCTTGCCAAGCTGAAAGTTGGTTAGGAGAACTGTGTGAAGAGTTTTCGAAAAGTGACCGAAGTATTGAGAAATGTGTCCTAGCGTCTGTAAAAAAATGTAAAGTATGTTATTACCTTATAAGAAGAGTTGATACATACCTCTATCATCTTAGTGCTTTCACTTAATCGTTGTTGCGCGCGGCGACATTTTGATAGCATTTAGTTTAGCCCCATTCATTCAATGGTACCAAATAGAGATGAAGTTAGAAATGACCAAACACATCAATGTTTTCCCTATTTAAACCGAGTAGTTATACGACCAAGTATGGTGGCACAAAATAAAACCTGGCGCTTTTCTAAGCGGGTTAAAAAGGTTAACTATAATGTATGGTGGAATAGCACTTTTGGGAGTACTTTGACTCGGAGCAATAAAAAGTCACGGCTGAAAAATCCGTTCCCCTTCTCCCTCTCATAATGAGAGGAAGAGGGGGAGTTTTACTGCGCCGAGTCGAAGTACTCCTTATGTAACCACATCCTGATCACACGGTTTATTCTGTGGTAACAACTGGCTAGCTATACATTATGCCTAACAATCACATGATAATAGTTGTGTAAAGGCGAGTAAATGTATGACTACTACCCACATATTTTATCCCATTTGTAAACTAATGGGACTGATATTAAAAACATTTGTAGTTTTCAGAACAGTATGGCATATTTGTGTGTTAAAAAAACAACAAAAAATGACAACCAATGTATTAAGCCATTTAATTCATATAATCTTAAAACCTTTAACTGTTGCTTCTACTTTTACATATTTGACATCTTCTTCATTATATCAAAGGGTTACATCAGGTTTGTTTGATTTCAGGGATGCATACGATGTGCATGACAAAAAGTTATTATCATCATCATCACAAGAACAACAACAACAAGTATTATTATTATTATAACACTTGGCTTAGTACGAATAATAATTGTAGAATTACGCTGGTTGTCTTGTAGTCTTTTGAAATTGCAATTCCTTTTTAAGCATCGAAGAAAGTTTTTTGTATTGTGACACATTTTTATTGCAAAAACTGGATATATGTCACATAGGCCCTTCTGGGGCTTAATTGATGATGCCACTAATGCACAGTTTAAGTCACTTCTTATTCCTCTGCTGTTTAACACAACAGTCTTACACCAGTCACTCTTCTTGATTCCTCATATGGAGGAATCAGTACCTCTTTCTCATAAGAATACTCAGAGTATTTTGACACATCAGCACCTTCACAAGTTTTGATTTCAAAACAAGATTCACTTCCAAACCCTTTTGCTACTTCACGATCAAAAGAGGAGGATGCAAATGAGCCAAAACGAATCTCTTTGTTCAGAACATCCTCTCTAAACTTAAGTCTGGTACCACGAGTATATTTACATCCCTGTTGTGTTTCCTTAAGAATCTGTACCGCTTCACTCAACAAAAAATGAAGTGAATGCCATATCCATGCGTTTCTCATGAGTATATCAATTTTATACTTTTGTTTACCAGTTCTAACATTCTGATTGAATTCTGTGTATACTAAATCACTAGTGTACATACAAATGGCAGCTAAATTATTACGAGTCAAGTTATCTACTGGTTGAGGAAATCTATCTAAACATTCTTTCCAAAGATTTCCAAGACTCTTCAAACAGAGTTCTTTGTTTAGATATTTCTTTATCACCAGTTGGTTCATGTCCGCTGTACAACCATTATACAGGTCATCAACTGAATTCACTGCCATATCCAATGGCAATATTTCTCCTTCAACAGGCAATCGGTCATCCTATACAATGAGAAATAAAAACCTCACATCATCACGTAATCATGATTGTATAGTAATATACAGACTTAAAATTCAGTCTTACCTGTCCTAGGACAACTTTAATGGTGAGAATGAGAATAAGATGTGCTGTGGTCCAGGGGCGTGTCTAGAGGGGGGGCATGGGGTGGCACCGCCCCCCCTTGGAATATGATTGGCCCCCCCTGGTGCCCCCCCTCCAATCTCATTGGGCCAGCTAGATTTACTGTCAAGCTGAAAATGCCCACCGCACCATTGGACCAGACAGCTGTCAATCACTGTTTGATTTGAGACTCGCGCGAAGACGAAGCGAGCACAGTAGTTGCGCGTTTTTAAAACAGGAGGAAAGAGACACCATGACACTCACCACACCATTGGACCAGAGAGCTGTCAATCACTGTTTGATTTGAGACTCGCGCGAACGCGAAGACGAAGCGAGCACAGTAGTTGGGCGTTTTTAAAACAAGAGGAAAGAGACACCATGACACCCACCACACCATTGGACCAGTTGTCAATCACTGTTTGATTTGAGACTCGCGCGAACCCGAAGACGAAGCGAGCACAGTAGTGGCGCGTTTTTAAAACAGGAGGAAAGAGACACCACGACACCCACCGCACAATTGGACCAGTTATCAATCACTGTTTGATTTGAGACTCGTGCAAACGAGAAGGAGGGCGCCCAGCCACAGACTCAACACTGGCACAAATCAAATAGATTTTCCATGATTACCATTTACATTTTATTTTACTATTTAAAACGGCTTCATGTGCTTTTGCAAGCGCTCAGCAGAGCCTCTCTCTCTCTCTCGCGTGCACGCTTTCTCACTGCTGCGTGCGGAACCTCGACAGTGCCTCTCTGACACTGAGTGAAGGAGTTAAAAGTTGGCAGTGTTTTCCACCTTGGTTCCTCCGTTCTCTTTTCACGTAAAAGTTAACAGTCAACAGATGTTACTGACAGAGAAGACGGTTGATCGAGTATTATGACTTAACGAAAGGTTAGTGTTTTCCCACACACACACCAGTTCTCTGTGCACGAGCTCTCTCTCTCCCTCCCTATGGTGCGGTATGCGCGCGCACGCTTAACAGTATTTTCTGATATTTTTGAATTTGCGCTGAATTGTCTGCGCAATACGCCATCTACAATAAAACTATCACTTGCATTTAAAATTAAAAGCGCTCATAAACACAATCAGATGAGAAGAGCAACCTTGCACGAGACACACATGTAATCCGAAATCACCTCGTATCAGCTCTTCAATGTAAATTGTATCAGACAATGTCGCAGTCGATTTTAGCAGTACAAAGTAACAGCTGGTTGGATTAAACACGAGGTGTTATTGGGTCGTGTTTAGTCACTAGCTTAAACTCTTTCTTGTTGTCTGACAACAGAAAAGATAATATGTAAAAAATAGCATTCAGTTGTGTTAAAATACAATATAGGCTAATAAACAATGAAAGTCAGATCAGACAGAGTAGAAAAACTAATTTTTAAGTAGGCTAATATTTTCCCAAAATCCTGATATGTCAGAATGTTAACTAATACCAGCTACACGCAATGTAGATAGCCTACTTAAAGGAACAGTTCACTTAATTTAAATGGTCATATACCTAAACTTGTTTCAAACCTGTATGAGTTTCTTTCTTCTGCTGAACACAAAAAAGAAAAGAGTTAAGAATGTCGGTAACCAAAATCAGTTGATGGATCCCATTGACTTCATATGTAGGAGCAAAATAACATGCAGTCAATGGGGTTCATCAACTTTCTGGCTACTAAGATTCTTCAAAATATTTTATTTTGTGTTCAGCCGAAGAAAAACTAATACAGGTTTGAAATAACTATAGGATGAGTAAATTATGACAATTTATTTAAAGTGAACTATTCTGGAACAGAACTGTTGTTTAATCCATGCAAAATACAAAAAATTAATACCATCTATATTAGAACATGTGGCATTGCACAAGATTTTGGGAACCATGCTTAATATTTTCTAAACCAGTATTTATTTTCATTTGAATTTTTTGATTGGCCCCCCCTGACTGGTTCTTGGTCCCCCCTGTGCCCCCCCATTTATAAAATCCTGGAATCGCCCCTGCTGTGGTCAACATCCTGATTTAGTCTGAATCCTCAAATGCACAACGAATGGAAATTGAGTATAATGCAGTAAAAAAGAACACATACAATATTGTGTACTAATCCAGAATCATACATCCTAAAGATTCTTAGTTACCATTTTACAAATGATGGAGAAATATGCAATCTGTCTTAAGAGACATTTTGTTTAAAGCTGCATTCTGTAACTGTTGTAGGTTATTACATGCTTATTTTTTTGAAAAAAAAAAAAAAATTTCCTGCGCAATCTGACTTGACTCGACATTCATTATTATAAACGCACCATTTTGTGTCCCCAGTGCAAGATAAGGAGACAATTTAAACCCTGATTGTTTTTGTACTTGTTTAAATATTTATTATTTAAAACCAAAGAAAGTTACAGATTGCAGCTAAAACAATTCCTTTTTGTGAATATCAAATCATACTGACTATCAATTAAATATTTTACAGACATCCTTTGCAAGGCAAAAACATTTACAGTAACAAACCTTTAAGACCTTTGGGTTTTGTATTTAATAAATTGAAATGTTAAGTGAACAAAATGTTAAAATGTCATACCTGTATGCACCAAAAGTGGCAATGAGGATTATTTTGAAATGAAAGGCGGGATAAAGGCACCCAATTCCAGGAATGCATACATTGTGTTTTTCACAGTTCTTATTTTAGTTTCTTAGAGTTGTATTACACAATTTTTCATCTATCACATGTTGACTTCACATGTGACACACAAGATAATGTTTTTAGACAGATATATATTTTTGCTGTGGTAAATAACTCACAAGTGCGATCGGTCAATACCAGGTGGTATTTTGTACGATAATGTTCTATGTCTCTAGTTTATTGCACATTGTTACTTTCCACCGGCCGATGTGATCCTGGATCAAGTGATGTGATCCCCTTAATTTAAACCCTAACCATTTTTAAACCCTCAAATGAAGATGAAATAAAAAAACAAACAGTGCTATATAGCACCAAAACAATTGCTTTGGATCGTAACGATAGAAGAACCATTTTAGTGCCATATAGCACCGGTGAAGAACCAGTGAAGCACCAGTGTAGAACCATATAGGGGCCATATAGCACCACATATGGTTCTACATAGCACTATATGGTTCTACACAGGTGCTTCACTAGTGCTTCACTGGTGCTTCATTGGTGAGTGTGTTTGATGAGTATTTCTTAAAAGCCCCTAACCCAATCCTAAACCTAAATCTAGTATACACACTAATCCTGCAATCTGATTGGTTAATGAAAATGTTGATTCAGGACCAATAATGGTGTTGATCCAGGATCACATCCTATTTGGTGAAATCACATTCACCCTTAAAGGAATAGTCTACTCATTTTCAATATTAAAATATGTTATTACCTTAACTAAGAATTGTTGATACATCCCTCTATCATCTGTGTGCGTGCACGTAAGCGCTGGAGCGCGCTGCGTCACTTCGATAGCATTTAGCTTAGCCCCATTCCTTCAATGGTACCATTTAGAGATAAAGTTAGAAGTGACCAAACACATCAACGTTTTTCCTATTTAAGATGAGTAGTTATACGAGCAAGTTTGGTGGTACAAAATAAAATGTAGCGCTTTTCTAAGCGGATTTAAAAGAGGAACTATATTGTATGGCGTAATAGCACTTTTGGGAGTACTTTGACTCGGCGCAGTAACACCCTCCCTCTCCCATTATGAGAGGGAGAAGGGGAGCGGACTTTTCAGGCGAGTCGAAGTACTCCCAAAAGTGCTATTACGCTATAAAATATAGTTCCTCTTTTAAATCCGCTTAGAAAAGCGCTATGTTTTATTTTGTACCACCAAACTTGCTCGTATAACTACTCATCTTAAATAGGAAAAACGTTGATGTGTTTGGTCACTTCTAACTTTATCTCTAAATGGTACCATTGAATGAATGGGGCTAAGCTAAATGCTATCGAAGCGTCGCAGCGCGCTCCAGCGCTTACGTGCACGCACACAGATGATAGAGGGATGTATCAACACTTCTTAGTTAAGGTAATAACATGTTTTAATATTGAAAATGAGTAGACTATTCCTTTAAGGTCATGAGTCAAAAGTAACGCAACAATACAAGCTAGATTTTTTGTGTTATTCTTGTTTTTAGTAAATATACCTGACTATGATGTTGTTAATATGTAACTGCAAACATATTTGGTCCTTTATCTTTGCAAAAAATTATTAATTACATTTTCATTTAAATTTCAGTTTTCATTTAAATTTCAGTTTTCATCAAAATTTAATTAAATTAGCATAATATAAATTAACAACATAATGTAACAGTAGCCAAATCATGTTAATGTAAATAAAAATGTGCATAAACTTCTGGATGGAAACGCTACAAATTCATATGTGGATGTGGTAAAGCTAAGATATGACTTGTTTTAGTAAATGCTGCAGATTACAGATCACCACATTAGCAGGACAAAAGGAACAAGTGTTACTTTCATTTCAACCACATCAACTTCAGAATGCGTAGATCGATCAGTACTACATGAAACAAGAGACATACATGTAACTTATTTTTACAAAAAAATACCACTTCAGTACTTTCCATGCTCAAAATTTTTTTTCTGGACCTAACTGCCTAAAAACGTGATATTCGGTGGCTCAGTCAAGGGTTGCAAATTTATTGAGGGCATGGGGAAATTACTTTCGTCCCATGTTATTATAAAAGATACACTGCCGCTTTATTTATTTTCTTATCCGTTTTAATATTTTTGCAATTTGGGAGGCACAGATGACAAAAACATGTTTTCCAGATCTAAAAATTGCAGAGAAATGTAGCATTCATTGGGAATAACTTCACTCTTTAAACGAATGTGTTAAAATAACACATCTTGTGTCTAGTTAAGGACAACACATAGGGTAATGTACGGTAGATGGTTTCATCGGACGCACGTGCGCTGACGCGATACGCGTCTGGATCCGAACTTTACTTCCGGTTTCGTTTTTTTTAATGGTCTGACTAGTTGCTAAACTGATCTCTTGAACAAAATGCCTCGTCGAAAATAACAAATGTTTTGGTTTACTAGGTAATCTTTATGTTGTTTTTTTTGCTTGTTATATAAATAAACGTTTGTTAAATAAATATACATTTAAAGATTTATACGTTTATTTATTCGTAGCGGAGTTTACCGGAAGTTACGTGCGGAGCAGTTGTTACTGCTGAAACGGTCTATACATTTGAAATTTATATTTTTGTAATTTACACTGAAGTTTTTAAAAATGGCTGAGTTATATTTGACCCATAATGGGTAAATATTGGACAAAACACATGCTGGGTTAAAAATGACAGTGTGTTGGATCGTTGTTACGCAACCATTTGGTATAATAACCCAGCAGTTGGGTTAAAACAATTGGGTCAATTTTAACCCATTGGTGTGTTTTGTCCAATATTTACCCATTATGGGTGAAAAATAACAGCCATTTTTATAGTGTAACATCACATTGTCAGCATTGCACACCCCTTTGGAAATACGATGGTTTGTGCTGAAAAGTTAAATGTGCAGAGCGCGTACCTCCTGGACTAAAGATAAGGACCACTGGTATAGGCCAAAAACATAAAGCACCCAAATAAACACTTTAAAACAAGTTATAAGTTAATGCTGCAAATGTTAATTTATAGTAATGTTATATTAATGTTAATGTTCAAAGTTCAGTTTCACAACATTTCAGAAAATGAAAGTCCACGTACATCACTATGTCTATACTCCATTGTGATGATAGTGATGAGAGTTGATCATGTTGTTTAATAACAGTTCTTAATGTCTTTTGTTGTGTGGTCTTTAAACTTCATATGCGTCATATTCCTTCATATGTTGGTGTATTTAAATTACATTGAGAGGAAAGCAACATGACTGTAGTTTTTGAACCACAACACACTGAACTCAGGAAGCCATTTGCCAAACTTTGTAACATTGCCATCTAGTGGGACATTGCTGTAAAAGTATCAACACGTGTAATTAGCCTAAGGACATGCATACAATAATAAATATCTGCACACAAAATATTGATTTAAATTATTTTATTAGCTCATTGGTAACAAATTTAAACCAGAACAGAGACAGTAAAGTGATACATTAAACATAGGCATAAGCCGTATACGTTTTATCGGTTGTTATGTGTCACCACTGACCAATCAGAATAAAGTATTTCAGAGCAATACTTTTTTTATTTGGCAAGTTGTGTCAACACTTTATATAAAAAAGAGAATGAAATTGTGAAGGCAGATCAGTCAGAGATAATTTAGATATTTAATATTTGTCACATTGTGATATTTCTTATTCTCCACTGATGCCACTGCACAGTTTAAGTTACTTTTTATCCCAGAGCTCTTCAACACAAGCACAGTCTTACACCAGGCACCTTTCTGTCCTCTCTTCTTTATATCAGTGACTTTAAATGTCTCATACGGAGGAATCAGTACCTCTTTCTCATTAGGTAACGGGGAGAATTTTGACACATCAGCACCTTCACAAGTTTTGATTTCAAAACAAGATTCACTTCCAAATTTCATTGCTACATTAGATGTACGAGAGGTGGACACAAATGAACCAAAACGTATCTCTCTGTTCAGAACATTCTCATTAACGGTAAGTTTGGTACCACGATACGTTAATTTGCATCCCTTTTGTGTTTTCTTAAGAATCTGTATTGCTTCAGTCAACAAAAAGTGAAGTGAATACCATTTGTATGTCTTGTCTTTGTATTTCTGTCTAACATCATGATTGAACCTTTCAAATAGTACATGACCAGTATACACATAGATGGCAATTAAATGGTGCATTTTTCAATTTATGTGTTCCAGGGATTTCTCCTGTACTATAAATATAAGCTTCTCCGAATTCAGATATGTCAGAACATGTTTCTTTATTTAGATATTTTTCACTCACTAGGTTTTTCATCTCCTTTCTACAGCCATCATAACGGTCATCAACTGAATCTGGTGCCATATCTAATGGGATTATTTCTTCTTTAACAGGTCGTCTAAAATCCTAAAACAATAATGATAACATCAAATCATCAGTAATAATACTTGTACAATACAGATCCATAATTCAATCTTACATGTCCTAGGACAACTTTACTGGTGACAATGAGAATAAGAGCTGCAGTGATCAACATCTTGATTTATTCTCAATCCACAAATGCACGGTGAATGGAGATCAGGTACAGTATAATAATGTACAGTGAAGAAACTTCAAGACAACGAATACAATATTGTGTTAAAATCGTACATAAAATCTTTACACAAGGCAAACTTTGCACACCACAGTTTCTTACAGTTTAACTAAATATCAGATTATTTCTTCCAACTATCAATTAAAATGTATAGACACCATTTGTGAGACAAACACATTAGCAGTAACAAACCTTATAGATGTTGAGATCTTTAGATGATTTTTAAGCTACATTTAAATAAGCTACATTTATTTACAGTTTTTTACAATTGCTATGACACTTTTTTCAATACTTTTAACAAATTTTCTAAACTCTTAACGCACCAACACACCTAAAACACACAACTGGCAAAACAATTAATTTTATCCTCAAAATCACACATTGTAAACTAAACTCTTACACTGTTTACAAAAACACTGTAAACATGTTTCAGAATCAACTAGTTATACCAGATCACCAACACATGTTCTCTTCCAACAGAAACATTTAGTTAAACCTAAGTAGTACCGGTCAAGATGACTCATCGGGGTTATCAGGGTTTGTTATCAGGGGTAAAGCTGTTTAAATAAGAACTATATACAAAAAAATATACATTTATTTATTTTTTCTACTGTACCTACTTTATTTTATCTTGTCAAGAGATGAGTTGCTACAACAAATGAAGTTGACTTATTTCAACTATATTTTGTAATTTATGACAACTCATTTCAAGGTAAATAATAGTAAATTAAAATGACTTGTATATCCGATTTGATTAAACTAAACAATTTGAGGCAGCAAAGATTTTTTACAGTGTACGTAAGTGACAGAACAGCTAAATATGCAACAAATGCATTTAACTCTGCATATAATCGAGAAAAAAACCTAAATGATTATCATTCAGATAAACTACTTAAAGCTGCAATCCTTAACCTTTATAAAAGCCATGCTTAAATTGAAATGAAAATATGTAAAGGCTGATCAGTCAGATATAATGACATTGTGATATTTCTTAGGCTTGACAGTTTAAGTTACTTTTTATACCAGTGCTCTTCAACACAAACACAGTCTTACACCAGTCATCCTTCTGACCTGTCCTGATATTAGTGACTTTAAATGTCTCATATGGGGGAATCAACACCTCTTTCTGATTAGGAAACTGGGAGTATTTTGACACATCAACACCGTAACAAGTCTGGATTTCAAAACAAGATTGTTTTCCAAAATTAGTTGTTACTTTACGATCAAGAGAAGAGGATGCAAATGAGCCAAAATGAATCTCTGTGTTCTTAACACCTTCAAATTTAACATTGGTACCACTAAAAGTTGACTTGCATCCCGGTTGCGTTTTCTTTAGAGTCTGTATTGCTTGTGTCAACCAAAAATGAAGCGAATACCATTTGAATGTCTTGTTTTTGTATTTCTGTTTACCGGTCCTAACATCCTCATTGAATTTTCTATATACAATAACATCAGTATACACAGAAATGGCAATTAAATGATTTCTTTTCAGATTGTCTTTTGATCCAGAGATGTTGTTTTTACTGTTTCCCCAAACTGTTCCAAAGCCTGCTATGTTAGCACGGATTTCTTTAGGTAAATATTTTGTCTCCACCAATTTTTCCATGTTCCCTCTACAGCCATCATACCGGTCATCAACTGAATCCTCTTCCATATTTAATGGATATGTCTCCCAGACAGCAGACGACTCTGGGCCGGATCCGCTCCGGATCTGTGCCGAAGTCAACAGCTCTGGCGCTGATCTGGTGCGGATCCAGCCCAGAGTCGTCTGCTGTGTGGGCTGTCCGGTGCGGATCCAGCCCAGAGTCGTCTGCTGTGTGGGCTGTCCGGTGCGGATCCAGCCCAGAGTCGTCTGCTGTGTGGGCTGTCCGGTGCGGATCCAGCCCAGAGTCGTCTGCTGTGTGGGCTGTCCGGTGCGGATCCAGCCCAGAGTCGTCTGCTGTGTGGGCTGTCCGGTGCGGATCCAGCCCAGAGTCGTCTGCTGTCTGGGCTGTCTTTTAATACACAGTCTGTCATCCTATATCCAATGAGAAACATTTTAATATGCTTAGTAATAATGTAATCATGATTGTATACTAATATACAGATTCTTAATTCAATCTTACCTGTCCTAGGACAACTTTAGTGGTAACAATGAGAATAAGAGCTGCAGTGGTCAACATCCTGATTTAGTCTGAATCCTCAGATGTACAACGAATGGAGATCAGATATGAATATAATACAGCGAAGAAGCTGCAAATGACAACAAATACAACATTGTGTTATAAATCCAAAATCTTTGCACAACAGAAAACAGCACATCACAACTTTTTATAGTTTTAAATTTACACATGAAGATGCATTCAATATACTTTATAAAGAGCCATTTAAAAAAAAGCAAAAATATTTCTTTAACTCAAGCGTTACATGCCCAGACAGCAGACGACTAGCGTGAATGTCTAATAATATCTGCAAACTATTAGTTAAAATTCACAGGCATCTTTGGTGGACAAAATCATTTACAGTAACAAACCTTTTCAGATGTTCAGACTTCAGGTGATTTTGTTCCAGTATTCTTCAATTTTCAAAGTATCAAAGTTCAGTGAAGTGGATATAATGTTGAGATCTGGCAATGAGCAAGAAACTAAGAGGGTTTGATACTTTTGAAATTAGTAGGCGGGTCAAAGGTTTCCAAGAAAATGACATCTGAATATTTAATGAGTATTTTTTTATAGTTATCATCTGTATAATGAAGGCTAGATGTCTTACAGTGGAGTCTCTAACGTCATTGCCTGGCAGCCATCTATCTCAGACAACTTATAGCATTGTGTTTTAATGGTGCAGGTTCTTTTAAATGACCATAACTTGCTCAATTTAAAAATCTTATGAAAATGATCATACTACGGTATGGCCAGCAGCCATATCACCCTGTAGCCCACGACTGGTTGCACACTGAAGCTAAGTAGGGTTAAGCCTGGTTAGTACTTGGATGGGAGACCTTCTGGGAATACCACGTTGCTGCTAGTGAGACCAGCAGGGGGTGCTCACGCTGTGGTTTGTGTGCGTCCTAACACCCCAGTATTGTGATAGGGACACTATACTTTCAAAAAGCACCGTCCTTCGGATGACAAGTTAAACAGAGGCAGGGGTGGACTGGCCATCTGGCACACCGGCAGGGGCGGATCTACCGGGGTGGCACGGGGTGGCAGTTGCCACCCTAAATAAAAGCATTGCCACCCCATATGCCACCCCAGCGTTGGTATCCTAATATATATAATATATACCCGAGTAGGCTCTTTTAACCAGAAAGGCAATGTAGTTTTTCTCTGCGTGTGATTAGGGGTGGGAGACACATATCTGACGATGATTGGTGTGTGTGTCTTAGAGGGGGTGGGACAACTACATAGCTGATTGTGATTGGCTTAATTTCCATCGTTAGCCAACCAGAGGCAGCAGAGTTCATATACAAGCACGAACAGTCAGTCAGAGCAGAAAGTCTTTTACAGTGTAAAAAAAGTCCGTGCTAGTGATGGGATTTATGGCTCTTTTAGGGGATCCGGATCTTGGCGATCCGTTCCTTTCAAAGAGCCGTTCAAAAGAACGGCTCATTTTGGCTCTTTTTAAATATTTAGTCAGTTTTAAGAAGCCAGCTTGGGGCATCTCAGTTTGTCCTGTAAAACTGTAAATAATCACTGGGAGGAATGATGAGGTTAGATTTGTAGTCAAATCATTAAAACTCAGATATCACACACCAATATCTGAGTTTGAATTATTCTGAAATATTGATCATTACCTCGTTTGTCATGTGTAGACAATATTCCATAGGGTTGCACAACATTAGACAGTGACATCACTATTTTGGATTTACCTTTAGTACAAAGTGTGTGTATGTGTAAAGCTACGTTGACTTATGTTATTCATACAATACCTACTCACAAATAAACATCAAAAACAATGCCGGCTGCAATGAATTTCTGTGCAAAATAGCTTTTACTACAAACACTTCCACAATTTAGAATAAATAAAATGGAAATGTCTACATACAGTTCAATATTACTACTATTACTAATGTAAACTTTGCAAATAGGACATCAGCCCCTTCAAGTCTTAAATGAACAACCCCTGCGCTGGGTGCGCCCCTCCCCCTATAACTGTTCTGTCTCACGGATGAGCTAATTTGTGTGCATCTGTGTGAAACACGCATAGGAAAAAAGAACGACAGAAAGAACGGCTCCCCTCCAGCCGCGACTCGGCTCCCATCGTTCATGTTTGTGAGCCGTTCAAAAGAATCGGTTCGTTCGCGAACGTCACAACTCTAGTCCGTGCAGTCTTGTCAACTTGGTCGCTATATTAAGAAACTTTTTAGACCCCTTTAGCGACTTTATTTAAAACGACTAGGACAAATCTAGCGATCTTTTCTGGCGTGGTTGGAAACTTTTGGAAACTGCCGTGAAAGCATGCATCACCCCATCCAAGGCACTCACATGCAGCCCGGTTCTCGCGCTGCAGTCCATCCGTGATCCGAGTCGCACAAACCCGCGACAACAGAGCGATGGAAAGTACAACGAGCTCAAAACAAAGGTAGCGGACGCAAGCACAAAGTATACAAAGCACAAACGTTACTTTTCCATCGTTGAAGTAAAAGGCAAGAATGTTTATGAATGTGCAACTTATGCCCACGAAGAGAGAGTCTCTTCACGTCTGTAGCAAGTAATTCTGATCTAATAAAGCACCTCACATCATCACATGCTTGAAAAACATTAGTGGGTTCTCTTTAGTGTCTTTAAGTGATTAAGTTGAGCATCACATCAGCAAATCAGAGTACTGAATACGGTCATATTTTACAGATAAATGTTGCATCAGGATAAAAATACAAAAGTTAAACTGTTGATTGTTTAATATTAATATATAAAAACAACTGAACTGCACGTTTGTGTAAGCAGTAAATATCTTTTAAGCAGTTATTTTTAGAGTTAGCTGTTTATGCAGCAGTATAAGCATAAAATAAAAGGCAGACACGCGAGTGTAACTCAGCAAACTGTATTGACAACAGAGCAGCAAACTAGCCGCCAGACAACAACAAGGCATGAGCAATCGACTGTCGATCGCATGATCCAGTACATCCTGTAACATCCCCCTTTACAAATATGAACAAAAGGAATCACCTTTTATACACTTAACAAGAACAAAATACTATATGAACTTTAGGCAGATATTTATATATATTTTTTTTTATGCTGACTGCCATCCTTAGCTTTACGTAAACTGTCACAGTAACATTTATAACATATTACAAATCCAGCCTCTTAGGTGGCTTGGACAATCGGCCAGCCCTAGTATACGTGTGTCCATCTGATGGTGAATGTTTGGCAACGTCAGGTGAAGCCTGTTGCAAGGGCATCACAGGAGGCGAATCAGCAAAGGCTCCGGCAACACTACTATCTGGCATAAGAGGCATCTCAGGTTCACTTGTGTCCAAGGCTTGTGTGGTGGTTGACTCTGCCACTCTCAAGTGCACTCTGTTTCGTCTATATATGGATCCATCCACGTTAACAAGATAAGATCGTGGTGCTACTTTCTGAAGACAGGTGCCGACCTTCCAGAGTGCAGGGTTTTTTTGTGGAAGGGGCTTCATACGGATCTTCTCACCAATGTTCAGTTCCGGCAGATCACGAGCTGACCTGTCATAATAGAATTTTGCCTGCTGCTTTCGCTGTTGAAGCCTCTCAACAACCCCCGTAACCACAGATGGCTCCAGAAGCTTGTTTGTTACTGGAAGAGACGTTTTCAGTCTCTGTGACATCAATCTTTGTGCAGGGCTACTGTCCATGTTTTCAGTTGGGGTGTTTCTCCAATGAAGTATGGCCTTCCAAGGGTCAGTTCTGTCATGCATGGCTTTGCGCAAAAGGTTTTTTGCAATCTTGACGGCTGACTCAGCCTTTCCATTTGATTTTGGATGTCTAGGTGAAGAAGTGACATGGTCGAATTCCCAGCTGGAGGCGAAGCGCTTAAACAGAGCACCGAACTGAGGACCATTATCTGTGATAACTCTATCTGGCTGACCATGTCGAGCAAACTGAGCCTTGCAGCGTTTGATGACCGTCTCTGCAGATAGGTCAGGAAGCAGTTCAATTTCCCAAAAGTCTGAGAAATGGTCCACAATTATAAGGTAGTCCTTTTGCCGATGACTGAATAAGTCCATGCTGACAATCTGCCATGGCCTGCTGGGGATGTCGTGAGATAACATGCTTTCCTTCTGTTGGTTATGTGCAAATTCATTGCAAGTTGAACAGTTACTCACAAAGTCTTTGATTTCTGCTTGCATACTAGGCCAATACAGTGTGTCACGGGCCTGACGATAACATGCGTCGCCTCCTATATGGCTTGAATGTATGCGTTTGAGCATCTCTGGACGTAGTGATTTCGGAATAATGACTTTCTGACCACGGTACAAAATACCATCTTGTGCACTTATCTCATCTCTATAAGGCCAGTATTCTCGGATGATGTGTGTTGTTGTTTCTTTCTCATCAGGCCAGCCTGCCAGGACAATGGTTTTAAGGGCTTGTAATGCTTCATCCCTTTCAGTATGCTCCCTGATTGTCCTCAACCGCTGGTCCGTCACATTCAGGTATTCTGCTTGGTTGATGAGTTGTGCATTTTCCTGCTCTTTTTGCAAATGACATATGGCATGCCTCTGGTAAATGGCTCCCTTGCCTGTACAGTCAGCAGCTGCTCTGCTCAACATGTCACTAATGAACATTTTAGGCCCTGGCTTGTAGACAACTTTGAGACTGTAGTTTTGAAGTGTCATAAGCATGCTTTGAAGCCGCTTGGGTGCGCTGAGAAGTGGTTTGCCAAATATGGTGATCAAGGGTTTGTGGTCAGTCTCTGCTGTGACCAACTCTCGTCCGTACAAGTAATGGTGAAATCTTTGACAAGCGAAGACAATGCTGAGACACTCTTTTTCGATTTGTGCGTAATTTTTTTCGGTGGGAGTCAGTGCTCTTGAAGCAAAGGCGACAGGCTGTCCTTCTTGCATAAGGCAGCACCCAAGACCGCTTTGACTGGAATCACTTTGAACTGTGACAGGCTTGGAAACATCATAATAGCGTAGTACAGGCATGGATGTGGCCATGGCTTTTAGCTTGCAAACTGAATCTTCGTGTTTGGGTAGCCAGTGCCATGGAGTGTCTTTGTCGAGTAAGCGCCGTAGCGGCTCGCAAACAGTAGACAGGTGTGGCATGAATTTGGCTAAATAATTAGCAAAGCCGATGAGACGCTGTACACCTTTAGCATCTGTAGGGTTGGGCATGTCCATGATAGCCCTCACCTTTTCTGGATCAGGCTTCAAGCCGGTGGATGAAAGAATGTGACCGTGGAACTTCACCTTGTTTACTTTAAATTGCAACTTCTTTAAGCTAAGTCGTAGTTTCACCTCTCTGCAACGGTCCAACAGGGCCTGAAGCTTGTGATCATGATCCTTTTCAGCTTGCTGGTCCGTGTCCCCGCAACCAACGACAAGAATATCATCTGCGATGGGCTCAATGCCCTTTAGACCTGCTAATAGTTCATGCTGTTTCCGTTGGTAGACCTCAGGTGCCACAGACACACCAAATGGTAGCTTTAGCCACCTTTTCCTGCCCCATGGGGTCCAGAATGTGGTCATGAAGCTGCTTTCTTGGTCGAGCTTGCACTGTAAGAATGCATGTTTGGCATCCACCAACGTGAAGATCCTTGCTTTAGGCAATTTGTACAAAACATCCTCCAGGGTTGGCATGATATAATGAGAGCGTTTCAGAGCTTTGTTCAGAAACTTTGGGTCTAAGCAAATTCTCAGCTTGTCTGGTTGTTTCACTATCACCATGTTGCTGATCCAATCTGTTGGCTCTGTAACATCTGTAATATGACCCTCGGCCTGATATGCGTCCAGTTGGGCTTTGACTGTTGCTTTCATAGCAATTGGAACATTTCGTGGGGCACACTGTATCGGTGTTACACTGGGATCCAGCTCAAAATGGACCTCACCAGGCAGTGATTCCACAGGCAAGTTGAACACATCACTGTATTTGTCAATTAACTGTTCCTTAGTCAGAGGCTCAGACCGTTCATATCCAATTTTGAGCACGTCGTCTGGTATTGTGAACTGCATAAGGCCTAGCTGTTCACAAGTTGAGCCTGAGAGAAGTGGATTTTGACTTGTTTCTACTATCTCAAAAGACAGCTCATATTTCTCTCCTTTAACCACACATTCTGTGTCAAGAATTCCCATGGAGTCCAGCGACTCACCTGAGTACAGCCGTAGTTTGGCGCTACTAGGGCGGAGAGGTGTGTGTGGTGCAACCTTTACTTTATCCTTGTAGCTCATCACATTACATGTTGCTCCTGAATCTAACTGACAACGCAGTGACTTGCCATGTAATTGCAGAGAAACAAACCATTTCTTTCCTTTCATGTTCACTGTGCTAATGGACTCAACTGTGTAAATATCATCATCACTGTCTCTAACCGGCTCCTTAGAATGTTCAATGCAGTGAAGCTTCCCCTCTGTAGATCTGCTTTTACTTTTCAGGCATACTTTGGCAAAGTGATTGTCAGTTCCACAAAGTCTACATGTTTTGCCATATGCTGGACAGTAATCCCGGCCTCTTGAATGCACATTACCACAGTATCGACATGTCTTGCTTGTGTCTAAGAGTCTTGGTGAATTACTCTGCATCCGCTGGTTAGGCCTGAATGGTTTCCTAGCAACAGTGTGAACCGTTTCGGTTGCAGTTGGCATGCATGCTGCGTCCATCGCTCTCATATGCATAGCTGTCTGTTCAGCTGTGCGACACATCTCAATGGCTGTGAGCAGCGTTAAATTTTTTTCACTTAACAACCTGCGTCTGGTTCCTTCATTTATAATGCCCAGTACAATTTTGTCTCGAATCATTTCATCCTTTAATCCACCATAATCACAAGTCGTTGCTTTTTCTCTCAATCTTGTCACAAAATTGTCTATGGACTCCCCTTCCTCCTGTTTACAACAGCCGAACACGTACCTCTCATAAATGACATTTCTGGCAGGTTTGAAGTATGCTTCCAATGCATCTAGGATGATTTTAATGTCTCTCTGTTGTTCAGCTGTGAGATTCAGATTGTGTCGGTAAACATGTCTGCATTCAGATCCCATCACACTTCTCAATGTAGCAGCTTGTACTTCCCTGGTCTTTTCAGCCAGGCCAGTGACCAGCGCATAATCCTCGAACTCGGCTCTGAATAAGTCCCAGTTAGCGCTCCAGTCTCCGTTCATGTTCATCGGTAATGGCGGAGGTATATTAGCCGGTACGCCGCTGGACGGGCGAAGCGCGGCCGCAGCATTATCAGCGTCCATAATCGTTAACTCCTTAGGTCGAAATCAACAAACACAGCGTAAACTTAAAACGCACTAGGCATCTTCTGACACCATGTTTATGCAGCAGTATAAGCATAAAATAAAAGGCAGACACGCGAGTGTAACTCAGCAAACTGTATTGACAACAGAGCAGCAAACTAGCCGCCAGACAACAACAAGGCATGAGCAATCGACTGTCGATCGCATGATCCAGTACATCCTGTAACATTAGCCCGTCATGTCTTGTTAGCTAGTGCAGCAATCAAAATATTCCATACGTGCAGGGCAGGACTTACCAGGGTGGAGGCCCCTGGGCTTGAATACATTTTGGGCCCTACACTCTCAGAACAAAAGGTACAAAAGCTGTCACTGGGACGGTACCCTTTAAATGGGTCCTAATATTTACCATTTAGGTACAGATATACTGTAGGTACATTTGTACCCATTATATGCACTCTTTAGGTACAAAGGTGTACTATTTGAAAGGGTACCACCCCAGTGACAGCTTGTGTAAATTATCTTCTGAGAGTGCACATACAGTAAACAACCTAAAATAAAAAATATATCATAGAACAGTATTTTAGGGAAGTTTCCCGACAGGGTTTAGATTAATCCAGCACTAGGCCTATTGCTAGGTTATATTAGGGCATTCAAGTAGTTTTTACAAACAAACTTTACAAAAAACATTACTGGTGTGCGTCTTGACACAAAATAATGGCAATTATATATGTTAAGATATATCAGTGCAAGATGTGTTTAAATTAAGACAGATCAAACATGCATTTTAGTCTGGGACTAGGACAAGACCTGACTAGGAAACTGCCCCTATATCTCTATAGCAGAACATAAGCCCAGTCTAAAATTAAATCATGTATTTTAAGGGATGTCAAAAATCCAAATTAATCAAGCACATTTAAAAATACCCCATAACAACATTTAAAATCATTGTGTTAGACTTAGCTTAAGAAAAGAATGATATGTCTTGATAAACATTCACCTTACACATCATATAATAATGTATAATCAACAAGTGTATTTTTGCATATAGCCTACAAGTGGTGCAGTGTTTAAGAATGAAAAAGATAAGATTTTAGGATGTTATTTAATAATTATGACAAGACCATAGTGTAATATTAGACACCAACCTTGAACGTAGATAGAAAAATGAACACTTTTCAGAAGTTTAAACTGTGAATCTGGTAGTAGATTATATCAAAAACCATCAGGACATCAACATGGCCGTAATTTAGTGCATCCTCACCTCCAGATGAAGTAATAAACTGGACTGATGATTTAAATGTTGACATAATCATATGTGCGTTTGTCACAAGCCAAGGGCGGGCCGCTAATGTTTAAGCCACGCCCCTTCTAAACTTCCACCTCGAGGAGGTCCCCAAAACCAACCCAATGACCAGACAACAACGAGGAACAGGTAAGTATAAAAATATTCTTTATTTAAATATTTAAAAAGTACTGGGGATTGGGAAAAAGGGAAATTAAAACTAAAGTCCGGCTCTGCCTTCCAGGGGGGGCCACGAGCAAGTGAGTGACAGGGGGGTGGGGGGTTGCGTCGGGGAACGGGCTCCCGCCTCTGGTTCCCTCTGCCCGTGGCGCGCTCCTCTTCCTTCCTGGAGGCAGAATAAATCAAAGTCAGTGTTTGTATGAGCTTGTTCCTATTCCGTGTACCTGTGGCTCGCTCGAGGCGGTTCACCGCCTATCTCGCACAGCTCCTCGCTGATCGACTCACTCTCCTTCCCTGCTCTCTCCTTCTCCACAGATGATTGCTGGGACACCAGGACACAGTGACTCGGCTTCCAATGGTTTCTCTCACCTCGTCGCTGACTACAGCTTTGGGTAGGTATGGTTCTCTCCACAGTTCGTTATCTCGACATTCACGCTGTCTCTCTCTCTCCACAGATGACTGCTGGGACACAAGGGCACAGTGAATCGGTTTCCAATGGTTTCTCTCACCTCGTCGCTGACTACAGCTTTGGGTAGGTATGGCTCTCTTCGCAGTTCGTTATCTCGACATTCACGCTGTCTCTCTCTCTCCACAGATGACTGCTGGGACACAAGGGCACAGTGAATCGGTTTCCAATGGTTTCTCTCACCTCGTCGCTGACTACAGCTTTGGGTAGGTATGGCTCTCTTCACAGGGCGTTATCTCGACATTCACGCTGTCTCTCTCTCTCCACAGATGACTCGTCGCTGACTACAGCTTTGGATAGGTATGGCTCTCTGCACAGCTTTCACGACACACTCCTCTTCCCTGTCGATTAGGCAGTTTTAACAAGTTGTATTTCACTTAACAGGGTGCGGACTTACGGTGGCTGGCTATGCGGTGCGTCAACTGAACGGTGGTTTCCTAGGTGGCGCCGGGGGCCAAAACCCTCTCGGCGAGCTCGTTGGTCTATAGAGGGGCGAGAACCGTCACGCCGGCACACCGGGTCGAGCGCTGCCCTTTCCTCGAGACCCGTTGGTCGATCGAAAACTGGACCGGGGCGCCCTTTCGTCGAGACCTCGGGCCGGCGGATCTCCTTCGCCTCAGGCTCTATGTTGATCAAAAAGACACAGGTAAGGGAACAATATCATGGATAATACTCACGCACCGTCAGTAGCACAGTTCTTCACCGCCACTCCTAAGCTCAAGTCCGCCGAGCGTTTGGCTGGGAAAATACTTCGAGATACCACTCCGTGATTTGAAAACTGAAACACACTCTCAGCATAATCATGTACAGGTCTTACTCTAGGACCGTTCTTTCCTCTTCGTCGTCTCAAGAGCGAGTGACTGGAGGCGGGGGTACGTCAGACAAGACAACAGCAATCCCACTGCAATACACAGCATTACACGGCACCACTTCAAGTGAAAATTTCCACATCCAAAACTCACCCACCACTCAGTGCACACATTAGACGCCCGTCTTCCTGTACTTTGCTCTGGACGAGAAGGTAGCGATGGTGACACGGCCTAGTGTTGGTTTTCGTCGCTGGAGTTGGTTTCCTCACACAGACCCTTCGGCTCACCCACCACACTAGCTCAGGGGTAGGGCCTTCCACTCTCTTTCAGAAACACTCAGAGAAACATACAGGTCAATCATATACACAGCACTCCCATAAGA
Organism: Misgurnus anguillicaudatus; assembly: GCF_027580225.2. Lineage (NCBI taxonomy): Eukaryota > Metazoa > Chordata > Actinopteri > Cypriniformes > Cobitidae > Misgurnus > Misgurnus anguillicaudatus. The sequence goes on from NW_027395279.1 coordinate 10,171,229, forward strand.
GGGTTTCCATTACTCACAACTGCTGTAATTTCTCCGTTTTAGATTGCCTTCACACTGCAACAAATTTCAGATGCACAGATAGGGCGTTTTCCAGCCACCATCAACACTTTTCCACAGACGTATACTCACAACGGTGCGTCTTGCCTTCGTTTCTTTCCTCCAAGATCAGCATTCGTTTAATCCCTCCACCTATAAGGTCTTCGGTATCTTCCTCAATGTAAGTCTAGAATCCAGACGAGAGAGAGAGAGCAATACAACAATCCAGCACAGCGTACCCGGTGAGCCTAACTCAGCGCTCCATACACACCAACAACAGGGATACTAAGCACCCAAACTGTGGTTCAAACTGCTCTAAAATACTCTCCTGAATGTCGTCCTCATCCAATCACCCGGCGCTCCTGTCAATAACTCTCAGCTGTATGTAATTCAGCTGATTACAGCGTCCGCGGCGCTACCGGATGTCCGGTGTCTTCTCTTACCGGCCCGGGCGGAAACATCCGGGCGGAACCAAACTTGCCCAATTTTTGGTTCCGCCTAAAAGATCGTCACTCCTGTGACATCCTCCCCCGCCAATGCATTCTAGTCCCTGGAATGCCTCGGCGTCGTCCACTCACCGTACCGGGCAGGGGGGCGTCCTCGGCTCTCCCGTTGGGAGCGTCTCACGGGTGACTCGGGTTCGACTGGCTCGGGTACTACCTCTGGTTGCATCTGGGCCGCCGGGGGTTCAACCGGCTCAGGTACCAACTCAGGCGGTATCTGGGCCACTGGGGGTTCAGCTGGCTCGGGTGCTACTTCTGGCTGCCTCTGGGCGGCCGGGGGTATCGCCACCTCAGGTCGACCTGGTACCACAGCCCATCCCTCCATCCAGGGGGCCGCCGGTACTGGCTCTGTGGGCCCCTCTATCACAGCCTCGGGGTAATTCGGACAGGGGCGGAGCATGTTCCGATGTACTACGCGTTCGGGGCCAGATTTTCCTTCGGGCCGAATGGTGTACACCGGCTGTCCCGGTCTCTGCTGCTTGCACACCACATACGGGATAGCCTCCCAGCGGTCGCTTAGCTTTCCCTTTCCTTGCCGCCGGTTATCCCTCGCCAGAACCCTCTCACCTGGTAACAGGGGGGCATCTCGAGCGGTCCGATCATACAAGCGTTTGTTCCTCTCTCCTGCCATCTGTATCTTCCTAGAAACTTGTTCGTACGCAAAGTGTAAGCGCTGGTGATGGCGCCCCACCCACTCCGTCACACTCACTTCTTCCCGGTCTGCTGCGACTCCCAGGACCAGGTCAGTGGGCATCCGTACGTGCCTGCCGAACATCAGGTAAGTAGGGGCATACCCCGTCGTGCTATGAACACTGTTATTATATGCTTGCAAAAGGTTTGGTAAAGCACTCACCCAATCGCTCTGCTGCCGTTGATCTAAAGTCCCCAGTAGCCCCAATAGGGTCTGATTGAACCTCTCACAGCTTCCGTTCCCCTGGGGATGATACGACGTGGTGTGGGTTTTGGTACATCCATACAACTGGCATAACTCACGGATGACCTTGGATTCAAAGTTTGCCCCCTGGTCGGAGTGCAGGAACTCGGGACACCCAAATGTCTGGAACACATTTCGCCATAGAGCTGTGGCGGTGGTGTTGGCTGTCTGATCGAGCGTCGGGACTGCCCAGGCGTATTTAGTGAATAGGTCAGTGATTACCAGAATATTTTGATATCGATCTTGAGGGCGGCCCAGCGTCAGGAAGTCCATTGCCATTATGTGGAGGGGGGCTTTCGCGTGAATGGGTACCATCGGTGCTCGGGCCTCCCGTCTGGATTTAAACAGCATGCACCGGGGGCAAGCTTGAATTAAGTCGTGCACAGACGCCTCCAATCCCGGCCAATAGAAGAATCTACGCAGTAGGGATACGGTCCTCTCCTGTCCCTGGTGTCCCAACTGGTCATGATAGACTGAGACCAGTGCGTTTACCTGGTTGGCAGGCACCACGATCTGGCACACTTCTTCGCCCACTTTCGGATCGCGGGTCTTCCTACAGAGCACTCCCTCCTGTAGCTCCAGCTTCTCCCACTGTCCCAACAACTTCTTTCCAGTCTCTGTCTGGGCCAGCCTCTCCGCTGGCGTGGGCCGTCGGCCCTGCTCTACCCACGTCCTCACCTGACACACGTCCCGGTCCTGGGCCTGCCTCTCTATCCAACGGCGGGGGTCCCACCCCCAGTTCCCTGGTGCAACTTCCTGCTGGCCTCCTGGCGCCTCCACGGCCCCTATCATGTAGCCCTCCTCACGGCTATTCTCCCTTCGATACCCCTGATGCCTGGGGCTCTTTCCCTCTGGTAGTCTGGAAAGGACGTCCGCGTTCGTGTGCTCTCGTCCAGGCCGATACTGCAGCTTGTAATCGAAGTTGGCCAGCTGAGCCACCCATCGTTGCTCCACGGCCCCCAGCTTCGCCGTCTGTAAATGTACTAGAGGGTTGTTATCGGTGATGACTGTCACCTTAGCTCCCCAAAGGTAGTCCTTGAACTTTTCGCTCAAGGCCCACTTCAGGGCCAGCAGTTCCAGCTTGAAGGAGCTGTAGTTCGCGTCGTTCCTCTCTGCCGGGTGGAGACTCCGGCTCGCATAAGCGATCACCCGCTCCGTTCCCTCTTGCCGTTGGGCCAATACTGCCCCCAGTCCCAGGTTGCTCGCGTCTGTATATAAGACAAAAGGTTCAGAAAAGTCAGCATACGCCAAGATGGGAGCCTGTAACAACTCCTGCTTCAGCCTCTGAAAAGCCATCTCACAATCATTGTCCCAGTTAATAGAGGGCGATCCACGGCCCCGGCTTCGTCCCGTGCCAACCAGCAACTGGTTAAGAGGCTTGGCAACCTTCGAGAAATCCTTAATAAATCTCCTATAGTATCCCACGAACCCCAGAAAGGATCGTACTTGCCTCACAGTCTTAGGTGCGTCCCAATCCTTTACTGCAGCGACTTTCTCGGGGTCCACGGCCACCCCCGCTGCGCTGACCACATGGCCCAGGAACTTCACTTCCCGCCGCAGCAAGTGGCATTTGTCCGGCTGCAGCTTCAGCCCGTACCTTTCCATGGCGCGGAAGACTTCCTCTAGGTGCCGGAGGTGGGAATCGAAATCTGGGGAATACACAATCACATCATCCAAATATACCAACACTGACTCCATCAACTGACCTCCAAGACAGCGTTGCATCAAGCGTTGGAAGGTGGCCGGAGCGTTGCAGAGCCCGAAAGGCATCCGGTCCCATTCAAATAGTCCGAACGGGGTCGTGAAGGCGGTCTTCTCCCGGTCTGCCTCGGCTACTTGCACCTGCCAATATCCACTGGCCAGATCTAAGGTGGAATACCAGGCCGACTGCGTAAGGCTAGCGAGGGAGTCTTCGATTCGTGGCAAGGGGAAGGCGTCTTTCTTAGTTACCAGGTTCAGCTTGCGATAGTCAACACAGAACCTCCAAGCTCCTGTCTTCTTTTGTACGAGCACGATGGGGGCCGCCCAGGGACTACTACTTTCTCGGACAATACCCCGGCTCAACATGCCCTGCAGGAGTGTACGTACTTCCGCATACAAGGTAGGTGGGATCGGTCTATATCTCTCCCTACTTGGCCCTGCATCCCCGGTGGGGATGTGGTGTTCCACCACCCTGGTGCACATGTAGTCCTCGTCGTGCCTCGCAAACACATGTTGCCACTTCCAAAGGAGTGCCTGCAGTTTCTGTGCCTGCACCTGTCCCAGGTCGTCCCCTTGCAGCGACTCACCCGCTAGGTGCTTTGGCACACCTCTCCCCTGGTTACTCACTGGGGCATTCATTTGGGTCAGGGCCACCTCGATCACAGTGGGGCACACCTGACGAAAACTGACGTCCCTCTCTTCCCTCACCTGGTGAGGTGTGACCATCGTCAGCCGAGCCAGTCGTTGATGCCGGTATAATTGTACCGCATAAGGGTGCTCGTTTCGTACTCTTACCGGGATTCTCCCCCGGTGGACCGCTGCTAGTCCCCGTGCTACCTCCACTTGTGGACAGTCTGTATGTGGCTCTACCAACACCCACTCCTCTGGGTTCGCTTTCCGAAGGGGCACTCTTGCCCATACGATAGCCTCACTCCTAGGGGGAATAGACAAAGCAAAACGACACATTACTCTTCCCACTTCCTCCCGATCTCTACGAACCTGATTCAGTTGGACCCGACGGCAGTCGGCCATTACACGCTCCCACTTGGGTCTCTCAGTAGGTGAGATCCTCGGACCAGGCCTAGCCTGGAATATCTCCTCCCAGCATTCGGAGAGGACATTCATGCCCAATAAGGCTCGGTGGGCGCCCAAACACTTATCTTCGACAATGATCACACCTTTTTGGGGGACGACTACCCCATGCACCTCAAGATCCGTCAGGCGATAGCCAATGTAGGGGATTTCTAGGCCATTAGCGCCCTTCAACGTCAGCCAGGGGGCCTCCGCTCCTTTTGTTCCTCCCTGTCCGAATATCTCCTTGGAGAGGCTTTCTGCGAACATCGTTACCTGCGAGCCCGTGTCTACCAGGCACTGAATCCATTTGCCACACACTTTTACTTCTGCCACCGGGCTATGCCCGACCATCTGTTGCCTAGAGCTGTCCCTTCTTCCCGGGTCTTCTCGAGGGGTCCCGGCCACACGACCCACTGTGGCCGGTCGTCCTAAAAACCCCCCTCTGATGCCCTGCGGGGCCCACACTGACGGCTATAATGTCCTGGCTCACCACACCGGTTGCAGATCGGCCGTCCCTGCTCATCCCATTCGAAACGGGGCCGAACATAGCGGTTTGGGCGTCCAGGTGGCTCCCGGCTGCGTCCAGGTGGCTCTCGGCTCCTCTCCGAGTATGCTCGCTCTCGGGGTGCCGGCCTTGGTTCCTCCCGCGCCTTACCTTGGCGCAGCTCTCCCAACAGAGCACTAGATAATTCTGACATCTGTTCCCGGACATCCTTCAAGAGTTCTGCTTTCAGAGCCTGCTTCCAATCCGCGCGTTCTGGTTGTGTTGGCACGCTCTCATTTACAGCCGCGCATACTGGGGTCTCACTCACCTCTACCTCATCGCCCTCCAGAGCTAGCGCCTCCTTCCTTAGATCTTCAAATGTGAGGCCGGGGTCCCTCCGAAACTGGACCCTCAGGCTCTGTCTCACGGGGCCCTCTTTCATCCCCAGAAGGAACTGGTCGCGCAACAAAGTTTCTCCGTCGCCCAGCCCATGATCGCGGCGGGTCTGTAGCCGGGTGAACTGTTCACGCAGTCTTAGGGCAAACGCTCTAATGGGTTGTCGGGGGCCTTGTTTAATATTAAAAAATTGGGAACGGAGGGCGGCTACAGGGGTGTGGTCACCATATTGCTCGGTGAGAAACTGGAATATAGTTTGGGCACTGGTTCGGACAGCTTCAGGGGCGGCCTGTACTTCTCGCCGCGCTTCTCCCTCTAGGGAGTTTAGCACGAACTGTAGCCGCTGGGCTACACTAAGGCCTTGTAGGTCGGCTAAATACTCTAACTGAGCCTTCCATTCCGTTAGCCGTACTCCCGACTCTGTCCCTCCATACTTCTGGATCCAAGGGCTGCCCATAAAAACAGGCACCGCACGGGGTTGGGCTGCGGGCCCCGCGTTGTCGGTCATTGGGCTAGTCTGGTTACTCAACTCGAGGTGGAATCCTGCCGACTACGCCAAAATCTGTCACAAGCCAAGGGCGGGCCGCTAATGTTTAAGCCACGCCCCTTCTAAACTTCCACCTCGAGGAGGTCCCCAAAACCAACCCAATGACCAGACAACAACGAGGAACAGGTAAGTATAAAAATATTCTTTATTTAAATATTTAAAAAGTACTGGGGATTGGGAAAAAGGGAAATTAAAACTAAAGTCCGGCTCTGCCTTCCAGGGGGGGCCACGAGCAAGTGAGTGACAGGGGGGTGGGGGGTTGCGTCGGGGAACGGGCTCCCGCCTCTGGTTCCCTCTGCCCGTGGCGCGCTCCTCTTCCTTCCTGGAGGCAGAATAAATCAAAGTCAGTGTTTGTATGAGCTTGTTCCTATTCCGTGTACCTGTGGCTCGCTCGAGGCGGTTCACCGCCTATCTCGCACAGCTCCTCGCTGATCGACTCACTCTCCTTCCCTGCTCTCTCCTTCTCCACAGATGATTGCTGGGACACCAGGACACAGTGACTCGGCTTCCAATGGTTTCTCTCACCTCGTCGCTGACTACAGCTTTGGGTAGGTATGGTTCTCTCCACAGTTCGTTATCTCGACATTCACGCTGTCTCTCTCTCTCCACAGATGACTGCTGGGACACAAGGGCACAGTGAATCGGTTTCCAATGGTTTCTCTCACCTCGTCGCTGACTACAGCTTTGGGTAGGTATGGCTCTCTTCGCAGTTCGTTATCTCGACATTCACGCTGTCTCTCTCTCTCCACAGATGACTGCTGGGACACAAGGGCACAGTGAATCGGTTTCCAATGGTTTCTCTCACCTCGTCGCTGACTACAGCTTTGGGTAGGTATGGCTCTCTTCACAGGGCGTTATCTCGACATTCACGCTGTCTCTCTCTCTCCACAGATGACTCGTCGCTGACTACAGCTTTGGATAGGTATGGCTCTCTGCACAGCTTTCACGACACACTCCTCTTCCCTGTCGATTAGGCAGTTTTAACAAGTTGTATTTCACTTAACAGGGTGCGGACTTACGGTGGCTGGCTATGCGATGCGTCAACTGAACGGTGGTTTCCTAGGTGGCGCCGGGGGCCAAAACCCTCTCGGCGAGCTCGTTGGTCTATAGAGGGGCGAGAACCGTCACGCCGGCACACCGGGTCGAGCGCTGCCCTTTCCTCGAGACCCGTTGGTCGATCGAAAACTGGACCGGGGCGCCCTTTCGTCGAGACCTCGGGCCGGCGGATCTCCTTCGCCTCAGGCTCTATGTTGATCAAAAAGACACAGGTAAGGGAACAATATCATGGATAATACTCACGCACCGTCAGTAGCACAGTTCTTCACCGCCACTCCTAAGCTCAAGTCCGCCGAGCGTTTGGCTGGGAAAATACTTCGAGATACCACTCCGTGATTTGAAAACTGAAACACACTCTCAGCATAATCATGTACAGGTCTTACTCTAGGACCGTTCTTTCCTCTTCGTCGTCTCAAGAGCGAGTGACTGGAGGCGGGGGTACGTCAGACAAGACAACAGCAATCCCACTGCAATACACAGCATTACACGGCACCACTTCAAGTGAAAATTTCCACATCCAAAACTCACCCACCACTCAGTGCACACATTAGACGCCCGTCTTCCTGTACTTTGCTCTGGACGAGAAGGTAGCGATGGTGACACGGCCTAGTGTTGGTTTTCGTCGCTGGAGTTGGTTTCCTCACACAGACCCTTCGGCTCACCCACCACACTAGCTCAGGGGTAGGGCCTTCCACTCTCTTTCAGAAACACTCAGAGAAACATACAGGTCAATCATATACACAGCACTCCCATAAGAGGGTTTCCATTACTCACAACTGCTGTAATTTCTCCGTTTTAGATTGCCTTCACACTGCAACAAATTTCAGATGCACAAATAGGGCGTTTTCCAGCCACCATCAACACTTTTCCACAGACGTATACTCACAACGGTGCGTCTTGCCTTCGTTTCTTTCCTCCAAGATCAGCATTCGTTTAATCCCTCCACCTATAAGGTCTTCGGTATCTTCCTCAATGTAAGTCTAGAATCCAGACGAGAGAGAGAGAGAGCAATACAACAATCCAGCACAGCGTACCCGGTGAGCCTAACTCAGCGCTCCATACACACCAACAACAGGGATACTAAGCACCCAAACTGTGGTTCAAACTGCTCTAAAATACTCTCCTGAATGTCGTCCTCATCCAATCACCCGGCGCTCCTGTCAATAACTCTCAGCTGTATGTAATTCAGCTGATTACAGCGTCCGCGGCGCTACCGGATGTCCGGTGTCTTCTCTTACCGGCCCGGGCGGAAACATCCGGGCGGAACCAAACTTGCCCAATTTTTGGTTCCGCCTAAAAGATCGTCACTCCTGTGACACGTTGTTAACTCTCCGGATTTTGTTATGTTTCGTAGCTCTGCTCCACTCGTTCACTTTTCTACGGGAACTGTTTGGTTACAGTGTCGCATGAGCTGCAGACTGCGAGCAGATTGGATTTCATTTGGCGCTACGCAGACCGCTTGATGACGTCAAAGTACCGCGAGAGCGATTAGAAAGCAGACTTCCCCGTGTGATTTCTCGAATCGCTCTCGCGGTACTCTGATGTCATTCTTTTGGCTGTTGTTGAACCACATTAATACACCCGTCTGCTTTACAGTCACTTTTGCGCCGTGATAATTTAATTTCATATGATGATCGGATCGCGCAGTGCCGCATGAAGTCAAATGCACCAAATATCAAATAGCCGACTGTATATGATGTTCAACCCGCCAAAGTAGCAAGTGGAGCATGCGCATGGTGAGTGATTCAGATTTATGAATGAAAGTGTCAAATGTTTGTCACACACTGACACTGTTAAGTATCCTCACGCTTTTTTAAATGGGTATACGGAAATCCTTGACCATTAGTGGGTATACTGCTTATACTGGCGTATCACGTAAGATTACAAACAAACAAGAAAAAAACAGAGTTACAAGACCATACTTACTCCAGTAATCTCTTTTTCATACTGAGCGCTTCATTTTCGCGTTGCTCTTTCTCGTTATCTGTAAAGCTCATTCATGACTCCCATTTCGCGTATTCACTATGCTCGCTTCTATGCGTTTCAAAAGCAGTAAACTCAGCGCGTCATATTCAGCACCAAGATGACTGACATATATATATTAACGAATTAAACGCAGCTCCAACCAATAGGCTGTAAAATAAAAAATGAAAACGACTGAACAAATCAAACGAACGCAAGCAAGCACGGAGGCCCCTATTGGCCGGGGCCCCTGGGCTCAAGCCCAATCAAGCCCAATGGTAAGTCCGGCCATGCATACGTGCATATATGAAATCACTCGTTATGATATAGTCTTCATTAAGGAGACAAAACTATTCAGTGTTGTGTATGTTTAGAAAGCTTGAAAGACAAAACTTAATGATACTATGAAAAGAAGGCTGATATCCATTACTAAAATCAAATACTATGGGAGTGGAAGGTACAAATAAAACACAAAAATATGTTGTGGGGAAAGGAGTAGATGAAGTCATGAAAGAATGAAACATATGGATGGCAAATAGCTAAAAGAAGTGAAAAGACAGAAATCCATCATGAAGTGAGTGAAAGGATTAAAGAAGAGGGTTATGAGAGAAAGAGATGTGTGCCTTTTAAATATGTTTTACATTAATATAAACTAGGCAAACCTATTTTATTTATATAACAGTCTTTATACCATTATGTTCAACCTTGCTCATCATGGTTACAGTCAGTGTTTTTAGATATTGGTAAGATGTGTGTATTAAGACAAAGGGTGCTACAGTAGAGATGCTAAAGGTAGCTGATTGGGTACTTATAGGAACATTTGTTGTTGCCTGTTTTTATGTTATAAAAATTTGAGGTCCAGTGTATACACCGCATATAGTGTATACAGTATATAATTTTTTGTATCCACGACAACCATGCAAGGATGCTTACTTCATTGCCACCCCTCGTAGTTCTCATGCCACCCCCTTGCCACCCCATAAATAATTTTCTAGATCCGCCCCTGCACACCCGGCAGTTTCCCGGTGGGCCGATGTACTTTTTGGGCCGATACATCTCATACTATCTCTGTCTGAGCAGCCCCGTTAGTGTCTTTTTTTCTAGACAGACCGGCCCACTGACATTTAAGCAGCAACCCATTGTGACATTAAGCTGGCCCAATGACTGACCAGCCCAGTCATCGTCCTTTTTTAGTAAAGTTACTATTATGAAACATTTAATTGATGACAACAAAATAAAAAATAATGATTTAATAACTCCATAACAACGAATCAATCAATCAGAGTGCAGCTGCTCAATACAACCTTTATTTAATTACAGTTTATCAAACATATTACAAACATATTTGAAATGCAATGTTTGCACTGTCTAGCAATGTGTGTTTATATGTAAACTAAAACAAACATTTTTCTTTATAAAAGTTTGCATATCATAAAGTTTATTGAGTAGGCTTGCATGTTTTTCGGTTGGAGGGCTTTAGAAAAGGTCAAGTGATTTCCGGTAAGGGAACATAGGGACCATCTATGCTCACTGTTTTTTGCGTTGGAAATTTTAGGTAACTAACGTTTGGTGTAATGGCAGACTCCCTAATCACAGTGCCCTGACTGAACAAGAGAGCTGATTGCACTTTTACTCACTCTTATTTATATGAATGTAAAGTAAAATAAAGTTTAAGGGGTGGTTTCCCGGAAAGGGATTAGACTAGTCCTAGACTAAAATAAATGTAAGAGCTGTACAAACTGAAAACAACTTGCAATGCCATATCTTAAAATACATCAGTGCCCTTAATTTAGCTTCAAAATGCACACAAGTAATGTTTTCAGTAAGGCATGTTTGTTAAAACTAGTTATATTTCCTAATTAAACTAAGGCCTAGTCCTGGCTTAAGCTAATCCCTGTCCGTGAAACAACCCCTAAAAGTTCAGTGTGAACATCAACACCTGATCTCAATCAAACAGCTCTATTAGGATACACTCTTAGAAAGATTTACACATCTTTGTGCATTAAGCTTTTAACACATTATATGTCGCTTTGTGTTGATTTTGTGTTAAAATATAACACAATTTGTGTTAAAAGTAACACAAAATGTGTTGTTTCAATAATAACACAGAGATGGGTGGATTCCGGGAAAACACATTTAATGTGTTGTCCCAGAATCAACTTTAATGTGTTTTTGTTTGTTCTAAGAGTGTAGATCAGTAAAAGCTGATGATCAACACTTCCTTTTAAATGCAGTTAGATATTAAATAAACTGATCTGAAATCAGGAAGTTTGCTTGTTGAACAAACCAACAAGGAAAGGTGGCGCTGAAAAGCTCCATGATAAAAACCTTTAGGTTTGGACTGGCAAATACCGATTGCAATATGATTTCCTTCACTCCTACACAAGAAGTTTATAAACATACAGTACAGTGTTGGCAGAGTCGGCTGATTTTTTGTCTTAATCCATCCCTGTTTATAGAGAACTTCCAGATTTTTTTCCAAGCATGTATTCTGGTCTTTATACCAAAGCGGTGTTCAGTGTCTTGTTAATGTCAATTTAGTTTTAACCTAAAAAAAATATTGATTTAATGCTACCAGCAAGTACACATTTTACCATCACTGCCATGAAACAGAGCTGTTTACATCACAAAAGTTTTGCTTCCACCTCCAAACTAGCAGCATGTTCAGCATTATAGACTGAAAAATAAAAAGTTTTTTTTTTAATTATACAGAAGATGCAAAAAAGTAATTTATTACTTTCTTAATAAATAAAGAAATTAAGTAAAAAAAATCAACATTTTATGGATCTCTTCTATAAATGACACATACAGGCACATCTCATCAGATCTTGACTTATCTTATTTCAGTATCATTTTACTGCACTGCAGTTACATAAGAACAGATAAAAACTCTTAAATTCGATCAGTTAATAAAGATCTGTGAGATTAAACATTACTGGCAGATATGTTTGGATCAGATTAGGGTTGGTCAGTGGTCTTCTAGGAGACAGATTGGATATTGCATGTTTGGTCTTATCACCATAAGTGTGGTTGCTTCATGATAAATCAGCAAACGCTGAAGATCAGCACTTTTCAATGTTAAATGAAATAAACTGATCTGAATTTGGTGCATGGATTAATTTCCAGCTTTATCTTCCTGGTCGGAGACCCTTGACTCTGTATTTAAAGCAGAAGACGACTTCACTGTGCTTCACACATCGCTGGACTGAATAGTGACTACATTAATATATACTAAAAAATAATAAAGTAAAATAATATACTAACAGTGACATCAAAAGATCTATGCATTGGTTATAGAGTTAATTTGATCAATACCACATTTTCAATGACCTTGTTCTTCTAATAGAAAAATTTAGTTTTCAATTTTTAACTAAGCTTTTATAATTCATTATAGTGGAGTATAAGAAGCAAAGTTTGTGTTTTGATGTCACTGATAGTATATTATTTTACTCACTCTTTTTTTCAGTGGGTAGCCGTCAAACCCAAAATCTTCCTTATCAAAAATCCACCACATGCTGTATGTGTTTGTTTGTGACGAATGTAGACCATGTATGGGCGGCTGTGTGGAATGGACTCCTTACCGTTATTTCCTCCTATTTTAAGACTTTTAAATCTATTTAAACGGTTATGAGAAACTGTTATTAGTCTGATGGGGTGCAGGAGTGCAGCAGTAGCAGTGTAGTTATGAACCAAAAGATGCTCATTGTAGTCACTGTTCAGTCCAGCGATGTGTGAAGCACAGTGAGATCGTCTTCTGCTTTAAATACAGAGTCAAGGGTCTCCAACCAGGAAGATAAAGCTGGAAATTAATCCATGAACCAAATTCAGATCAGTTTATTTCATTTAACATTAAAAAGTGCTGATCTTCAGTGTTTGCTGATTTATCATGAAGTAACCACACTTATGGTGATAAGACCAAACATGCATGCTTATTTCAGAGATATCCAATCTGTCTCCTGGAAGACCACTGACCAACCCTAATCTGATCCAATATCTGCCAGTAATGTTTAATCTCACAGATCTTTATTAACTGATCAAATTTAAGAGTTTTTTTTTGTTCTTATGTAACTGCAGTGGAGTAAAATGATACTGAAATAAGATAAGTCAAGATCTGATGAGATGTGCCTGTATGTGTCATTTATAAAAGAGATCCATAAAATGTTGATTTTTAAACTTAATTTCTTTATTTATTAAGAAAGTAATATATTACTTGTTTGCATCTTCTGTATAATAAAAAAAAACTTTTTATTTTTCAGTCTATAATGCTGAACATGCTGCTAGTTTGGAGGTAGAAGCAAAACTTTTGTGATGTAAACAGCTCTGTTATATGGCAGTGATGGTAAAATGTGTATTTGCTGGTAGCATTAAATCAATAACTTTTTTTTTTAAGTTAAAACTATATCAATTAAAATTGTACAGATATCCTTTGTAAGACAAAAAAAACATTTATAGTAACAAACCTTTTCAGATGTAAAGACCTTCTAGTGAATTTGGTTCCTGTAAGAAGTTTCAATGAGTTACAGTATCACCTCCATCTTAAATCTCTTTTCTTGGATTACAGCTAACACACAGATTGTAATCCATATTATCCAACTATCATAATTCCTCCCGCTTCTGACATTCCTGTAAGTAGTTTATGTTTTCATATTTAAAACCTTTACTACCGACTAAACCATGATTTAAACACGAGTTTTTTGCAGTGCAGAGTAGCGCTTGTTTGTCGTTTCTACAAACACAAATGCAGACATGATTTTAATGTTTTAGTATTCTTAACTTAACAATCTGTTACGTTCTCTATACAAAATAGCATTGTTTTTAGCAATGTACTCTTATTCAATTTTATTTCTGTAGCGCTTTTCACAAATGTTCATCGTACCAAAGCAGCTTCACATAAGAACAACAAAGCATATCAGTTTTAAATATAGTTTAGGATGGAGTACTTGAAGTTACATGGAGTTATTTCTTATTTAAATAATGTAATAATTTTCCCACTCCAATTATGAACACACATTGAATACATAATAAAAGTCTATTTGTGTCCTGCAAACGTCCTGACAGATAAAATATTGTGCCTCGAGATGACCTAAAATTATTTAGAATAAGACAAAATAATACTGAATATCAAGATATTTTGTAGTTTTTGTTATTTTTGTAATTTTTTTTGTAATAATTACATACAATCTGTCTAGTTATGCCAAGCTCTAGTACAGGTGTAGGCTCCTGGAGTGCCAACGTCCTGCCGTGTGTAAGAAACTATGGTAATACGAATTGTTATCAATCTGTCAAAAACCTAGTTACTACACTTTAACTACCATAATTTAATTACCGCTTATTTATCACATTATTATAATTGCATGAGGGTGAATAAATGAACGACTACTTGTCACGTAAGTGTTCCTAGCTCAGCAAAAGGTCATGGTTTCCAACCCAGGTGTTATGACTTTGGTTTCATTGACTGCTTTATTTTTGGTTTCTCTGTGTTGGTGTTTTGTGTTTATAGTTTCATGTGCGCGTTTCAATCACGGGTGTAATCAGTGTTATCTGTTTCACCTGCGCCACTCGTCTGCAGTGTATTTCATGGCCAATTGTTTCAGTATTTAAACTCTGTGTGTTTTAGTGTTCTTTGCAAGTCCGTCTTAGTATGTGCTCGCCGGTTTCTAGCGCTGCTAGATTCTAGTCTTGTCCTGTCTAGTTTCCCAGTTACTCTTGTCAGTTTTATTTGCCCCGTTAAGTCTGTGCTATCTGCTACCCGTAGATTTTGGATACCAGTCTGTTCATCTGCTGATCTCCGCTTTCTCGTCCGCTGCTTAAAGACTGCCTTTCCTTCAGCGAACTATGGATTCTCACCGCAGCTCTGTCGCTGTCCAGCTGGGCGGTCCCACGCCTGGGGAGCTGTCCAGCTTCTCCTGTCTGCTCACAGCACCACTAACGCTCTCTCTCTCTCTGCCCGCCTCAGGATCATCTCGCTCGCCTGTCGAGTTGGCGTTGTGCCCTAGTGAGCTGTGGATCTCTCCTGCTGTGTCGTGTGATCTCCTCTCTCTCTCCCACCGTTCGCCTGAGTGTGGCAGTAGCCCGGACGTGTGTGGTCTATCTCAGAAGCCCAGTGTGTGTGTGGTTTCCTTTTTGCCGTCTGCCTCGGAGTGGCCTTTGCGCCCAGACGTGCTACTGACTTTATTACATATTATTTAATAAATATTTTGTCATCTGCTCTGGGATCTCTCTGTCTGTTTTTCACCGTAACACCAGGGAACACGCATTCTGATAAAAAATTATAGTTTGTAATGAACTGTAAGTCTCTTTGGATAAAAGCGTCTGCCATGCATAAATATATATTATAAGAATTTGACACAAAATATACATTTGAAATATTTTATTTGGTTTTTGTAACAAATTCAAACATAGCATGAGAAACCAGACAGCGGAGTAAAGCATTAAACCTAAGTAGTACCGGTTAAGATGACTCATCAGGGTTATCAGGGTTTGTTATCAGGGGTAAAGCTGTTTAAATAAGAACTATATACAAAAAAATTTTTTACAGTGTACGTAAGCAACAGAACAGCTAAATATGCAACAAATGCATTTAACTCTGCATATAATCGAGAAAAAAAACTAAATGATTATCATTCAGATAAACTACTTAAAGCTGCAATCCTTAACCTTTATAAAAGCCATGCTTAAATTGAAATGAAAATAAGTAAAGGCTGATCAGTCAGAGATAATAACATTGTGATATTTCTTGGGCTTGACTGATGCAACTGCACAGTTTAAGTTACTTTTTATACCAGTGCTCTTCAACACAAACACAGTCTTACACCAGTCATTCGTCTTTATATCAGTGACCTTAAATGTTTCATACGGGGGAATCAACACCTCTTTCTGATTAGGAAACTGGGAGTATTTTGACACATCAACACCGTGACAAGTCTCGATTTCAAAACAAGATTCATTTCTGAAATTAGTTGTTACATTCTGATTAAGAGAAAAGGACGCAAATGAGCCAAAACGAATCTCTGTGTTCGTGGTAACATCAAATTTAACACTGGTACCACTAAAAGTTAACTTGCATCCCTGTTGCGTTTTCTTTAGAGTCTCTATTGCTTTTGTCAACCAAAAATGAAGCGAATACCATTTGAATGTCATGTCTGTGTATTTCTGTTTACCGGTCCTAACATCCTCATCGAATTGTCCATATACAATAACACCAGTATACACAGAAATGGCAATTAAATGTTTTTCTTTCAGATTGTCTTTCGGTCCAGAGATCTTTTTTTTACTGTTTTCCCAAACTGTTCCAAAGTCTGATATGTTAGCACGGATTTCTTCAGGTAGATATTTCTTCACCAATTTTTCCATTTCCAATCTACAGCCATCATACCGGTCATCAACTGAATCCTCTTCCATATTTAATGGATATCTCGGTCTTTTAATACCCAGTCTGTCATCCTATATCCAATGAGAAACATTTTAATATGCTTAGTTATAATGTAATCATGATTGTATACTAATATACAGGCTCTTAATTTAATCTTACCTGTCCTAGGACAACTTTAGTGGTGACAATGAGAATAAGAGCTGCAGTGGTCAACATCCTGATTTAGTCTGAATCCTCTGTCACAAGGTGACGATCTTTTTAAGGGCGGAACCAAAGTTAGGGAAGTTTTGGTTCCGCCCGGAAGGTTTCCCTACCGGGCCACAGACGAGGACGGACCTTCTCACTTCCTGGTTTCCAGGACAACAGAATCAGGGCTTGACGAGCCGCAGGTGAGAGGAATGAAGCCAGCGAAGGGTGATTGGAGGCCGTATGGAATAAATAGCTCTGTTAGAACACAGAGAGGAGAAGCGATTGACACGGAGCGATGTACATGTGAAGCAGTTGACACGGGGGAAGCTCCTTTGCCAAAGGCAAATGAAGACACGCACCTTTTGAAGAGCCCGAGGGCTCTGTTGATCCGGCGATCGCTGAAGCGGGCGGAAAGAGGACAGAGCCAAGGAAGGTGAAAGGAAGGCAAGCCGTGGATCTTTTAAAAGGAGCACCCCGAAGAGTGCAGGTCGATTATTCCTGTTGTTGATGTGGATTGTAGCGCTGAGTTGGGCTCACCGGGTACGCTATTTGGGACTGCTGTATTGCTCTCTCTCTCGTCTGGAATATAGACTTACGTTGAAGAAGATACCAAAGACCTTAAAGGTAGGAGAATTAAACGAATACTGACCTTGGACGAAAGCAACGAAGGAAGGAAAAGACGCACCAGTGGGAGTATACGTCTGAGAGAAAGTAGTGTTGGTGGCTGGAAAACGCCCTGTCTGTGCATCTGGAATGATTATAGCATGAAGTAAATCTAGGACGAAGAAAGTACAACAGTTGTGAGTAACCGAATCTTCTTATGGAAGTATTGCGCATGTATTTGACCTGTATATCTTTTTGAGTGTCTCCAAAAGAGAGCGAGCGGCCCTACCCCTGAGCCAGCGTGGTGGGTGAGCCGAAGGGTCTTTGTGTGAAACAGCTCCAGTGACGAAGAACAAACACTAGGCCAAGTTAACATCTCCACATTTCCGTCCAGAGCGAAGGAAAGGAAGACGGGCGTCTATTGTGTGCACTGAGTGGTGGGTGAGTCTTGGATGTAGAAATTTTCACTTGAAGTGGTGCTGTGTAATGCTGTGTATTGCAGTGGGATTGCTGTGGTCTTGTCCGTCGTACCCCCGCCTCCAGTCACTCGCTCCAGAGACGACGAAGAGGGAAAAATGGTCCTAGAGTAAGACCTGTACATAATTATGCTGTGAGTGTGTTTCAGACTTAAAATCACGAAGTGGTATCCCGAAGTATTTTCCCAGCTAAACGCTCGGCGGACTCGAGTTTTGGAGTGGCGGTGAAGAACTGTGCTATTGACGGTGTGTGAGTGTTACCTATAACATTGCTACCTTACCTGTGTCTTTTTACCATCGCAGAGCTTGAGGTGAAGGAGATCCGCCGCCCCGAGGTCTCGACGAAAGGGCGCCCCGGTCCAGTTTTCGATCGACCAACGGGTCTCGAGGAAAGGGCAGCGCTCGACCCGGTGTGCCGGCGTGACGTTTTCTCGCCCCTCTGTGTACCAACGAGCTCGCCGAGAGGGTTTCGGCCCCCGGCGCCACCTAGGGAACCCCTGTCTAGTTGACGCATCACGCAGCCAGCCATCGTAAGTCCGCCACCCTGTTTAAACAAAGCATAACCTATCAAAAACCTGCCAAATCAACAGGGAAGAGGAGTGTGTCGTGAGAGCTGTGCAGAGAGCCATACCGACCTCGAAGTGGTAGCCAGCAGTCATCTGTGGAGAGAGAGAGAGAACCAGCGTGAGCACTGAGATACCGAACTGTGAAGAGAGCCTTACCTGCCGAACGCTGTAGTCAGCGCAGAGGTGAGAGAACCATTGGAGACCGATTCATTGTACCTTTGTGTCCCAGCAGTCATCTGTGGAAAGAGAGAGAGAGCCAGTGTGAGCACTGAGATACCGAACTGTGAAGAGAGCCTTACCTACCAAACGCTGTAGTCAGCGCAGAGGTGAGAGAACCATTGGAGACCGATTCATGGTGCCTTCGTGTCCCAGCAGACATCTGTGGAAAGAGAGAGAGAGCCAGCGTGAACGCTGAGATGCCGAGCTGAGAAGAGAGCCTAGAGGGGCCGTTCTTTTAAGTTTCCCCTTTTCCCCTGCCCTATTTATTATTTTTAACTAAATTAAATAAAGTACATTTTAATTTATGCTTACCTTGTGTGTCTGGTCATTGGGGTGGCTTTGGGAATCTCCTCGAGGTGGAGAAAGGGGCGTGACCTTACTTACATCTGGGTCCACCCCGACTTGTGACAGATTGGAGATCAGATATGAATATAATACAGCGAAGAAGCTGCAAATGACAACAAATACAACATTGTGTTATAAATCCAAAATCTTTGCACACTAGAAAACAGCACATCACAACTTCTTATAGTTTTAAATGTACACATGAAGATGCATTCAATATACTTTATAAAGAGCCATTTTAAAAAAAGCAAAAATATTTCTTTAACTCAAACGTTACCTGCCCAGACAGCAGACGACTAGCGTGAATGTCTAATAATATCTGCAAACTATTAGTTAAAATTCACAGGCATCTTTGGTGGACAAAATCATTTACAGTAACAAACCTTTTCAGATGTTCAGACTTCAGGTGATTTTGTTCCAGGATTCTTCAATTTTCAAAGTATCAAAGTTCAATAAAGTGGATATGATGTTGAGATCTGGCAATGAGCAAGAAACTAAGAGGGTTTTATACTTTTGAAAGTAGTAGGCGGGTCAAAGGTTTCCAAGAAAATGACATCTGAATATTTAATGAGTATTTTTTTATAGTTATCATCTGTATAATGAAGGCTAGATGTCTTACAGTGGAGTCTCTAACGTCATTGCCTGGCAGCCATCTATCTCAGACAGCTTGTAGCTTTGTGTTTTAATGGTGCAGGTACTTTTAAATGATCATAACTTGCTCAATTTAAAAATCTTATGAAAATGATCATAGGATGGTATGGCCAGCAGCCATATCACCCTGTAGCCCAAGACTGGTTGCACACTGAAGCTAAGTAGGGTTAAGCCTGGTTAGTACTTGGATGGGAGACCTTCTTGGAAAACCACGTTGCTGCTGGTAGAGGTGTTAGTGAGACCAGCAGGGGGTGCTCACCGTGTGGTTTGTGTGGGTCCTAACCAAGGGCGTAGGTTTGATTCTGGCATTGGTGGGGACATAAATAAAATGGTCGCATTGCAAAAACTGTTTATCACCGTTTACTTGAAATAAACAACAGACAACTCAGTATGCACTTTACTCAGTGACATCTGACTTGCCACCCCCGGTGCCATCCCAAATTTAATGTACTATAATAAACAATTCGTTATGTCCTAGAGCCTAATAAACAGTAACTGTTAAAGTCTTTGTCAAAAAAAAAAAGAAAATCACAACATATATGAATTCATATTTACTGTATAACAATGAAGAATATGCAATTAATATTTAATTCTTAATTTAATTTTGCCAAAAAAATCCCAGTGTTGAAGTTGGTATGTACTGAACAACGTTTATTAACGTTTCTGTAGTTCACATTAAATCTTCTTTTCATTAACAGACAGTTAATCAGTGTGAAAAAATAGTTTTAAGTTTAAATGTAACCTTACATTATGTCTACATCTGTGCAAGTAATGACCACAGTGCAGTAATGTAAAGTATTCAGCAATCATGACATGAATTCATGTTTTTACCATGTTGAGGTTATTTTCTTTCATGGATTAAGGACCCCCTAAATAACCTTGCCACCCCATTAATATAAGGTTGACAAAAGTTTGCAACTCCTCAGGTTAACATGGGATTGTCGTGTATTGGTGAAAACACTGTCCTTGTGCATGAAACACTTACAGTGGGTATAATAATACTTTCTTCCTCACTTACCTGTAGCCCGAATAATCACGCGCGTCTTGTTGAGTGAACTTTGGCGCGTTGTACAAAGTGAAACCATCCTATCACACGTAGCGAGTAAAGACATAAAAGCTGTGTCCCAATTCAGGGGCTGCGACCTTATAAGCATGCGACCTTAAATATGAGCACTCGGTCTTTCAAGGTGGCAGCCTCAGAAATCCGCGAAGAGAACTGAAATGAGACGGTCTAACCTTGGGATGACCCATAATTGGCGTCACCTGCTGCGCCTGTTAGCAGGACATAGCGGAAACGTTTCTGACTTATTAAAATAAATATGAAATCAGAAAAATATTAATTTAGTTTATAAAATATGACACGTTGATGTAGATTGAACTATTCAACAGTATATTAAATTTAATTAATCAACCTTAGAAATATATGCATCATAAAAATAATAATATTAACACAAAACATAACTTATAATACTAAAACAGTGACAAACTTTTTTTGATAAATACACACTTTTATTTAATGAAGGTTTTAATTGTTTATTTTAGAATATCCAGCCGCCGTTGCAGGCGCGCAATGAATCTTGGGATATCCTCGGCTGCTAAGGATCCATTCGTTCTATCCTTAACATCGCGGAGAAATGAGGACGCATTTTGAGGCTTCATTCTAAGCATCCTTCGAATTGGGACGGCCTTACCAGCCTGAAGTCGCGCTGCTGTGACGCAATCGGTCTTAAAATACGTCCTTACAAGGTCGCAGCCCCTGAATTGGGACACAGCTATAAAGTGATGTGAGTTAGAGCGGCGGGACTCAAGAAATGCTAATCCAATTAGCAATGTGAGTAGAGAGGCGGGACTAAAGAAATGCAAAGCCAATCATATTAGCGATGTGAGCTACGGAGGCGGGCATTGCAGAGAACGAAAGCTGTTAACCGTTTGTGTACCACATAGAGCGTCATTTTTACAGAACGGGATTCCGAAAGATTTCTAATCTCATTTAAATGATTCCTGAAAAAATATAATAAGTAAAAAATAGAAAACACAAGAATAATACGGACATCAGTGGTTATATATAAATACAGATTAATTGTTTGGTCAAAATTATTGCTAGGGACAATTCAGTCTTTCCTGAATATTGCTAGGGACATGTCCCTAGCGTCCCACCCAAAATCTACGCCCATGGTCCTAACACCCCAGTATTGTGATAGGGACACTATACTTTCAAAAAGCACCGTCCTTCGGATGCAAGTTAAACAGAGGCAGGGGCGGACTGGCCATCTGGCACACCGGGCAGTTTCCCGGTGGGCCGACGTACTTTTTGGGCCGATACATCTCATACTATCTCTGTCTGAGCAGCCCCGTTAGCATCTTTTTTTTCTAGACAGACCGGCCCACTGACATTTAAGCAGCAGCCCATTGTGACATTAAGCTGGCCCAATGACTGACCAGCCCAGTCATCGTCCTTTTTAGTAAAGTCACTATTATGAAACATTTAATTGATGACAACAAAATTAAAAATAATGATTTATTAACTTCATAACAACGAATCAATCAATCAGAGTGCAGCTGCTCAATACAACCTTTATTTAATTACAGTTTATCAAACATATCACAAACATATTTGAAATGCAATGTTTGCACTGTCTAGCAATGTGTGTTTATATGTAAACTAAAAAAACATTTTTCTTTATAAAAGTTTGCATATCATAAAGTTTATTGAGTAGGCTTGCATGTTTTTTGGTTGGAGGGCTTTAGAAAAGGTCAAGTGATTTCCGGTAAGGGAACATAGGGACCATCTGCTCACTGTTTTTTGCGTTGCATGGAATTTTTAGGTAAGTAACGTTTGGTGTAATGGCAGACTCCCTAATCACAGTGCCCTGACTGAACAAGGCAGCTGATTGACCTGCAACTCACTCTTATTTATATGATTGTAAAGTAAAATAAAGTTTAAGGGGTGGTTTCCCGGAAAGGGATTAGACTAGTCCAAGACTAAAATAAATGTAAGAGCTGTCCAAACTGAAAACAACTTGCAATGCCATATCTTAAAATACATCAGTGCCCTTAATTTTGCTTCAAAATGCACACAAGTAATGTTTTCAGTAAGGCATGTTTGTTAAAACTAGTTATATTTCCTAACTAAACTAAGGCCTAGTCCTGGCTTAAGCTAATTCACATGTGAACATCAACACCTGATCTCAATCAAACAGCTCTATTAGGATACACTCTTAGAAAGATTTACACATCTTTGTGCATTAAGCTTTTAACATTATGTGTCGCTTTGTGTTGATTTTGTGTTAAAATATAACACAAGTTGTGTTAAAAGTAACACAAAATGTGTTGTTTCAATAATAACACAGAGATGGGTGGAATCCGGGAAAACACATTTAATGTGTTGTCCCAGAATCAACTTTAATGTGTTTTTTAACATGTTTGTTCTAAGAGTGTAGATCAGTAAAAGCTGATGATCAACACTTCCTTTTAAATGCAGTTAGATATTAAATAAACTGATCTGAAATCAGGAAGTTTGCCTGTTGAACAAACCAACAAGGAAAGGTGGCGCTGAAAAGCTCCATGATAAAAACCTTTAGGTTTGGACTGGCAAATACCGATTGCAATATGATTTCCTTCACTCCCACACAAAACTCCACAAGAAGTTTAAAAACATACAGTACAGTGTTGTCATTTGAATTGGTTCTGCACTTGCTCAAATATTACGCCCTAGTTATTTGAGTTAAGTGCTCATTGTAAATATGTATTAATTCAATTATTTTATTTAGTATATTTGTATTTTTTATTGTCGGCTGATTTTTTTGTCTTAATCCATCCCTGTTTATAGAAAACACACACACAAACAGAACTTCCAGATTTTTTTCCAAGCATGTATTCTGGTCTTTATACCAAAGCGGTGTTCGGTGTCTTGTTAATGTCAATTTAGTTTTAACCTAAAAAAATTATTGATTTAATGCTACCAGCAAATACACATTTTACCATCACTGCCATGAAACAGAGCTGTTTACGTCACAAAAGTTTTGCTTCCACCTCCAAACTAGCAGCATGTTCAGCATTATAGACTGAAAAATAAAAAGTTTTTTTTTTATTATACAGAAGATGCAAAAAAGTAATATATTACTTTCTTAATAAATAAAGAAATTAAGTTTAAAAAATCAACATTTTATGGATCTCTTTTATAAATGACACATACAGGCACATCTCATCAGATCTTGACTTATCTTATTTCAGTATCATTTTACTCCACTGCAGTTACATAAGAACAAAAAAAACTCTTAAATTCGATCAGTTAATAAAGATCTGTGAGATTAAACATTACTGGCAGATATGTTTGGATCAGATTAGGGTTGGTCAGTGGTCTTCCAGGAGACAGATTGGATATTGCATGTTTGGTCTTATCACCATAAGTGTGGTTACTTCATGATAAATCAGCAAACGCTGAAGATCAGCACTTTTCCATGTTAAATGAAATAAACTGATCTGAATTTGGTGCATGGATTAATTTCCAGTTTTATATTCCTGGTCGGAGAACCTTGACTCTGTATTTAAAGCAGAAGACGACTTCACTGTGCTTCACACATCGCTGGACTGAACAGTGACTACAATAATATATACTAAACTATAATAAAGTAAAATAATATACTAACAGTGACATCAAAACATCTATGCATTCGTTATAGAGTTAATTTGATCAATACCACATTTTCAATGACCTTGTTCTTCTAATAGAAAAATATAGTTTTCAATTTTTAACTAAATTTTTATAATTCGTTATAGTGAAGTATAAGAAGCAAAGTTTGTGTTTTGATGTCACTGATAGTATATTATTTTACTTTTTTTCAATGGGTAGCCGTCAAACCCAAAATCTTCCTTATCAAAAATCCACCACATGCTGTATGTGTTTGTTTGTCACGAATGTAGACCATGTATGGGCGACTGTGTGGAATGGACTCCTTACCGTTATTTCCTCCTATTTTAAGACTTTTTAAACTATTTAATGGTTATGAGAAACTGTTATTAATGTAGTCTGATGGGGTGCAGGAGTGCAGCAGTAGCAGTGTAGTTATGAACCAAAAGATGCTCATTGTAGTCACTGTTCAGTCCAGCGATGTGTGAAGCACAGTGAAGTCGTCTTCTGCTTTAAATACAGAGTCAAGGGTCTCTGACCATGAAGATAAAGCTGGAAATTAATACATGCACCAAATTCAGATCAGTTTATTTCATTTAACATTGAAAAGTGCTTATCTTCAGCGTTTGCTGATTTATCATGAAGTAACCACACTTATGGTGATAAGACCAAACATGCAATATCCAATCTGTCTCCTGGAAGACCACTGACCAACCCTAATCTGATCCAAACATATCTGCCAGTAATGTTTAATCTCACAGATCTTTATTAACTGATCGAATTTAAGAGTTTTTTCTGTTCTTATGTAACTGCAGTGGAGTAAAATGATAATGAAATAAGATAAGTCAAGATCTGATGAGATGTGCCTGTATGTGTCATTTATAAAAGAGACCCATAAAATGTTGATTTTTTAAACTTAATTTCTTTATTTATTAAGAAAGTAATATATCACTTTTTTGCATCTTCTGTATAATAAAAAAACCTTTTTATTTTTCAGTCTATAATGCTGAACATGCTGCTAGTTTGGAGGTGGAAGCAAAACTTTTGTGATGTAAACAGCTCTGTTTCATGGCAGTGATGGTAAAATGTGTATTTGCTGGTAGCATTAAATCAATAATTTTTTTTTAAGTTAAAACTATATCAATTAAAATTGTACAGATATACTTTGTAAGACATAAAAAAAACTAAACATAAAGAAAAGTAGCATTTATTGGACTAAATACAGAGCATTTCAGTTATGCACTGCAAGTTGTTTGGGATAAAAGCGTCTGCCAAATCCATTAATGTAAATGGAATAAAAAATAGGCATTCAAGTACAGTAACTTAATAAGAAAAGACCTTAAAATGTTTTTCAATATTGCTTTAAAGAGCATCTATTATCCGATTCATGATTTTAAATTGCCTTTGGTGTGTAAGGGTGTATTGGTAAATGTTAATGATATGCAAAGGTAGGAATCCCAAAGTAAACAATGACGTGAGTTACAGTTTAACCTCCAGCTTAAATCTCTTTTCTTGGACTACAATAAACACACGGATTGTAGGAAAACAGTTTCCTTCCTCAGCCTGCTGACGTGGACACGACGGTCATTATCACAATTCCTCCCGCTTCTGACATTCCTGTACGTAATTTATGTTTTCATATTTAAAACCTTTACTACCGACTAAATCACGATTCAAACACGAGTTTTTTGCAGTGCAGAGTAGCGCTTGTTTGTCGTTTCTACAAACACAAATGCAAACATGATTTTAATGTTTTAGTATTCTTAACCTAACAATCTGTTACATTCTCTACACAAAATAGCATTGTTTTTAGCAATGTAATAAGTGCTCTTATTCAATTTTATTTCTGTAGCGCTTTTCACAATTGTTCATCGTACCAAAGCAGCTTCACATAAGAACACAAAAAAGCAAAGAACAACAAAGCATATCACTTTTAAATATAGTTTAGGATGGAGTACTTGAAGTTACATGGATTTATTTCTTATTTAAATAATGTAATAATTTTCCCACTCCAGTTATGAACACACATTGAATACATAATAAAAGTCTATTTGTGTCCTGCAAATGTCCTGACAGATAAAATATTGTGTAATATAATTTTCATTATTCACTTTTGTTAGAAATAGAATAGTGTTTTATGTAATATTTCAATTCCTAACTATACACTAGTATTTATGTAATAATAAAGAAGTTATTTGATTAAGGTGATATCTTTGATTTGCACTGCATTACATAGTTAATAAATGGTATTGAGTAGGCCTGCAACAGTGCAGTAGTGTCAAAATACATGCATGCAGGACAAAATGTGCATGTGTGGACACAGCCACCCAATTGACTCTACAAAATGTGGAAGGGAAACTATTTGTAGGTGGTGCTAAATTTGACAGTGAAAGTGAACCTGCTGAGTATCAAATAGTGAAAATATTAGCATTATAATAGATTATAGAATTAAATAAACAGTATGCAAAATACTATAAAACATTTAGCTCCAATACCTGATTCTGATAACAATAAGGTACTTGAGTCAAGTAATGTATTGTAAATAAGTCACGGCTAAAGAAGTTGCAGTCACTTTGCTTTGTTGCCCTTCAGCAGTGACATTCACGATACAACACAGCCTCCTCTACATTATTGCTTATACATTAACTTGCAATGTGCACTGTTCATTTGCATTGTAAGGTCTTGCTTTATCTAGAGCAGTGATTCTCCTCAAGAGGGCCTCAATAAACTTCCAAGGGGGCCTCGAGATGACCTACAATTAAATATCAAGATATTTTGTAGTTTCGTTATTTTTGTAATATTTTTTGCAATATTTTTTGTAATATTTTTTGTAATAATTACATACAATCTGTCTAGTTATGCTAAGCTCTAGTACAGGTGTAGGCAACGTCGCTCCTGGAGTGCCAACGTCCTGCCGTGTGTAAGAAACTATGGTTATACAAATTGTTATCAATCTGTCAAAAACCTAGTTACTACACTTTAACTACCATAATTTAATTATCGCTTATTTATCACATTATTATAATTGCATGAGGGCGAGTAAATGAACGACTACTTGTCACGTAAGTGTTCCTGTAGCTCAGCAAAAGGTCATGGTTTCCAACCCAGGGAACACGCATACTGATAAAAAATTATATTTTGTAATGAACTGTAAGTCTCTTTGGATAAAAGCGTCTGCCAAATGCATAAATATCTATGATAAGAATTTGACACAAAATATACATTTGAAATATTTTATTTGGTTTTTGTAACAAATTCAAACATAGCATGAGAAACCAGACAGAGGAGTAAAGCATTAAAACTAAGTAGTACCGGTCAAGATGACTCATCAGGGTTATCAGGGTTTGTTATCAGGGGTAAAGCTGTTTAAATAAGAACTATATACAAAAAAATATGAATATATTTATTTATTCTACTGTACCTACTTTATTTTATCTTGTCAAGAGATGAGTTGCTACAACAAATGAAGTTGACTTATTTCAACTATATTTTGTAATTTTTCACAACTCATTTCAAGGTAAATAATAGTAAATTAAAATGACTTGTACATCCGATTTGATTAAACTAAACAATTTAAGACAGCAAAGATTTTTTTACAGTGCACGCAGGTGATAGAACAGCTAAATATGCTACAAATGCATTTAACTCTGCATATAATCGAGAAAAAAACCTAAATGATTATCATTCAGATAAACTACTTAAAGCTGCAATCCTTAACCTTTATAAAAGCCATGCTTAAATTGAAATGAAAATATGTAAAGGCTGATCAGTCAGAGATAATGACGTTGTGATATTTCTTGGGCTTGACTGATGCCAGGGCACAGTTTAAATAACTTTTTATACCAGTGCTCTTCAACTCAACCACAGTGTTACACCAGTCACCCTTCTGACCTGTCCTGATATTAGTGACTTTAAATTTCTCATATGGGGGAATCAACACCTCTTTCTGATTAGGAAACTGGGAGTATTTTGACACATCAGCCCCGTGACAAGTCTCGATTTCAAAACAAGTTTCATTTCCAAAATTAGTTGTTACTTTACGATCAAAAGAAGAGGTCGCAAATGAGCCAAAACGAATCTCTGTGTTATTGACATCTTCAAATGTAACACTGGTACTACGAAAAGTTTTCTTGCATCCCTCTTGCGTTCTCTTTAGAGTCTCTATTGCTTGTGTCAACCAAAAATGAAGCGAATACCATTTGAATGTCTTGTCTGTGTATTTCTGTTTACCGGTCCTAACATCCTCATCGAATTTTGTATATACAATAACACCAGTATACACAGAAATGGCAATTAAATGATCTCTTTCCAGATTGTGTTTTGGTCCAGAGATCTTTTTTTTACTGTTTTCCCAAACTGTTCCAAAGTCTGATATGTTAGCACGGATTTCTTCAGGTAGATATTTCTTCACCAATTTTTCCATTTTCCCTCTACAGCCATTATACTGGTCATCAACTGAATCCTCTTCCATATTTAATGGATATCTCTGTCTTTTAATACCCAGTCGGTCATCCTATATCCAATGAGAAACATTTTAATACGCTTAGTAATAATGTAATCATGATTGTATACTAATATACAGGCTCTTAATTTAATCTTACCTGTCCTAGGACAACTTTAGTGGTGACAATGAGAATAAGAGCTGCAGTGATCAACATCATGATTTAGTCTGAATCCTCAGATGAACAACGAATGGAGATCAGGTATGAATATAATACAGCGAAGAAGCTGCAAATGACAACAAATACAACATTGTGTTATAAATCCAAAATCTTTGCACAATAGAAAACAGCACATCACAACTTTTTATAGTTTTAAATGTACACATGAAGATGCATTCAATATACTTTATAAAGAGCCATTTAAAAAAAGCAAAAATATTTCTTTAACTCAAGCGTTACCTGCCCAGACAGCAGACGACTAGCGTGAATGTCTAATAATATCTGCAAACTATTAGTTAAAATTCACAGGCATCTTTGGTGGACAAAATCATTTACAGTAACAAACCTTTTCAGATGTTCAGACTTCAGGTGATTTTGTTCCAGTATTCTTCAATTTTCAAAGTATCAAAGTTCAGTAAAGTGGATATAATGTTGAGATCTGGCAATGAGCAAGAAACTAAGAGGGTTTTATACTTTTGAAAGTAGTAGGCGGGTCAAAGGTTTCCAAGAAAATGACATCTGAATATTTAATGAGTATTTTTTATAGTTATCATCTGTATAATGAAGGCTAGATGTCTTACAGTGGAGTTTAACGTCATTGCCTGGCAGCCATCTATCTCAGACAACTTGTAGCATTGTGTTTTAATGGTGCAGGTACTTTTAAATGATCATAACTTGCTCAATTTAAAAATCTTATGAAAATGATCATACTACAGTATGGCCTGCAGCCATATCACCCTGTAGCCCAAGACTGGTTGCACACTGAAGCTAAGTAGGGTTAAGCCCTTCTGGGATGGGAGACCTTCTTGGAAAGCCACGTTGCTGCTAGTGAGACCAGCAGGGGGTGCTCACCGTGTGGTTTGTGTGGGTCCTAACACCCCAGTATTGTGATAGGGACACTATACTTTCAAAAAGCACCGTCCTTCGGATGACAAGTTAAACAGAGGCAGGGGCGGACTGGCCATCTGGCACACTGGGCAGTTTCCCGGTGGGCCGACATACTTTTTGGGCCGATACATCTCATACTATCTCTGTCTGAGCAGCCCCGTTAGCGTCTTTTTTTCTAGACAGACCGGCCCACTGACATTTAAGCAGCAGCCCATTGTGACATTAAGCTGGTCCAATGACTGACCAGCCCAGTCATCGTTCTTTTTTAGTAAAGTCACTATTATGAAACATTTAATTGATGACAACAAAATAAAAAATAATGATTTAATAACTCCATAACAACGAATCAATCAATCAGAGTGCAGCTGCTCAATACAACCTTTATTTAATTACAGTTTATCAAACATACCATAAACATATTTGAAATGCAATGTTTGCACTGTCTAGCAATGTGTGTTTATATGTAAACTAAAACAAAATTTTGCATATCATAAAGTTTATTGAGTAGGCTTGCATGTTTTTCGGTTGGAGGGCTTTAGAAAAGGTCAAGTGATTTCCGGTAAGGGAACATAGGGACCATCTATGCTCACTGTTTTTTTGCGTTGCTTGGAATTTTTAGGTAACTAACGTTTGGTGTAATGGCAGACTCCCTAATCACAGTGCCCTGACTGAACAAGGCAGCTGATTGTTGAGTGGAATAAACTCAACATGTATAACATTAAAGCATGTCTGATTTATGAAAGCTCTTTAATTGCATTTTAATGTACTAGATTGAAATAAAGGCAAATCTTTATCACTTCATGAGTCTGTTTAAATTATTTCTGCAACTACAACCTACAGTACAGTACATAATCTAGCTGTAATACAAATGTTCACAGCAGGCCACCTTCTGGTGAAAGTTTATACCACTGTTTAAAATAACTAGAGATAAACAGCATAAACTATCAATATTATCCAACCAATGACAAACTATTTTAATAACTGATACTGCAGTAAAGTATTGACACTTAATGTTATAAAACAATAATATTAGCTCCAGAGTTTATCCAAGAGTTTTTGTAACTACAAATCTTTAAGTAACACAACCCAACTTTAATCTAGAGATCCTCTTGAATTTTTAGTGAAGTATTCTTGAATTCTTTTGAGAGTTTTCATCTCATGAAACTTCCGAAATAAGATTTTCTGGTTGGTTTTTTGCACCAATCAAAGCCAAACATTAAAGGAACAGTATGTAAGAAATGTATATCAATTAATCATAAAATGGCCTTGATATGTCACAATACATTAAGAAATCATTTTCATTTCAAATACTTATATCACTCACAACAGTGGTCTGGCCAGGATATTGTCATTTAAAAAGTGAAGTTGCAGCCCTCAACAGATATTGTCATGTTGTGTATTGGCCACCAGTTGTGTGATTGCAGTACCAGTTTTGCCCGCAAATGAGTTAAAATCTCCCAGAATCTAGAGCGTGCGAACAAAAGTGTGCATGCGACACAGTGCTCCAAATGGCAGAGAGGGAGGGGGAGACCTTGCGTGTGTGCGCTAGTGTGCCTCATTAAGCGCATGTAAGACAGAGAGAGCATCCTGATTGGCCTGTTTCGGTAAATCAACCAATCAATTTTCAATGTGGGCGGGTTTTTATCTCTTCTCCCAAAGCAAATTTATTTGTGTATCTAGAAACAGAAGCTCCATGGCAGAGGGACAGTGCCCCAAAAAATGAAAATATAAAACGCATTTTACACAAAAGTGTACCCCTGTCTAATAAGTGTAAAAAATAATGTCAACCTTGCACGCTATGTAACAGTGACTTTAGCTTTGCCCAAGGTGGGTTATATGATTGCAAAAGACATGTTGAGGTGAGTTCAACAAGTTTAATTTCATGTGCATTTTTTTTAGGCCGGCTAACTTAGGTGCCAAGGCTACATAAAAACAACAAACTCCTTAGACCTGTTTAAAGTTGCAATGGAATATAAATAAGAACAGTAACAATTGATCTACTTATTTTAATATAGTTAACAAATAATTGAGTAACACTACAATAAGGTTAATTTGTTAACATAAGTTTACTACATTAATTAACATGAACTAATGAATTGCACTTCTAAAGCATTTTTTTATCTTTGTTAATGTTCATTTAAATATTTACTAATACAGTATTCAAATATTGTTAACATTAGTTAATGCACTGCGAACTAACATGAACAAACTATGGACAGCTGTATTTTTTTTAACTGATGTTAACAAAAATTAACAAATACAGTAACAAATGTACTGCTCATGGTTAGTTCATGTTATTTAAGACCATATCGGCATACAAGTAAAGTCATGTTCTTTGGCTAAATGTTATATTCTTGTCCTTATTTCTTTTATTCTCCTGGGGGGAGTGGCTGGGTGTGTGGAAGGGGTTTTCAAGATACCTCCCTGAAATGACTTTTTGCAGGTTGGGATGTCTGCATCATACACAGCTCACCACCACAAACAGCATCAATGTATAAAAGCATGTCAGCACGGTGAAGAGGTTCAATTTCACAAGACTAAGGGGTGGTTTCCCGAACAGGGATTAGACTAGTCCTAGATTAAAATAAATGTTAGAGCTGTCCAAACTGAAAACAACTTGCAGTGACATATCTTAAAATACATCAGTGCCCTTTGTTTTGCCTCAAAATGCACACAAGTAATGTTTTCAGTAAGGCATGTTTGTTAAAACTAGTTATATTTCCTAATTAAACTAAGGCCTAGTCCTGGCTTAAGCTAATCCCTGTCCGTGAAACAACCCCTAAAAGTTCACTGTGAACATCAACACCTGATCTCAATCAAACAGAGCTCTATTAGGATACACTCTTAGAAAGATTTACACATCTTTGTGCATTAAGCTTTTAACACATTATGTGTCGCTTTGTGTTGATTTTGTGTTAAAAGTAACACAAAATGTGTTGTTTCAACAATAACACAGAAATGGGTGGATTCCGGGAAAACACATTTAATGTGTTGTCCCAGAATCAACTTTAATGTGTTTTTTAACATGTTTGTTCTAAGAGTGTAGATCAGTAAAAGCTGATGATCAACACTTCCTTTAAAATGCAGTTAGATATTAAATAAACTGATCTGAAATCAGGAAGTTTGCTTGTTAAACAAACCAACAAGGAAAGGTGGCGCTGAAAAGCTCCATGATAAAAACCTTTAGGTTTGGACTGGCAAATACCGATTGCAATAGGATTTCCTTCACTTCCACACAAAACTCCACAAGAAGTTTATAAACATACAGTACAGTGTTGGCAGAGTCGGCTGATTTTTTGTCTTAATCCATCCCTGTTTATAGAAAACACACACACAAACAGAACTTCCAGATTTTTTTCCAAGCATGTATTCTGGTCTTTATACCAAAGCGGTGTTCGGTGTCTTGTTAATGTCAATTTAGTTTTAACCTAAAAAAATATTGATTTAATGCTACCAGCAAATACACATTTTACCATCACTGCCATGAAACAGAGCTGTTTACATCACAAAAGTTTTGCTTCCACCTCCAAACTAGCAGCATGTTCAGCATTATAGACTGAAAAATAAAAAGTTTTTTTATTATACAGAAGATGCAAAAAAGTAATATATTACTTTCTTAATAAATAAAGAAATTAAGTTTAAAAAATCAACATTTTATGGATCTCTTTTATAAATGACACATACAGGCACATCTCATCAGATCTTGACTTATCTTATTTCAGTATCATTTTACTCCACTGCAGTTACATAAGAACAGAAAAAAAACTCTTAAATTCGATCAGTTAATAAAGATCTGTGAGATTAAACATTACTGGCAGATATGTTTGGATCAGATTAGGGTTGGTCAGTGGTCTTCTAGGAGACAGATTGGATATCACTGAAATAAGCATGCATGTTTGGTCTTATCACCATAAGTGTGGTTACTTCATGATAAATCAGCAAATGCTTTAACTTTTCAATGTTAAATGAAATAAACTGATCTGAATTTGGTGCATGGATTAATCTGGGGACTTCAATACTATTAAGTCCGTTGCATTCTCTTTCCTATTTTCTTACCATTTTCGCGTCGGTTTAGGGTTAGATTTACATAATGACATCCCTACCCAAACCTTTCCCTAACCCCAATGCCAGGCGACAACTGTTTAATTTTGCGTACCTAATAGTATTGAAGTCCCCAGTTCGTCAAAAAATGACGCGAAAGGTATACCCTCCGCGTCAACATATTGACGCATGGTCAAGTGTCGTCAAATATTGACGCCATGGGTGTGAGACCGTGTTAGCTTTATCTTCCTGGTCGGAGACCCTTTATAAAGCAGAAGACGACTTCACTGTGCTTCACACATCGCTGGACTGAACAGTGACTACAATAATATATACTAAAAAATAATAAAGTAAAATAATATACTATCAGTGACATCAAAACATCTATGCATTGGTTATAGAGTTAATTTGATCAATACCACATTTTCAATGACCTTGTTCTTCTAATAGAAAAATTTAGTTTTCAATTTTTAACTAAGCTTTTATAATTCGTTATAGTGAAGTTTAAGAAGGAAAGTTTGTGTTTTGATGTCACTGATAGTATATTATTTTACTCACTCTTTTTTTCAGTGGGTAGCCGTCAAACCCAAAATCTTCCTTATCAAAAATCCACCATATGCTGTATGTGTTTGTTTGTCACGAATGTAGACCATGTATGGGCGGCTGTGTGGAATGGACTCCTTACCGTTATTTCCTCCTATTTTAAGACTTTTAAATCTATTTAAACGGTTATGAGAAACTGTTATTAGTGTAGTCTGATGGGGTGCAGGAGTGCAGCAGTAGCAGTGTAGTTATGAACCAAAAGATGCTCATTGTAGTCACTGTTCAGTCCAGCGATGTGTGAAGCACAGTGAAGTCGTCTTCTGCTTTAAATACAGAGTCAAGGGTCTCTGACCAGGAAGATAAAGCTGGAAATTAATCCATGCACCAAATTCAGATCAGTTCATTTCATTTAACATTGAAAAGTGCTGATCTTATTTATCATGAAGTAACCACACTTATGGTGATAAGACCAAACATGCATGCTTATTTCAGCGATATCCAATCTGTCTCCTGGAAGACCACTGACCAACCCTAATCTGATCCAAACATATCTGCCAGTAATGTTTAATCTCACAGATCTTTATTAACTGATCGAATTTAAGAGTTTTTTCTGTTCTTATGTAACTGCAGTGGAGTAAAATGATACTGAAATAAGATAAGTCAAGATCTGATGAGATGTGCCTGAATGTGTCATTTATAAAAGAGATGTTTTTTTAACTTAATTTCTTTATTAAGAAAGTAATATATTACTTTTTTGCATCTTCTGTATAGTAAAAAAACCTTTTTATTTTTCAGTCTATAATGCTGAACATGCTGCTAGTTTGGAGGTAGAAGCCAAACTTTTGTGATGTTTCATGGCAGTGATGGTAAAATGTGTATTTGCTGGTAACATTAAATCAATAATTTTTATGTTAAAACAGTTCAAATTGTAGAGATATCCTTTGTAAGACAAAAAAAAAAAACATTTATAGTAACAAACCTTTTCAGATGTAAAGACCCTCGGGTGAATTTGGTTCCAGTAAGAAGTTTCAATGTATTAAACTTGAAAGTTCAGTAGAGTTTACAGAATGTTGCATACTTGCATGCACGAATGAGAAACAACTTATTGGGTTTTATATTTGAAATAATATTCAGACCAAAGGCACTCAATTATAAGAATCATAGTTTATTATCAAGATATTTCGTAGTTTTCATTATTTTTGTAATATTTTTTGTAATAATTACATAAAATCTGTCTAGTTATGCCAAGCTCTAGTACAGGTGTAGGCAACATCGCTCCTGAAGTACCAACGTCCTGCCGTGTGTAAGAAACTATGGTAATACGAATTGTTATCAATCTGTCAAAAACCTTGTTACTACACTTTAACTACCATAATTTAATTATCGCTTATTTATCACATTATTATAATTGCATGAGGGCGAGTAAATGAACGACTACTTGTCACGTAAGTGTTCCTGTAGCTCAGCAAAAGGTCATGGTTTCCAACCCAGGGAACACGCATACTGATAAAAAATTATAGTTTGTAATGAACTGTAAGTCTCTTTGGATAAAAGCGTCTGCCAAATGCATAAATATATATGATAAGAAGTTGACACAAAATATACATTTGAAATATTTTATTTGGTTTTTGTAACAAATTCAAACATAGCATGAGAAACCAGACAGCGGAGTAAAGCATTAAACCTAAGTAGTACCGGTCAAGATAACTCATCAGGGTTATCAGGGTTTGTTATCAGGGGTAAAGCTGTTTAAATAAGAACTATATACAAAAAATATAAATGTATTTATTTATTCTACTGTACCTACTTTATTTTATCTTGTCAAGAGATGAGTTGCTACAACAAATGAAGTTGACTTATTTCAACTATATTTTGTAATTTTTCACAACTCATTTCAAGGTAAATAATAGTAAATTAAAATGACTTGTATATCCGATTTTATTAAACTAAACAATTTAAGGCAGCAAAGATTTTTTACAGTGTACATAAGTGACAGAACAGCTAAATATGCAACAAATGCATTTAACTTTGCATATAATCGAGAAAAAAACCTAAATGATTATCATTCACACAAACTACTTAAAGCTGCAATCCTTAACCTTTATAAAAGCCATGCTTAAATCGAAATGAAAATATGTAAAGGCTGATCAGTCAGAAATAATGACATTGTGCTATTTAATTTACTTGAACAATGCACAGTTTAAATTACTTTTTATACCAGTGCTCTTCAACTCAAACACAGTGTTACACCAGTCACCCTTCTGACCTGTCCTGATATTAGTGACTTTAAATTTCTCATATGGGGGAATCAACACCCCTTTCTGATTAGGAAACTGGGAGTATTTTGACACATCAACACCGTAACAAGTCTGGATTTCAAAACAAGATTCATTTCCGAAATTAGTTGTTTCATTACGATCAATAGAAGAGGTCGCAAATGAGCCAAAACGAATCTCTGTGTTATTGACACCTTCAAATGTAACATTGGTACTACGAAAAGTTAACTTGCATCCCTGTTGCGTTCTCTTCAGAGTCTCTATTGCTCGTGTCAACCAAAAATGAAGCGAATACCATTTGAATGTCATGTCTGTGTATTTCTGTTTACCAGTCCTAACATCCTCATTGAATTTTCTATATACAATAACACCAGTATACACAGAAATGGCAATTAAATGTTTTTCTTTCAGATTGTGTTTTGGTCCAGAGATGTTATTTGTACTGTTTTCCCAAACTTTTCCAAAGCCTGATATGTTAGCAGTGATTTCTTCAGGTAGATATTTCTTCACCAAGTTTGTCATGTTCAATCTACAGCCATCATACCGGTCATCAACTGAATTCTCTGACATATTTAATGAATATCTCGGTCTTTTAATACCCAGTCTGTCATCCTATATCCAATGAGAAACATTTTAATATGCTTAGTAATAATGTAATCATGATTGTATACTAATATACAGGCTCTTAATTTAATCTTACCTGTCCTAGGACAACTTTAGTGGTGACAATGAGAATAAGAGCTGCAGTGGTCAACATCTTGATTTAGTCTGAATCCTCAGATGCACAACGAATGGAGATCAGGTATGAATATAATACAGCGAAGAAGCTGCAAATGACAATAAAAATACAACATTGTGTTATAAATCCAAAATTTTTGCACAATAGAAAACAGCACATCACAAC
Source organism: Misgurnus anguillicaudatus (assembly GCF_027580225.2). Lineage (NCBI taxonomy): Eukaryota > Metazoa > Chordata > Actinopteri > Cypriniformes > Cobitidae > Misgurnus > Misgurnus anguillicaudatus. The sequence continues at coordinate 10,208,286 of NW_027395279.1, forward strand.
TTTTTATAGTTTTAAATGTACACATGAAGATGCATTCAATATACTTTATAAAGAGCCATTTTAAAAAAAGCAAAAATATTTCTTTAACTCAAGCGTTACCTGCCCAGACAGCAGACGACTAGCGTGAATGTCTAATAATATCTGCAAACTATTAGTTAAAATTCACAGGCATCTTTGGTGGACAAAATCATTTACAGTAACAAACCTTTTCAGATGTTCAGATTTCAGGTGATTTTGTTCCAGGATTCTTCAATTTTCAAAGTATCAAAGTTCAGTAAAGTGGATATGATGTTGAGATCTGGCAATGAGCAAGAAACTAAGAGGGTTTTATACTTTTGAAAGTAGTAGGCGGGTCAAAGGTTTCCAAGAAAATGACATCTGAATATTTAATGAGTATTTTTTTATAGTTATCATCTGTATAATGAAGGCTAGATGTCTTACAGTGGAGTTTAACGTCATTGCCTGGCAGCCATCTATCTCATACAACTTCTAGCATTGTGTTTTAATGGTGCAGGTACTTTTAAATGATCATAACTTGCTCAATTTAAAAATCTTATGAAAATGATCATACGATGGTATGGCCAGCAGCCATATCACCCTGTAGCCCAAGACTGGTTGCGCACTGAAGCTAAGTAGGGTTAAGCCTGGTTAGTACTTGGATGGGAGACCTTCTGGGAAAACCACGTTGCTGCTAGTGAGACCAGCAGAGGCTGCTCACCGTGTGGTTTGTGTGGGTCCTAACACCCCAGTGTTGTGAAAGGGACACTATACTTTCAAAAAGCACCGTCCTTCGGATGACAAGTTAAATAGAGGCAGGGGCGGACTGGCCATCTGGCACACCGGGCAGTTTCCCGGTGGGCCGATGTACTTTTTGGGCCGATACATCTCATACTATCTCTGTCTGAGCAGCCCCGTTAGCGTCTTTTTTTCTAGACAGACGGGCCCACTGACATTTAAGCAGCAGCCCATTGTGACATTAAGCTGGCCCAATGACTGACCAGCCGAGTCATCGTCCTTTTTTAGTAAAGTCACTATTATGAAACATTTAATTGATGACAACAAAATAAAAAATAATGATTTAATAACTCCATAACAACAAATCAATCAATCAGAGTGCAGCTGCTCAATACAACCTTTATTTAATTACAGTTTATCAAACATCACAAACATATTTGAAATGCAATGTTTGCACAATGTGTGTTTATATGTAAACTAAAACAAACATTTTTCTTAATAAAAGTTTGCATATCATAAAGTTTATTGAGTAGGCTTGCATGTTTTTCGGTTGGAGGGCTTTAGAAAAGGTCAAGTGATTTCCGGTAAGGGAACATAGGGAACATCTATGCTCACTGTTTTTTGCGTTGGACTTTTTAGGTAACTAACGCTTGGTGTAATGGCAGACTCCCTAATCACAGTGCCCTGACTGAACAAGGCAGCTGATTGCACCTGCACTCACTTTTATTTATATGATTGTAAAGTAAAATAAAGTTTAAGGGGTGGTTTCCCGGAAAGGGATTCGACTAGTCCTAGATTAAAATAAATGTTAGAGCTGTCCAAACTGAAAACAACTTGCAGTGAATTATCTTAAAATACATCAGTGCCCTTTGTTTTGCCTCAAAATGCACACAAGTAATGTTTTCAGTAAGGGATGTTTGTTAAAACTAGTTAAATTTCCTAATTAAACTAAGGCCTAGTCCTGGATTAAGCTAATCCCTGTCCGTGAAACCACCCCTAAAAGTTCACTGTGAACATCAACACCTGATCTCAATCAAACAGAGCTCTATTAGGATACACTCTTAGATAGATTTACACATCTTTGTGCATTAAGCTTTTAACACATTATGTGTCGCTTTGTGTTGATTTTGTGTTAAAATATAATACAAGTTGTGTTAAAAGTAACACAAAATGTGTTGTTTCAATAATAACACAGAGATGGGTGGATTCCGGGAAAACACATTTAATGTGTTGTCCCAGAATCAACTTTAATGTGTTTTTTAACACATTCGTTCTAAGAGTAAAAGCTGATGATCAACACTTCCTTTTAAATGCAGTTAGATATTAAATAAACTGATCTGAAATCAGGAAGTTTGCCTGTTGAACAAACCAACAAGGAAAGGTGGCGCTGAAAAGCTCCATGATAAAAACCTTTAGGTTTGGACTGGCAAATACCGATTGCAATATGATTTCCTTCACTCCTACACAAAACTCCACAAGAAGTTTATAAACATACAGTACAGTGTTGTCATTTGAATTGGTTCTGCACTTGCTCAAATATTACGCCCTAGTTATTTGAGTTAAGTGCTCATTGTAAATATGTATTCATTCAATTATTTTTTGAATTATTTTATTGTCGGCTGATTTTTTGTTTTAATCCATCCCTGTTTATAGACAACACACACACGAACAGAAGTTCCAGATTTTTTTCCAAGCAAGTATTCTGGTCTTTATACCAAAGCGGTGTTCGGTGTCTTGTTAATGTCAATTTAGATTTAACCTTAAAAAAATATTGATTTAATGCAACCAGCAAATACACATTTTACCATCACTGCCATGAAACAGAGCTGTTTACATCACAAAAGTTTTGCTTCCACCTCCAAACTAGCAGCATGTTCAGCATTATAGACTAAAAAATAAAAAGTTTTTTTTTTTTATTATACAGAAGATGCAAAAAAGTAATATATTACTTTCTTAATAAATAAAGAAATTAAGTTAAAAAAAATCAACATTTTACGGATCTCTTTTATAAATGACACATACAGGCACATCTCATCAGATCTTGACTTATCTTATTTCAGTATCATTTTACTCCACTGCAGTTACATAAGAACAAAAAAAACTCTAAAATTCGATCAGTTAATAAAGATCTGTGAGATTAAACATTACTGGCAGATATGTTTGGATCAGATTAGGGTTGGTCAGTGATCTTCCAGGAGACAGATTGGATATCGCTGACACAAGCATGCATGTTTGGTCTTATCACCATAAGTGTGGTTACTTCATGATAAATCAGCAAATGCTTTAACTTTTCAATGTTAAATGAAATTAACTGATCTGAATTTGGTGCATGGATTAATTTCCAGTTTTATCTTCCTGGTCGGAGACCCTTGACTCTGTATTTAAAGCAGAAGACGACTTCACTGTGCTTCACACATCGCTGGACTGAACAGTGACTACAATAATATATACTAAAAAATAATAAAGTAAAATAATATACTAACAGTGACATCAAAACATCTATGCATTGGTTATAGAGTTAATTTGATCAATACCACATTTTCATTGACCTTGTTCTTCTAATAGAAAAATTTAGTTTTCACTTTTTAACTAAGCTTTCATAATTCGTTATAGTGAAGTATAAGAAGCAAAGTTTGTGTTTTGATGTCACTGATAGTATATTATTTTACTCACTCTTTTTTTCAGTGGGTAGCCGTCAAACCCAAAATCTTCCTTATCAAAAAGTCCACCATATGCTGTATGTGTTTGTTTGTCACGAATGTAGACCATGTATGGGCGACTGTGTGGAATGGACTCCTAACCATTATTTCCTCCTATTTTAAGACTTTTTAAACTATTTAAACGGTTATGAGAAACTGTTATTAGTGTAGTCTGATGGGGTGCAGGAGTGCAGCAGTAGCAGTGTAGTTATGAACCAAAAGATGCTCATTGTAGTCACTGTTCAGTCCAGCGATGTGTGAAGCACAGTGAGATCGTCTTCTGCTTTAAATACAGAGTCAAGGGTCTCCGACCAGGAAGATAAAGCTGGAAATTAATCCATGCATCAAATTCAGATCAGTTTATTTTATTTAACATTGAAAAGTGCTGATCTTCAGCGTTTGCTGATTTATCATGAAGTAACCACACTTATGGTGATAAGACCAAACATGCATGCTTATTTCAGCGATATCCAATCTGTCTCCTGGAAGACCACTGACCAACCCTAATCTAATCCAAACATATCTGCCAGTAATGTTTAATCTCACAGATCTTTATTAACTGATCGAATTTAAGAGTTTTTTCTGTTCTTATGTAACTGCAGTGGAGTAAAATGATACTGAAATAAGATAAGTCAAGATCTGATGAGATGTGCCTGTATGTGTCATTTATAAAAGAAATCCGTAAAATGTAGATTTTTTTTACTTAATTTCTTTATTTATTAAGAAACTAATATTACTTTTTTGCATCTTCTGTATAATAAAAAAAACCTTTTTATTTTTCAGTCTATAATGCTGAACATGCTGCTAGTTTGGAGGTGGAAGCAAAACTTTTGTGATGTAAACAGCTCTGTTTCATGGCAGTGATGGTAAAATGTGTATTTGCTGGTAGCATTAAATCAATATTTTTTTTTGTTTAAAACTATATCAATTAAAATTGTACAGATATCCTTTGTAAGACCAAAAAAAAACATTTATAGTAACAAACCTTTTCAGATGTAAAGGCCTTCGGGTGAATTTGGTTTCTGTAAGAAGTTTCAATGTATTAAACTGAAAGTTCAGTAGAGTTTACAGAATGTTGCATACTTGCATGCACGAATGAGAAACAACTTATTGGGTTTTATATTTGAAATAATATTCAGACCAAAGGCACTTAATTATAAGAATCCGTTCTTAAGAGAACTGAATATTTCTAAATATGAAGTTCCCACTATTGCAAGTGTGGATGTTTTCAGGACACAAATAGACTTTTATGCTGACTTCACAACATAAGTACACATGCTTTTATTGTGTTCCACAGTTACAAGAGCAGATAAACAAAACCCTGCTGCATTATATTATTTCTCATCAGTTCTAATAGTTTTTTTTTTTTTTGAGGCAAAAATGACAAAAGCAAAAAAAGTAGCATTTATCGGACTAAATACAGAGCATTTCAGTTATGCACTGCAAGTTGGTTGGAATAAAAGCGTCTGCCAAATCCATTAATGAAAATGGAATTAAAAAATAGGCATTCAAGTACAGTTACTTAATAAGAAACGACCTTAAAATGTTTTTCAATATTGCTTTAAAGAGCATCTATTATCCGATTCATGCTTTTAAATTGCCTTTGGTGTGTAAGGGTGTATTGGTAAATGTTAATGATATGCAAAGGTACGAATCCCAAAGTAAACAATGATGTGAGTTACAGTTTAACCTCCAGCTTAAATCTCTTTTCTTGGACTACAATAAACACACAGATTGTAGGAAAACCAACCGCAAAACAGTTTCCTTCCTCAGCCTGCTGATGTTGACACGACGGTCATTATCATAATTCCTCCCACTTCTGACATTCCTGTAAGTAGTTTATGTTTTCATGTTTAAAACCTTTACTACAGACTAAAACACGAGTTTTGTGCAGGGCATAGTAGCGCTTGTTTGTCGTTTCTACAAACACAAATGCAGACATGATTTTAATGTTAAAGGGCCCTATTTTAACGATCTAAGCGCATTGTCTAAAGCACACAGCGCAACGTCTAAATGGGCGTGTCCGAATCCACTTTTGCTAATTTAACGACGGGAAAAATGGTTTGTGCGCCGAGCGCATGGTCGAAAAGGGTTGGTCCTTTTTTTAATGAGTAATGGTAGTATTTTGGTCGTAATGTGCAATAAACCAATGAGAGTCTCAGCTCTCATCCCCTTTAAAAGCAAGTTGCGCTGGTGCTATGTCTAATATTTATTTAGATTACGGACTTTGTAAACCGAAAAACTAAACGGAGGAAGAAGATCCCTAGTTTAAGATTAATGTTAAATAATTGTGTTGTTTTTCACTTGTATTGAAATTGTTATTTTTTATTAAAAACTTTAAAACCCTTTTTCTTTTAGTCATGGAAGTAAAAAAGCAGGCTTGTAATTGCTTTAAATGTATGGCTATCCAATATCATCAAAAAATAATTTACAAGTATGTAAAAAAGGTTTGTACTTATTTGTAACAAACAGGAGATAAAGAATTTACAAACGTGCGAAAAGCCGTTTCAGCACTTGGACAGCGTCAGTTTTTTTTAAGCATTACTTAAAAATGTTTCTCATCTTACCATATCCACAAGTACAGAGTCATCATATACAATAAATCCGTGAGGTAGCATTTAAAAAAAAACATTTAAAAAAAAACATTTCAAAACAGATGCATTTGTTTAAAGCAAAGCATTTATTTACTTACCAGGCCGCAGGTGAAGCAGCTCATTGCGCCTTCTATCGTCTCATAATCGGTCCTCATTTATGTCCAAGAGACTCAATAATAATCTTTTACATTCAATCTTTGATCTTTCATATTTAAAAGCGTTTTTGTGCTGCTGCGAATTCATGTTTGTGATATGCAAACCCGCGTATTCGTCCCATTTATAGGCACATATTACTAATGCGCTCTTTAAATAACAAAAAACACTATTGCGCCATTGACTTTAGACTTTAGATCAGGTTTTTGTTGGTCAATGGCGTAGTCTATTTTAGTTGCCTCAAAATAGCAACGCGCCAACAATGCGCCTGAACACACCTCGTTTTCAGACCAGAACGCCCATGGGCGCAAAAGGGGGCGCAAATGCATTTGCTATTTAAACAACGTTGCGCTAAACGTGAAAATTATAATTGTGCAGGGTGGAAACTAGCAAACGACACTTGCGTCGTGCATTGCGCTGCATTGCGCCGGCTGTAAGATAGAGCCCTTAGTATTCTTAACTTACCAATCTGTTACGTTCTCTATACAAAATAGTAGCAATGTAATATTCGATTTTATTTCTGTAGCGCTTTTCACAATTGTTAATCGTACCAAAGCAGCTTCACATAAGAACACAAAAAAGCAAAGAACAACAAAGCATATCAGTTTTAAATATAGTTTAGGATGGAGTACTTGAAGTTACATGGAGTTATTTCTTATTTAAATAATGTAATAATTTTCCCACTCTAATTATGAACACACATTGAATACATAATAAAAGTCTATTTGTGTCCCTCGAACGTCCTGACAGATAAAATATTGTGTAATATAATTTTCATGATTCACTTTTGTTAGAAATAGAATAGTGTTTTATGTAATATTTCAATTCCTAACTATACACTAGTATTTATGTAATAATAAAGAAGTTATTTGATTAAGGTGATATCTTTGATTTGCACTGCATTACATAGTTAATAAATGGTATTGAGTAGGCCTGCAACAGTGCAGTAGTGTCAAAATACATGCATGCAGGACAAAATGTGCATGAGTGGACACAGCCACCCAATTGACTCTACAAAATGTGGAAGGGAAACTGTTTGTAGGTGGTGCTAAATTTGACAGTGAAAGTGAACCTGCTGAGTATCAAATAGTGAAAATATTAGAATGATAATAGATTATAGAATTAAATAAACAGTATGCAAAATACTATAAAACATTTAGCTCCAGTACCTGATTCTGATAACAATAAGGTACTTGAGGCAAGTAATGTATTGTAAATAAGTCACGGCTAAAGGAGTTGCAGTCACTTTGCTTTGTTGCCCTTCAGCAGTGACAAATTCACAATACAACACAGCCTCCTCTACATTATTGCTTATACATTAACTTGTAATGTGCACTGTTCATTTGCATTGTAAGGTCTCGCTTTATCTAGAGCAGTGATTCTCCTCAAGCGGGCCTCAATAAACTTCCAAGGGGGCCTCGAAATGACCTAAAATTATTTAGAATAAGACAAAATAATACTGAATATCAAGATATTTTGTAGTTTTCGTTATTTTTGTAATATTTTTTCTAATAATTACATACAATCTGTCTAGTTATGCCAAGCTCTAGTACAGGTGTAGGCAACGTCGCTCCTGGAGTGCCAACGTCCTGCCGTGTGTAAGAAACTATGGTAATACGAATTGTTATCAATCTGTCAAAAACCTAGTTACTACACTTTAACTACCATGATTTAATCATCGCTTATCAATCACATTATTATAATTGCATGAGGGCGAGTAAATGAATGACTACTTGTCACGTAAGTGTTCCTGTAGCTCAGCAAAAAGTCATGGTTTCCAACCCAGGGAACAGGTATACTGATAAAAAAATTATAGTTTGTAATGAAGTCTCTTTGGATAAAAGCGTCTGCCAAATGCATAAATATATATGATAAGAATTTGACACAAAATATACATTTGAAATATTTTATTTGGTTTTTGTAACAAATTCAAACATAGCATGAGAAACCAGACAGCAGAGTAAAGCATTAAACCTAAGTAGTACCGGTTAAGATGACTCATCAGGGTTATCAGGGTTAGTTATCAGGGGTAAAGCTGTTAAAATAAGAACTATATACAAAAAAATATAAATGTATTTATTTATTCTACTGTACCTACTTTATTTTATCTTGTCAAGAGATGAGTTGCTACAACAAATGAAGTTGACTTATTTCAACTATATTTTGTAATTTTTGAAAACTCATTTCAAGGTAAATAATAGTAAATTAAAATGACTTGTATATCCGATTTGATTAAACTAAACAATTTAAGGCAGCAAAGATTTTTTTACAGTGCACGCAGGCGATAGAACAGCTAAATATACAACAAATGCATTTAACTCTGCATATAATCGAGAAAAAACCTAAATGATTATCATTCAGATAAACTACTTAAAGCTGCAATCCTTAACCTTTATAAAAGCCATGCTTAAATTGAAATGAAAATATGTAAAGGCTGATCAGTCAGAGATAATGACATTGTGCTATTTAATTTACTAGATCACTGCACAGTTTAAATTACTTTTTATACCAGTGCTCTTCAACTCAAACACAGTGTTACACCAGTCACCCTTCTGACCTGTCCTGATATTAGTGACTTTAAATTTCTCATATGGGGGAATCAACACCTCTTTCTGATTAGGAAACTGGGAGTATTTTGACACATCAGCACCGTGACAAGTCTTGATTTCAAAACAAGTCTCGATTTCAAAACAAGATTCAGTTCCAAAATTAGTTGTTACTTCACGATCAAGAAAAGAGGACGCAAATGAGCCAAAACGAATCTCTGTGTTCTTGGCAAAATGATATTTAACACTGGTACCACTAAAAGTTGACTTGCATTCCTGTTGCGTTATCTTTAGAGTCTGTATTGCTCGTGTCAACCAAAAATGAAGCGAATACCATTTGAATGTCTTGTCTTCGTATTCCTGTTTACCGTTCTTAACATCCTTATTGAATTTACTGTATACAATACCACCAGTATACACAGAAATGGCAATTAAATGATTTCTTTTCAGATTGTCTTTTGGTCCAGAGATGTTATTTTCACTGTTTTCCCAAACTGTTCCAAAGCCTGCTATGTTAGCATGGATTTCTTCAGGTAGATATTTTGTCGTCACCAATTTTTCCATTTTCAATGTACAGCCATCATACAGGTCATCAACTGAATCCTCTGCCATATTTAATGGATATTTCGATCTTTTAATACGCAGTCTGTCATCCTATATCCAATGATAAACATTCTAATATGCTTAGTAATAATGTAATCATGATTGTATACTAATATACAGGCTCTTAATTCAATCTTACCTGTCCTAGGACAACTTTAGTGGTGACAATGAGAATAAGAGCTGCAGTGGTCAACATCCTGATTTAGTCTGAATCCTCAGATGAACAACGAATGGAGATCAGGTATGAATATAATACAGCGAAGAAGCTGCAAATGACAACAAATACAACATTGTGTTATAAATCCAAAATCTTTGCACAATAGAAAACAGCACATCACAACTTTTTATAGTTTTAAATGTACACATGAAGATGCATTCAATATACTTTATAAAGAGCCATTTAAAAAAAGCAAAAATATTTCTTTAACTCAAGCGTTACCTGCCCAGACAGCAGACGACTAGCGTGAATGTCTAATAATATCTGCAAACTATTAGTTAAAATTCACAGGCATCTTTGGTGGACAAAATCATTTACAGTAACAAACCTTTTCAGATGTTCAGACTTCAGGTGATTTTGTTCCAGTTCAGTGAAGTGGATATGATGTTGAGATCTGGCAATGAGCAAGAAACTAAGAGGGTTTTATACTTTTGAAAGTAGTAGGCGGGTTAAAGGTTTCCAAGAAAATGACATCTGAATATTTAATGAGTATTTTTTTATAGTTATCATCTGTATAATGAAGGCTAGATGTCTTACAGTGGAGTCTCTAACGTCATTGCCTGGCAGCCATCTATCTCAGACAACTTGTAGCATTGTGTTTTAATGGTGCAGGTACTTTTAAATGACCATAACTTGCTCAATTTAAAAATCTTATGAAAATGATCATAGGATGGTATGGCCAGCAGCCATATCACCCTGTAGCCCAAGACTGGTTGCACACTGAAGCTAAGTAGGGTTAAGCCTGGTTAGTTCTTGGATGGGAGACCTTCTGGGAAAACCACGTTGCTGCTGGTAGAGGTGTTAGTGAGACCAGCAGGGGGTGCTCACCGTGTGGTTTGTGTGCGTCCTAACACCCCAGTATTGTGATAGGGACACTATACTTTCAAAAAGCACCGTCCTTCGGATGACAAGTTAAACAGAGGCAGGGGCGGACTGGCCATCTGGCATATAGGTGCATAAAACCAATGACCAATTCATTTGAAAGATCCTTCTTTTTAATTTAAGTAAACACACTTTATTTACTAATTCATTCAGTGACTTAACATAATTACACCTGAAGATGGCGATCAATGAACATTCCCTGGCCATATGCATAAGGACACAACATTTTAAAATAACAAATAATAAAGAGTAAAATTGTATTGTGTAATAATTCTAAGAATGATGTGACTTTAATCTTATTTCCAGACTTTGGTTCATAAGGGTCCCTTAATGTCTTAACTATTTAAAAATGCTGGATAGCTGTCCTAACATAGTTAGGAGTGACAGCAAAGAGGCAAATATGATACCGTATGAGCACCAAACGACAATAAAACTGGTCTAGTCATTGTGTTTTATATAGTCATGCTCAGGGGCGTCATGCACCAATTTTTTTTAAGGGGGCACAGTGTCAACAGCTCACAGAAATTTGTGCATACACAGACATCAAACGAAATATTATAGAGCTTTCAGTCTTTTCCATGGCACTTACATTTCTAACAATCTGAAAACCCCTGCTTTCATGCAAAAACCTCCAAAATAAGAGTGATGACTAACTTTAATATCAAATACTGTTCAATCGGAATAATGACACATTTGCATCATTTACGTCCAAAACGGCATGTTTTATTTAAGTCTTAATGGCTTGTTTAATTGTGTCATTAATGCATTTTGCACAACAACTACATTATCATATAAAATTAATGTAATTTTAAATCCATAAAGTATATAAACAACAAAAATGACATAAGCTATAGCCACGTGATTGATTTTAATGTTCAATAATGATTTTAACAATATGTTTAGATAAAATTATTAGAGGAACGCATTTTTGAATAAAATTTTACCTCATGTGAGCATGTGAGATTGCATTTAATTCTGAACAATTATCTCTTAGGTAGCCTACTTAAAGCTGCAATTTGTTATGAAAGCCATGCTTAATATAAAGAGAAATGAAAATATGTAAATGCTGATCAGTCAGAGATAATGACATTGTGATATTTCTTGAGCTTGACTGATGCCGCTGCACAGTTTAAGTTACTTTTTACACCAGTGCTCTCCAACACAAACACAGTCTTACACCAGTCATTCTTCTTTATAGCAGTGACTTTAAACTTCTCATATGGGGGAATTAGCACCTCTTCCTCTTCAGGATAGTCAGAGTATTTTGACACATCAGCACCTTCACAAGTTTTGATTTTAAAACAAGATTCATTTCCAAATTTCACAGTTTTTTCACGTTTAAGAGAGGAGGATGCAAATGAACCAAAACGAATCTCTTTGTCCTTAACAGTGTCAATAAACTTAACACTGGTAGCACGATAGGTTTCCTTGCAGTTTCCTTGATTTTTCCGCAGAGTCTTTATTGCTTCAGTCAAAAAAAAGTGAAGTGAATACCATGTATATTTCTTGTCTATGTATTTTTGTCTGTCAGTCCTAACATTATTATTGAAATCTTTATATACCAAATCACTAGTGTACACACTAATTGCAATAAAATGGAACATATTCAGTTTATCTGGTCTAGGGACTTTTTCTATCCCAAGCATCCAAGCTTTCCCAAAATTTATGTTAGCACAGATTTCTTTTATTAGATAGTCTCCTTTTACTAGAGCTGACATGTTCGATTCACAACCATGATACCAGTCATCAACTGAATTCTCTGCCATATCTAATGGATATATCTGTCCATCAAGAGACTCTCTGTCATCCTATAGCAATAAGAAATAATAACATAACATCATCAGTTAAAAATTGTTTAAACAGTAATATACATATACAGTCTCATAATTCAGTCTTACCTGTCCCAGGACAACTTTACTGGTGAGGATGAGAATAAGAGCTGCAGTGGACAACATCCTGATTTAGTCTCAATCCTCAGATGCACAATAAATGAAGATCAGGTATGAATACAATACAATGAAGAACAAAAGACAAAAAGTACAACACTCTGTTACAAATAAATTATCTTTACACAATACTAAACTGTGCACATCATATCTCATCTTTTTTGATTAATTAAACATTTTGTAAAGTAAATTAAAGTGTATAGAAAGTAAAGATATCATACCTGTATGCATGAAGAAAGAGTGGCAATGAGGAACAAACTGAGTTTTATACTTTCTAAAAGTAGTAGGCGGGTCAAAGACACACTAAATACAAAGAAAACATTATCAGTTCTTGAGAAAACTGATCACACCTGAATATTAAATGAGCATTTGTTTCACAGTTTATATTACATCTGATAATTATATTACCATTATATTAAAATATATACATTAATAAATAATACAATAAAAGTCAATGGTGCCTCTACACTCTTAGAAAGGATGTGTTAATTTCAAATCATTGTGCGGTAATCTTTTAACACATTATGGGTCATTTTGTGTTAAAAGTAACACAAAATGTGTTGTTTCAATAATAACACAGAGATGGGTGGATTCTGGGACAACACAGTTAGTGTGTTGTCCCAGAATCAACACTAATGTGTTTTTAACACATTCGTTCTAAGAGTTTAATCGGTTTAATTACAAACATTACTCAAAATATCTTCCTGTTCATCAGACCAAAGAAATTCATACAAGTTTGTAACAACATGGTAGCGAGTAAATGATGATAGAATTTTCATTTTAGGTGAACTATCCCTTTAAGAGGTCTTGCTTTAGGTATCTTTAGGTATCTCTTTTCATTTAAAAATTATTTTGTCCGTTACTCAAAGATAAGCAACAATCTGTGACAAAGTGTTTTCTTGTGTTTTCTTGTCCAAGCACATGGCTTATGACCTTCTTTGTACTGTGTTCTGTGTTTGGAAGCACATGGCCATTGACATTAAGATCCTCCACTTGTTGTGAGCTAAATGTAAACGCATACTGTAGATAACTTCAGTGTGGCACAGGTGTCAAATTACAGCATTCTTTAAATACAAGTCCGGTATTTCACACTTAAAGCCATGTTTCAGATTGTTTCTGATGAAATAGAACGGTTTTGACTGAAATTTGAACATATGATGCTGGCCCGAGAATTTTCGGGTGATTCTTGTATCACCCCCCACCTCTATAATGGCTACATAGATGCACTGGAACAATCCTTCCTAAAATGCATTAAACTCTCGTTTACAAGGATGTGAAACTCACCGAGTGGTCAGGGGTGTTCACTGATATGCTCACACAAAAATCACTGCAAAAGATGCTTTCCAACAGGTTTTATTGTAGTTTTTGTCCAACTCCATTGACTTGTATTAGTTGTGCTGTGAGGTACAGTATTACTCCGCCGCTGGAAACGTTGTTTGTATTTTTGCAATTGGCAAAGGTGGATTATCGTCACCAACTGGGCTGAAGTGTCTATTATTTAAGCTATCAACGGAAGAATGTACAGGTGTGAGGCATTTGGAAAATAGGTTCACAAGTTTACAACCAAACGGCAAAACACCTGTTGGAAAGCATCTTTTGCAGTAATTTTTGTGTGAGCATCAGTGAACACCCCTGACCACTCGGTGAGTTTCACCTCTTTGTACACAAAAGTTTAATGCATTTTAGGAAGGATTGTTCCTGTGCACCACCTGGTACCCATGGAACGATGCTTGACCTTTTCTGCTCTGCAGCAGATCTTACAACCTCTTTTTTTTTTTGGTGCAGAAAGGGTTGTAGACTCCCTTATCACCTTCTGACACAGCTCTGCTAGTTGCTGACACATCTCTGCTGGTTGCTGACCAAGCTCTGCTGGTGGATGCTGTGAAATGTCAGTGGATGCTATTAATAATAGTATTTGTATTTTATTTATTAACATTTTATATTCGATTTTTTTAAAATAAACTTGATTGAACTAGATAAATATTATCTCTCTTAGGTTATTTGGTCATTTTTTGTGTATTTCTTACCTTCTTCCACTGTATGTTCTTCCTCTGTCATTTCCACCAACTCCTTTAAAAGCTGGCCTTTGTTGTCATCTTTATCTGTAGCTCCTCCAAAGCGGTCCCTCTATCTTGAGTCAAGAAGAGTGGCCTTTCTCAGGAGCTCTTGAAGTAAAGCAGACTTATACTTTTCATCACACATTTTTTCTTAATGTTTGCTGTCAAAATTGTGTTCTTGCAACGTCTTCATTTTAAAGGTCCAATACAGGTTTCACTGAAGACACAGTCACGTAATTTTCCCCGGACAGAACATCTGTAAAGCCACAGGTTTTAGTGCTGTATTAATGGACTCAAGAACAGACACATCCTGCCATGTTGGGTTAAGGTGTCCATGTTTTCTGTCATCAATCAGGACATGTCTGATTGCAGGAAGTTGCTCAAGAATTATGTTAATCTTTTTCTGTTTTGTACCCCATCGTGTGGAGACATCCTGAGAAAATATGAATACAAAATTGTTTGCTATCTTCTTAATTATACAGCCTAGAAAACTAATCTAAACTGACCCATTTTCCAGGTCTCTTTTTTTATCCAGCTCATGCTGAAAGTGCTTACCAGCCTCCTACAAAGTCCTAGGGCACGGCCCATGCATTCCTTTTCACTTGCTATGGCAGTTACAGCTAAATGGAGATTATGGCCAAAACAGTTAAGCCATGGCCAGCCCAGTTTGGCTACTGCAGCAACAATATTGGCACCATTATTCTCATCTAATGCCCAATCTGTTAATATGGAACTAAGACAAGTGTATCAAGTGTATGGTTTTATGGAGCCTGTCTTGTTTCCAGACACTTTGATTGTAGGGTCCAGCCAGTTTTAAGGTAATACTGTCAAGCTCATGTAATGGGGTCATATTAGAACTTGACCACATGTTTGTAATGGCAGCAAAAAAATCTATTCCATTCAGATCCTTGATTATAGAATCCTTCACTTCCCTGTATAAATTTGGAATTGCTGTTTTGGAAATGTACATTTTACCTTGAAGTTAATAATGCCAGCACCCCATATGTTCTCTACCCTGTCCAGGTGCGTGAACCAGCTTCGCCGATGATCGACGTAAGAGTCCTGGTGGACATTAAGGAGAGCTTTGTTCCCGCTTCTGCTGCTGAGGGTGAGCACGGCCGGGAGACCCACCAGCTCTGCCCTGGCCCTCCGGGTCTTTGGCTCCTCCAGGCTCCCCGCACGGCTCCGCCCAGGACTCCTCCCTGCCAGCTTTCGTTTCTAGCATCCGTCCCCAGGGTGGGTAAGGTATGTCCAGCAACCTGGCTCCTCCCACCAGCAACTCTACCCTGGGGCCACCATCTGACTGGTTTCTGGCTCCTGCTTCAAGGTCAAGGTAAACTTTATTATCCACAAGTAGGAAATTCATATGGTCAGCCTACTGCCTAACAATAAAAACATAAATACAGAAAACATTAAAACATTTAAACATTAAAAACATAAAAGAACAAGGTCCAGACCAGGGGCGTCGCTAGACCCCTTTTACTTGGGCACGTGTCCCAGTGTAAATCTTATGTGCCCCAGTGTAAATCTTAAGTAAAAATTTTAGCAGTTATCTAGTGTATTCATTTACAAAGATAATCGCAGCAAAAACCGATCTATATGCATTGTAGTTATGTTTGTAACAATGCAGTGTGTTTTTATGCAGTCACACTTGTAAAAGCGCCGCAGCAGTCGCACTGACGCATGCACACACATGTCTTCCTTGTTATGTGAAGTCCCCCCTTCAGAAATACGTAACAAGTTCTGATTGTGTAGTTTGTTTAGTGTGCTGTGATTCGATAGCAGCTTAGCTTAGCTGTAATGGTTTTGTTATGTGTTCTGGTTGTATTCTGTGTATTTTCGTATTTTGACTTTTATTTTGACATCCTGTTCTGTTCTGGCTTTTATTTTGAAATACATCCTGCCATGTTTCACTTCACACTTCCTGTCTGTTTGTATAAAGCCACTTCCTGTACTCCAGTTCAAGGCTGATTATTACATCGCCACATCCTGTTATTATCTGCCTGTTATCTGTTAATCTGTTTTTGTACCTGTTATCTGTTCCTGTGTCTGACCTGAGCCTGTTTATCTGGATTTTGCCTGTATTGCCGCCTGCCCTGATATTGTGCCTGTCTTTGGATTCTGATTTTGGATTTACCCTCTGGATTTGTTTGCTGGCCCTTTTTGGGATTTTACAATAAAACACCTTTTGCATATGGATTCTCATCTCACTCGCTTTCTTTAAAGCACCCCGTTACATTAGCAGAGCCGTTTGAGCCAAAGCTGGTGACTGACGTATTCCTGTGGGTGGAGTTTAGTCAACAAACTGTTTTACTGACGTCCGTAAAGCAGGAAATGGAGGGCTGTAGTCCAAACCGGCCATTCGTTGTAGGCTTTTAAGAGAAATTCTATTGAAGAAAATATATCCTCTGGCAGTGAACTTTGAGCTTTATCATTTTACAGGTATTATTTATGCTATTATAGCAACATTACACACTAACTAGGGTTTAAAAAATGATATCAGGAAGAACGTGACCTTTAAGGGAGGTAAGATAAACTACATCCTCACCCAGTCAGGTCTCAAACATTAGAGGAAAAATCTCAGGAAACCCTCTGTCAAGTCTATTAAAATGCATAGTTGCTGAGAAAATCAACACATGTATGTGATATTCTGTTCTGTATTTTCAGATATGAAATTAATATTTAGCTCACTAGCTTTAGGACACTACATAAACAGTTAGCAGTGACTGAGATTATTTTAGTAGCAGTCATAAAATGACTTGTTTCTTGAACTATTGTTATTGTAAAAATGTTCTTGTAAAAAGTTATTAATCATTGTAATTATTGTATAATATAAAATGCAAATATGAAAGTAAAATATTTCTCTGCTGCCATTATTTCCAAATATTTATGCCACCAAACATGTTAATAATGTTAAGTATAAGAAGATGATACTAAAATATTTTTAAATAGGCTACATGTTATCTTTCCCAGTGCTTTTTACAGTGTGGGAATAGTGGCTTAAGCAAAGAAAATTGTATATAAGTGTTGCACACAGCAGGCTTTAAAAAAAGTCTAAAAAAATAGGGGGCCTGTGCCCCAGTAGAGCTTTATGTCCAGCAACGCCCCTGGCCCAGACAGACAAAACAATAAACATTGAAGAAACATGACAAGCATGTATGAATAAGTAAACTAAACTAGCTGAGTGCTGTTAAACAGCCTACTGCCAAACCGTAAAAACATAAATACAGAAGACATTAAAACATTCAAAAAACATAAAAGAACAAGGTCCAAACAGGCAAAACAGTAAACATTGAAGAATCATGACAACCATGTGTGAAAAATAAACTTAACTAGCTGAGTGCTGATACACAGTATGCTCATATTTTAAAATGCCTAAGAGTTTTTGAGTCTATTGTTGTACAGTCTAATTGAGGCACAAAAGACTTACTTTACCTTGTGGTCCTAATTTTCCTTTGCAGAAGTCTGCCACTTCACCTGTTGCTTCTTAAGAAACTCTGATGAAGAGGGTGGGTCGGATCATTTAGAACAGTAATTCTTAAAGTGTGGTCCACCAAAAGATGACCTAAATTAGGCAAGTGTTTACAGTGCTTTATGTGGCCCAAAAGAAGTGCAGGTACTCTATTTTTTGTTTTGTTTTTTTGCTGACTCGACTCCGATATTAAAGGGGTTTTATATTTAGCAGTCAACAGAGACATTGTAAAAAATACCCTTAGAAGAGCTACTGTTAGAAAGAGCTATTATTGAACATAAATAAAATGTGCAAAAGGTAGATATGTGAGTAAAATTGTTCAGATAGATAGAGCTTAAAAAAACTTTAAAATGACACCAAGACCATGATCTATGGGTTCAAGAATAACAAAATACTGGGCATTTGAAACTAGAAAGTTTATTTTGTCCCATTGTTTTTCATTTTGTGGGTGGTAAAACTACTTTGCGTGTCGTTCAAATTCATTGAATTTTCGTTCACTTGTAGTTTAGCAATTAAACTAAATGTCTATTACAATTTCAAGAATGTTTTTACCCTGCACATCGCCTGAGGAAATCCGAAGTTGCGTCAAGGGGAACCAAACTGTATGCAGTGATATAATTCTAGCTTGGTGGGATGTCAGGCAGCGAGTCCTCTGATTCTGACCTTGTTCTTTTACTACTCAGAGCAGGGGCGTTGCACAAGATCTCGGGCCCTATGCATAGGCAGTCCTGATGGGCCCCCATGCCCCACCCCATAATATATTCCAGACTTTTCAAGGGCCCTCTCTTTCTTTGGGGCCCTGGTAATCAGTACTGGTTTTACCCCTAGTTCGACGCCCCTGACTCAGAGTCTAAAACAAGGAGGGCATATTAAGTGTTCATTGTATTTTAATTTTAACCGAGCAGCTATGGTTGCGCATTTTACACACAAACACACACCTCCCCAGACCTGACTGACAGCAGCAAAAGCGGCGCATGCGCTTTTAACTTGTAAACGCAAGGGTGTATGGGTAATGTAGTCTGTTCTCTCAGTGGGATGAATTAGGAAGCATACATTTTAAAGGCGCTCTGAAAAGCGGCAGCGCAGCCAAAGGATTAAATTAAACAGATGTGCAAATGAGCATTCCTGTACGCCAAAAGCACCTTCTGGGAGCACGGAGAGGTGGTGGTACGCTCAAGAGCTATATTTGGAAGTGGCGGTACTGAGTACCGGCGCGTTCCAGCCCACTTAAAGCACTGAGTGTTTATACAATCGTCACTTATTTAAGTAGATTTTTAATGCACTTGCGAAACTGTGATATCAGCTCTTGCCATTCTGTTTTAATAGCGTAAAAATGGATCGGTGGCTAAACCAAAGAGGAGTCAAAAGAAAAGATCAAGCATCAACTGAAAGCAGCTAAAATCCACAGATCTATTAGTTTTTTAATGTACTAGTTTTTGTTTCATGTGTAAAATCCCTGTAATTTCAGTGATTTAGGACATTTAAGGGGAATAGTTATAGTTACATAGTTACAACCATAGACTTCATATACCCACCACCTCAGTTTTAAACAACCCAGGCTCATTGGAAATACGTTACTCTACCTACATTTTTGCAAAACCTAAAATACGTAGCTGAAAGTACATTTCCCTGCACTTTTTGGGTGAAACGTCCACTAGAGGTGCTATGTGGTATACAGCGAGTCATACTTGGCCCGTTTCAGATGCATGTTTATTAAAGTTTATAAAAGGGACAATGTTAATGAAGGATGTTCAGACTTGTCAGCATACACTCATTTTGACATCAATTAGTAATTATTTCCATGTTTTTGAGGTGCCAAGAGCACATATCTTCTGGATCGCACTTCCTCGAGGTATGGTAACATGAGCCACATGAAGTTTACAGCTCTGTTGTTTATCAGTTTCTTATACAAGTTAAGGTTTTTAATATGGTTCGTTTCCAAATAAACTGAAAATGTCCTACTGACCTTCATTTCTATTTTGATTATATTGTTAACTTCTTAATAAACCTCAAACAAACGTGTACATTTGTCCTCACATTCTTTACTGTAGTTCCCTCCTGCCTCATTATGCAGCTCATTATGCAGCTCATTATGTGAGCCTTTGTTTGCTAGCTGTCAATCAATCCTTCTCGCATACAGCCACTCTAAACAAAAAGTGTCTTACAATTTCTAAATCAATACATTGTTTTATGTGAATAAGTAGGCAGGATGATTTTCACATCATTTTAAAGAAAAAACTCTAGGCTACTAGATTCTGTTTAGGAAAGTCTTGTTAAAACAAGTTTAGTATGGGTTTTGTGAACTTATATCAGTGACTTAAAATTTTTGCTTTTTTAAAAACCACGCATAAACCTTTTTCTCTGAAAAATACAAACATGTACATACATGTAGCTCATATAATATTTTAGCTCAGTTTGTGCTGAACACAGTGGTATGAGACACTTGCCATTATTGTGTTTTAAAGCAACTGAAAAAAGACCAAATGTAAGAGCATGTCAGAACCTCTGACAGTGTCCCAAAATGGTCGGACCCCAGAGCATCCTGCAAACACAGAAAATATTATGTCACCATATTATTCCCCCTATTTATTATATGATTATATAACTAGTGCAGTATTGCACCTGCTAGTGCAGTTGTTTTACCTGCTTTTGACTTGGGTTTTGTGGTCACTGCGATCCTAGAGAGGAAGGCATTGCACTGTTCCACCTCCTCTCCTAGTGTTAATCCAGCAACATCCTGATATGCCATACTCCATTTCACCTGGTTAAAAATTAGGAAAGAAAGAAAGAACCAGATGTTTGCAGATGTTTAATTTATTTTCTATCACATAGCAACTTTTCCTTACCTCACATTTAAAATCATGGGCTTTGGTATGAAATACTAAAAGGAAATGAATGTTAAGAAGGTGTTGGAGCTCACATCTATGCTAAATTGTTGGGAATTAAGTATGAAAAGATATTAAAGATTCTGCTTTAACAGGACAAAACAAAGTTCTTTACATTCTTACCATTAATTGTGACCACAGCAATTGTCTTTCCTGGACAGACCCTTAATGACTCTGGTGAACAACCACAGATTTTGTCAGACATTTCCACAGGTACAAGCCGCACTGAAAAACATCATACAGTAGAGGACAATTAAGATCATTTCTTTTGACTGAGTAACATAAGATTGTAATGGATCAATAGTGGTGAAGCACATTGTTGAAAAAGTACATGAGAATGTACATGTTTAAAATGCTGACTGACACGGAGTATCCACATACATTCAACATCAAACAAAAAGGTATAATTGAGATAGTAAAGCATATTACTGTAGCTTAACTATTCTGAAAATGATATATGATGTACATACACAAAACTTACCACAATGGGAAAGAGCCGTATCCACCACAACAGTTGTTAAAGGCAATGGCTGGAAGAATTCAGCAGTCATGGCATCTATGCTATGGAGGACATGTCTGGTGTGCATGACGACGTCACATTCAGCACAGAAGAAGGGGCGAGGTCGACAGTCACAACACTGGATAACAGCTGGACTTCTCCCACAAACATTTTCTTGTGCCACAGCCGTGTTCAGCAGACGGGGTCTCTCTGCCCTCCACCTCTCTGAAAAGAGACTTTGACTCCAGTTTGAGGAAGCCAGAAGAGGATCTCTTGGTGTTCCAGGAGGTGATGCCTCTGAGAAATTGTTCAGTGATCTTGTAGAAAACACTAAAATAATTAAAATACTGTAGTATACGAAAACAATACTTTTATATTTCCCTTTATACATATATATTTACAGCATCTAATTGTACTTCATGTGTAAAAGGTCCAGTATTCAAGCTAATAAAAGAAACTATGTATTTACATTATAACCCACTGTCATATTCTGTATATGTACAGATATAAATGATCATTTAAACACACTGAAGTACACCAACAGTCTCTGGAGCAAAGCCCACCTCACAATGAGTGTCAAGAACTTTGGGAGGATCAGTGGTCCGAATGTGATCTGCTTAAGAGGATTAAAACAACACAATGCAACATTTATATATAACATTCAATATAATATACATATTTACAAATTCCAACTTGTCCCAAGGCTAGTGGCACAGTCTGGTTACAGTCTGTAATGGTGCAAGCTCACTGTTAAACATTATAGCTTGAGAGAAAAACTAGAACACTTTATTTTCCCAAACCCTAATGTTAACAGTCCAATAACTGTATGGTTATCTATGCGTCATGCAGATGATGACAGCAAATAAGAATGCTCAAATAGAACCGATTATAAAGAAAGCATCTGATTGGCTATTGACAATAGCCTTAGGGGTCAATCACACCAAACGCGTTTTAAACGTGTGGAAACGCAAGGGCGCAAATTGCTAGGCAACCACAGATGCAACTGTCATGTCAATCAAATATTGAAGCGTGAGCACTCTTTTGCTATTATGACAGATATTAGCAGAAACTTTACAAAGAGGGCACTTGCTCTGGCCTTGATGCGGGGTGAAAGTGCACAAACATGCAGGAGATAGTGAGTGACCCCGTCACTACAACGGAAGGCCTGCCTCTCCCCTCATTCAATTGGACAATGGAAAGACGCGAATGACGTCAGACGCTTTTCCGCTCTCAGCTCCTTTAAACAGCACATGCTGCGGCCAGCAGCAAAAAACGCAAGGCGTTCGGCGCAAATAAACAGTGTGCATAACACTCACTGCCCATAGAATATCATTCAAAAAATGCGTCTACAACTGCCATAAACACGTTTGGTGTGATTGGCCCCTTAGAAGTAGAAGTATTCATTCATTTTATACACCTGTAAGTACCCAAACAGTGTAGATCCTAAAAATATATTTTAAAATGTAAACAATACTGACCTTTCCTTGGTTGATTACTGCTTGACCTTGCATAGACAATATTTCCCATCAATGTCTCTTTTCTCTAATGCACCCTCGACTCAGGTGTCTTCACTGGCGCTGCTGCTTCCTCTTCTTGCAGCTCACCAAGAGAGTCATCAGGACTTTGGAGCTCATCCTTCAGTTCTTGACCATCAACCAAGTTATCCAAGATCATGAGATATTATTGGAGCTCTGAATGGATGGACATGTTGATGGGCAGAAACACAAACAGAAAGACTCACAACAATGAGAACAACAGATAAAACAAATATAAATGTAAACAGAGAGTGCTACAGTGAGACTGACAAGTACAGTTTAACAAAACACATGTGACTATTAAAAGTGCCTTTGTTTTTGGTTTGTTTGTGGTGGTGGGGGTATAAAGAGTTTGAAGCTTGCAAATTTGAAGGACATAAACAGAAAATAAGTAAATAACTAATAATACACACGCGCACTCACGCACGCACACAAGTCAACATAATAACTTAGTCTTGTCATAGGAAGTAGCTAGGTAAAGCTGCTTTTTCCGCCTGTACTTCGAATTCATGGACGATGCCGGACTTTTGTGCTGCGTATGGATGTTAGGGCTACTAGCACTATGCATTACAGTTATAAAAAGTAAATTTGCATAATATTAAAACTTGTATTTTTTCTGGACTAAATGCTAAATACATATCTGACTGTTGAAACGAACCAAAAGAAAACAAAGAAAATCGCGTTCATGACGATTTATGGTGATTTTATTTCTGTTACACAATTGCCTACAATGACGCTGAAGCGAGGTTCCCCTGTTACAAAATGGCGGCTGTAGTTGACGCATTCGGTCCAATGAACTGCCGTAGCCAAGGCGACATCTAGTGTACATATCTATGCTCAACTTACCGAGTGGAATATCGCAATGGACATGGGGATCGTCTCGTTCGATGACGTCAGAGTTATTAAATTACAGGATTTTAAATAAACAAATTAATAATCATACAACACATAAATTAATCAAACACAATCGCAGTATAGTAAAATGTATATTTATATCTATATTTGTTAACATCAACGAGCCTCTGATAAAAATTATTTACCATCCAGCATGGTACGTCTAATCAAAGCTACCTAATGGCCGTTTCACACGGTACGCGGTAAGCGGCAAAATCGCCGCGCGGCTTTAGCTTTTCTCTTGTATTGGAAGCGTTTTGTGCAGCATATAGTGCAAATATGTTTATCTTCAACGGCGCCTGTCATGAAGTACCATGTCCGGAGAAGGAATAGGATTTTGGGTGCACGAGCAAGGCATGTGGACCAACTCCGCTTCACCTCTGTAACCGCCCCCATTTTGCCGCTTCCCGCACGTCTCCTATTGAAAAAGAACTAAACACTCGCGGTTGCCGCGTACCGTGTGAAACGGCCTTAACAGTTAGATGAGCAGAAAAAACGCTTAAAATGCTACTCTCACGTGCCGTGGAGCGTTGTTAAAGTCACCTCTGAGTGTTGTTTTACCTGCAGATGATCGCTGTTTTAATAAAACTCCTCTCTGAATGTTGTTTTACCCGCATTTGAGCGTAAACTCACCGCTGAATGCTACTGAACCTGCAGCGTTGTTTAACTCACCGCAGACCGCGCTAGCTGATACCTATTTGAGATCAGACTGCGCAGTCCCGGCGCCATGGGCGGGCTTTAGGGGGCCGGGCCCGCCCTGTGAGTCACTAGTGCCCGCCCTGGACGAACCTGCGGTCTCCCTTCACCTGTTCACCAGCTCCATGTTTTTATCAATAGGCCACTGTTATTAATTAAAAGTTATTGTTTTGTACACATATAACTCATGAATAAAAATAAAAATGTGTTTGGTCTGATTTAAAAAAATATATATATTTTAAACGAATTTGATTGGTTTGTCAGTAGTGAGCGCGGAAATGTTTGGTTGTTTGCTAAGCGCGCCACCGCTTAATGTTAAGACACGATTGAGTGCTGCCTGCAGTGAGACTGACACGTTATGGTTCTGCTGTGATCTTTCACTATTTTCGCTGCTGAAACAACAAAAACAGTCAACATTGCGTCTAAAATGTAAGTGGCTTAATATTAATTACTTGTAGTGAACTGTCATTAAATCTGTCACATTTTCAACCGTGATATGATGCTGCTTAACTGTATCATGTTATTAAAAAATCCACATTTTTACCGCAGTATGTTCAACCCACTTTGTTAACACACTTTGTGTTTGCTGTGCTTATTTGTTTAACTTTGCGTTTTTACATTATGCACTTTCGGTCGCCGTTGATTAAAGGATGCAGAATCATCATCCTGTTTTGGTGATTGTTATTGGCGTTTTTTTAATCAGACTAGGCTACTTGTTCGGTCGAGCAAGTAAAATTCTCTTTCACTTGGCCTTTTAAAAAATCCACTTGCCTCTGATATTAACCGGACAAGCGTTGATGTCGAGCCCTGCGACGTGTTTTATTTGCGTTTAGATTGCTTCAGTAAGCTAGGTCCAATCTTTACGACTTCTCCGTATTGCGTTAATGGAGAGGTATGTTAGTTCTTCCTCGCTTTTTTGTCCACTTAATGCATAACTAATGATATTATGCATTGCAGTGACGTTGCTCTCATTTGTGCCCCCCCTAAAAAATGAAATGCCCGTCCGTGAATTTGTGTCTGGCGCCGGGTCTGAGACTGCGAGCGAATATTAACATTTAAAACCCAGTTGAATGGCCAGATAAATATGATCCGGGTCATAAAAGAACAGATCAATTGAGATTATGGGGGTCAATAAAATATATTTTTTGTACCAGGGTAATTAAAGCCGGGTGTCCACTGCTCACTAACTTGCTGTACGTTTCACCGAGTACATAAAACAATCACCTGACTGAAACGTACCGTTACGTTCTGGCAAAACTTTATTATCTTTTGATATTATCTGTTCGGATTAACAGTTACAGTTAACTCATAGCCTACTCGAGTCTCGGTAGTGAGACACCTAGACACATGTAAAATATTTTGTCTGGCTGTTCAAGAATAGTTTGCCATATAGTTTTGTGCGGTTTGGTACGTATTACGTAATCAACGCAATATCATTATTGTGCGATTCCCTGCCGTTTAATTTCATCAAAACACAAAAAACGAAAACATACAAATGCATTTTTATTATAAATTGTTCCGTTTGCGAGGCAATACCATACTCTTTCGGTAACTTACCTCGAGTAAGTGCGATGACCTCGAGGATGTGCGATCCAGAAGATATGTGCTCTTGGCACCTCAAAAACATGTAAATAATTACTAATTGATGTCAAAATGAGTGTATGCTGACAAGTCTGAACATCCTATATTGTCCCTTTTATAAACTTATAAACCCTAACCCTAACCCTTTTATAAACATGCATCTGAAACGGGCCAAGTATGACTCGCTGTATACCACATAGCGCCTCTAGTGGACGTTTCACCCGAAAAGTGCAGGGAAATGTACTTTCAGCTACGTATTTTAGGTTTTGCAAAAATGTAGGTAGAGTAACGTATTTCCAATGAGCCTGGGTTGGTTTGAAAGCACATGGCCATTGACATTAAGATCCTTCACTTTTTTAAGCTACATGTTTACTTCACACCATAGGTACAGGTGACTGTAATGTTCAATTACAGCATTATTTTTATTATTTATTTTCATTCTTACAGGTGCAACAACATTCTTATTAAACTTCTCATACACCAGATCTAATAATTGTTAATGATTTGGAAAGCTCAACATGACAAAAAGTAGACAGAGGGCATTGGATGTAACCAGGTTTAACACTTTCTGTATCTCACAACTATTTTATATATTAATAAAACATAATGATAAGCCAATTTGGCCTGCTGTCAATAAATAGGGGCTAAACTTTGCCACAGGAAATGAACAAGCAACAGTTTCTGTCCGTGGTTTGACAACTTTGTCTCAGGCACGAATATAACATGAGAAACTTTCGGAGAGTTGAAATACTGTAATACAGCAAAAAAAAAAAAAAAAAAAAACATGACTTGAAACGTCAGCTTAACACTGCAACGGTCAGTCAGCAAATTACATTTTATTTCAATAGCTCTTCTATGAAGGTATGTGGTTTGTAGCAAAGCAGCCTTATAGAAATATCTATTGAAAGATAAAAGATCATATTCTCATGATTTATATCATACAATAGATATTATACAAAGTCTTATGGAGCAAGTTCAGATAAAATGACTGAATAGAGTAAATTGTGTGTTGTTTTGAGAATTGAACATGTAAACGTTATTGTAAATCTAAGTAATTGAAGATCTTAGTTGTTTGCCAAAGACTTTATTAAAAACCAATAAAAGTTTACTCGTAATCAAATCCATGATGCAAAACAGGGCCCTGACACATACTTTACCAAAAGTCCATTTAAAGCAAGTTATCGTAGTTCGCTCAGGTTGCAGAAACATACTGTAAATCTAGATTTCTGTAACAAAAACACAATTTTTTATTAAATTTATTATTAAAAAAAACAGCCATTTTTAAAGTGCAGGTAAGACCAGCTTGATCAAGTAAATTTCTCCTTAAATTAAGTATTTCGAATCGTGTCTCTCCATCCTTTGAAAATTCTGGTCATCCTAGTTTAACATCAAATTATTTGGAATGGTTATAATTGTATAGTATGCAGGTTTGTATCAAATATTTGTAATCAAAACATTACTTAAAATAAAGTGTTGTTAAATTATCATAAAGCCTATGATGAGAATAAGTATATCATGTGGTAAGAATGGTGAGAGACTATGGTTAACAAGAAGATAAACATACAGGTTCAGCATAATACACTGACGTGACACATTGACAAAAGAGGAAGGAAAAGGTTTTTGAGGTGTATTTTTTTCCCAAAAAAATGCTTTTTAGTCATTTTAACATCTGTTTTAAACCTGGTTATTCTAAAGTATAGATATCACTAAAGTATTTTACTAAAGTATAGATATCCCAGTACTGTATTAATAAAGGTTTGCAAGGGTCATCATGGTTATCTGTTATCATGGTTCTGTTAAATTTTTATAACAAATATTTTCTGTTGTGCTTTGAAAAACATCTTATCATTGTGGCCATACCAAAACAAGCTAAAATCACATGCTTAAATGACCGGCCCCCAATTTTTCACCCATCCTAAGTGTTTAGAGAGGCTTATCAGACACCCACATTTGTTCTGTAATGCCTGATTCATAAGATCCTCTACAGTTTACCACAAGATGATAAACAAGCAAAACGTTTTGTTCGCGGTTTGATAGCCTTGTCTTAGGCACGATGACTGTCGAAAGAAGCTTTTTTAATGTACAGAACAGAAACGGATTATGACTCTGGGCTCAAACACCCCTCAGCGCCAGTGTTGTACCATCATCCAGGATGTACAATTGTGCTAAAACAGCATGTAAAATGCACACAATAATTACTTGCATGCCGAAAATTTTTAGATCCGGTGATTGTTGTTACCAGAAAAATGTGGAGCGGTGTGCGTTTTTCTGTATTTTAAGATGAATTTAAAAAAAGATTTTTACAATGTTTAAAATAAAAACATATATACAGAATATAAGTTTAGTGTGTTGTGAATATTTCCTAATTGTACGCCTTTTGTGAAATTGTGGCATTTGGTAACACTTTACAATAAAAACATTTATTATTCTTGTTAATG
This sequence comes from Misgurnus anguillicaudatus, assembly GCF_027580225.2. Lineage (NCBI taxonomy): Eukaryota > Metazoa > Chordata > Actinopteri > Cypriniformes > Cobitidae > Misgurnus > Misgurnus anguillicaudatus. The sequence goes on from NW_027395279.1 coordinate 10,236,718, forward strand.
CAGTTGTTCATTTCAAGTTTTGATTGAAGTACAGAGTCATTCTGACACAAGGTGTCACTGTGGCCTCAAAGCTTCAGCACTGGCACTCTGAGATTGATTGCTATGTCTGAGGTAAAACACTCCCCCCTCATTAGCATACAAACAAAAAAGTGGAAATATTAAATGTAGAAATAAATAAATATGGAAAAATTACAATTATACACAAATAAGGAAGTAAAAAATACTCATGTATTTTTTTTTATAAATTTCTTTGTATATTTATTGTATTTGTTAATGTTATTCACTTTTATTTAAACTTTACAAACTTGTCTACTTTTCTACAAACACAAATGCAGACATGGTTTTAATGTTTTAGTATTACCAATCTGTTACGTTCTGCTTGGTCATCTGCATTTTTTTGGATCAGATTCTGCTCGTATTGATAAAGTAGTAAAGATGATATTAACTCCTGTCAGCATTGCATTGTGAGCTGATCTTCCAAAAATAGTAAGGAGCGTCACATTTCCGGTTGAGAGAGAGGACAGAGGTATTCAGGCCAATCACAACATGCTGGTTAGCTGACCAATCAGAGGACACTGAGCCTTTCAGAATGATGAGCTTTGTACAAAATCAATGTATTTCAGGGAGGCAGGGCATAGAGGAGCAACAATAATGTGTTTTTTTGAACCACAAACCACGCAAGCACATTGTATTACACAAAATAGCGTTATTTTAGCAATGTAATAGTTTCAATTTTATTTCAATAGCCCTTGACACAATTGTTCATTTTACCAAAGTAGCTTCACATAAAAACACAAAAAAGCAAAGAAAAAGTTTAACATGCTGTATTTTTTTACAGTGTATGTGATTAAAAGAAACATGAAACGTGCGCGTCAATATATAGACATTGTTTATTGGTTACATGAGACAAACAGCATTTTCACAACTTCTGTGACTGACTGATTGGCAGTCACGGCAACAATGATTATCAGTCAATCATGGGTAACTAGTTTATTTTTTAACATGGCATTTTGGTAACAGGACTGAAAGTAACAGTTTTTAGCAAAGATTTAGCAAATACAAGAGAAATAGCTGCATTAAATATGTGCTAATAGCATGAAGACAACAAGAAAATTCTAGGGATTTACCAATTTTTACTTTTAATTAAAATAAATCGATAAGATCAAAGAAATGATATAGGTAACATGACTTAACATTTAGATTAACATTTACATTCATAGCATCAAAATCATAAAATATACAGAAAAGAAAATGAAAAAAAAAGACTTTTGGTATTCGCATGGCCTTCAGAAGACCAGATTATGTAAGTTTCTATCAAAAATGTGACTTGTGGAATATTCCTAAATTTGTTGTGGGATTTGTTGGGTAACACGACTGAGTGAAATCCTGGGGACATAATTAAAATGTGCATTTTATCTAAAATGTTATGACTTTTTCAATGGTAAAAGATATCTGAAGAATTTTATGCTTTATATTTAAAGTATAAAACAAATGCTGTGCTTCAGTGTTCTATAGTTTTTAACTAACATGCAGAACACTTTACCTAGTAATACAATTTATTTTAGATTTAGTTTTAGGGCCAGATTTAGGGAGCACAAATTAAGTCCGATTCCAAAAAAGCACAGATGGGATTGGAAATATCTGCAGGTTATTTACTAAAATGGCACAAATTAAATAACACAGGCGCAACATCTGATTTCCATAATGTCCAATGCAATCTACTTATAGCAGCGCAAATTAATTCAGGGTCGCAAACAAGCTGCAAAAACTGGAGACGTTTTGAAACACCTAGTTGAAGTTCAAAACAGTGTGCGAGCGTATTTTACAGTATTAAACACGTATTTATAATGATTTCATCAGGCTCCAGAAACATTTAAAAAAGAACACAAAGCATGGCCTTCTCAGTAAAAGCTCACCGACGTATTTGCAACTCTTGCGTCATCACAACAGGGAGTTCAACGCATCACTCTTTCTGTTTAATAAACGTTGTGCAATTGTTGGGGCTGAACGCAGCCCAGGTATTGTGTGAAGACTTCTAGTGACTCTAGCAAATAAAAATAACGTAGCTTGGCAAGCAATTGTTTCGAATAATACGTTCTTTTGGAATTTCAAATAAACTGTTACGTGTTAAAAAAATCCTCTGCTATCAGCAACAATTACAGCCATTTCAAGCCAAAAAGGTTTTGAGATGCATTTTAGCATTAAATAGTGGCACAAATACCAGTAAAATCACACACGCAAACATGAGTAAATTGCATTGCGTGAATCATTTAAATAATCTCCTATAAATTTTGTGCCTGAAGGGAAACGTATGCAATAAGTTCAGTCGCAAAATTAACTAATTATCCACTGCGTGTCTTTAATAAATTTAATGCCAAAATGATAGTTTGCCCTGGCGCAAGCTGGCCCATAATGTCCTGGGGACAGAAATGGCACCAATTCGGTGGAATGCCCCAAGTACAATGAATCCTTGCAGTTTAAATTGATAATCATAACCCAATGCATGTAAGCATAGCAAAATGATACCCCGAAATATAATTTCATACCCTAATATATTTATATATTTTTACCTGCTCCGTAGAGGTGCTAATTTAGTTAACTCATCTGTTGGTCCTATTTGGGGGAATGGACAAACAAACAAAACAGTATTGGTTGGATAAGAGGTTGCATCACTGCACAGTAAAACGACAATAAATTGATGAAATTGCTGGCAGAAATTGGTAAAAAATAGCATGCACACGGTTTACCTAAAACGTAGAAATGATCAAATAAAGCATGGGAATGATTTCCCAAAAATAAGGAGCTTGTTAAAATCACGTATTAATTAACTGTAGAAATAAATTCTTATGGACAGGGTATATTTTTTCCTGTATGTTATGCGTGTGGCTTTATAAGAAGTTAAAGTAATATTTAGTATAATAAAGAGAAATGAACGAAAATGTAAAAGTTAGTCAGCCAAAGCGACAGACATCTGTGAGATATCTGGGACTCGACTGATCCAACTGCACAGTTTAAGTCACTTGTTATTCCAGAGCTGTTCACCACAAACACAGTCTTACACCAGTCATGCTTGATTTCAGTCACTTTAAATGTCTCATATGGGGGAATCAGCACCTCTTTCTGGGAAGGAACCTCAGAGTAATTTGTCACATCAGCACCATAACAAGTCGTGACTTCAAAACAAGATTCAGTTTCAAATTTGATTGCTTCTTTACGATCAAGAAAAGATAATGCAAATAAGCCAGAACGAATCTCTTTGTTCAGAACATTCTCATTAAACTTTGCATTGAAAACACCATAAGTTAATTTACATTCCTGTTGTGTTTTCTTTAATATCTGTGTCGCTTCTGTCAACAAAAATTGAAGTGAATACCATGCGTATTTCATGTTTTTGTATTTTTGTTTACCACTCCTAACATCCTGATTAAATTGAGTATTTACTCTACGACCAGTGTACACGGAAATGGCAATTAAATGGTTTCTAGTCAAGTTATCTTTTGGTTTAGAGATTTTTTCTTCACTGGTCTTCCAAGCAGTTCCAAAGCCTGATATGTTAGCAGCGATTTCTTCTAATAGATATTTTGTCTCCACCAGGTTTGCCATCTTCTCTGTACAACCATCATACCGGTCATCAACTGAATTTTCTGACATACTTAATGGATATATTGGTGCTTGGGAAGCAGCTTGTTCGTTATCCTATAGCAATGGGATAAAATAATAATAAATTCATATCTATTGTTATCATGTTGATCATACAGTAATTATAAATTCATAATTCAATCTTACCTGTCCTAAGACAACTTTACTGGCGACAATGAGAAAAAGAGCTGCAGTGGTCAACATCCTGATTTAGTCTGAATCCTTTGAATGGAAATCAGGTATGAATATAGTACAGTAAAAAAAATGTTAGAGCCATTTTTACTTTAAAAAAATAAATAAAAAATAAATGTTAAATGTAATACAAAAACATTTACAGTAACTAACCTTTTTTTAGAAATTGCGACCTTCAGGCGACTTATGTTCCAGTGTTTGATGAATGGAGTAGCAAGTATATCAAAGCTATGGTTTAGTAAAGTAATTATGCTGAAACGATGCAAACTGTTGAGATCACATCTGCAGAGTGGCAATGAGGAACAAACTGAGGGTTTTATATTTGAAAGTAGTGTGGGGGGGGTCCCAAAGGCTATGAAGAAAAATGAACAACACCCATTTAATATTCAGAGATATTCAAAGTTTGCTTTTCAAACATTAGGAAATCATATGATACAGTTATGTCTGTCAATATCTGGCAGTTTTTTTTTAAATGACTTGTTCTTCGTAAGTTTTCTTATTATTACAGTTTTTTACGATTGCTATGACACCTTTTTCAATACTTTTAACAAATTTTCTAAACTCTTAACGCACTAACACACCTAAAACACACAACTGGCAAAACAGTTAATTTTATCCTCAAAATCACACATTGTAAACAAAACTCTCACACTGTTTACAAAAACACTGTAAACATGTCCCAGAATCAACTAGTAATACCGTTTATGTTTAAGTCTGTCCTTATACAATAGACCAACCTGATCTCACGAATTTCCGTGGCATAGTCACGGAATTTTGTGCTCATTTTTCCGTGGCATTCTCACGGATCTCCGCATTTTTCCGTGGCCCTGCTACGGACTGTCTTTTTCCGTTGCATTCTCACGGATTGGTTACTCAACTGTTTTGTCCTATTTTCTTACCATTTTCACTTCGGTTTAGGGTTAGATTTACATGAAATGACACCCCTACCCAAACCCAACTCTAACCCCAACGCCAGGCGACAATTGTTTAAAGTTTAGAAAATATAAAAGAATAAATCAGAAAAAATAGTATAAACCAATAGTTAAAGTGACATCCTAACGCAAACACCAAATCTAACCCTAAACTAGGAAACTAGGAAAAATAGGAAAAAGCAGTTGAGTAACCATTCCGTGAGAATGCGGCGGAAAAATACAGTCCGTAGCAGGGCCACGGAAAAATGCGGAGATCCGTGAGAATGCCACGGAAAAATGAGCACAAAATTCTGTGACTATCCCACGGAACTTTGTGAGATCAATTTGCAATAGACAGTAGATTGTATTGATTATAGACTGAGTTTTGCACTGCAGTGTCTTTTGAAAACTTGTTTATATTTTTGTTTAGTTGGGTTTAGTAAATGCATGCATTATGTTTGTTTTGCTACAGTAATTCAAGACAAAAATGAATCATCCATCTTAGAGTACGGTTTATGAAAAAAAGTAGACAGAATTGTTGCAGTAAAGACTTTACAGTATTTACAACAGGACATTACTGCAAGATAACAAACATATTCAATATTACTTCCATTTATAGTAAAAAAAGCCACTGAAAAATAAAGTCAAAGGAAAATCCTATCATCTTATCTATTGCGTTTTTATTTGGCCACATGTTCTCATTCGCATTACACCTGATATCTTCTCTGGCAAGGCATCTTGTGAGGAATCCATGTCTTTTGCACCATCTATTGCATCCAGGTGGGACTGGAGGATAGAGTTGGGGTACTCGAACTTGGACTCGGACTCGAGTCCGGACTCGAGTCCAATTTTGAATGAACTCGGACTTGTCACGCACTCGTGTGAATTTGTACTCGGACTTGACACGGACTTGGACATTTTGGACTCGGAAAATATCCAGAGTACAGTCGAGTCCGCGTCATGTGTAACAATAAAACCAGCATAAACTTGAGATGGGAAATTAATTAATGTCTCACTGTCTCATACACACTGCAAACTTTCGGGGGTGACAACCGCATTTAAATGCGGGAGTGAATCCCCTAAATGTTCGTTTCATGTCTGTACGGAACAAGACTCACTCCCGAAAATGTGATGATTGACACAGAAATAACCATAGCAACGTCCTACCGTCTCACATGCTTATCACTCACAGCTTTGACCAAAATAATCTAACAGCATTGTGTTTTGCAATAAACCTGCATCTTGGTGTTGTGTTCGCTTCTTTTGTGATGCTGCTTTACAGCGCGCGGTCTTGCAGTGTTGCCAGGTCCTCGGCTGTTTTGTACGTAAGTATCGTTTTGGCGCTTAACCATTTATGGTTTTTGGCTCATGAAGCGATCAAGTTTTTGGTGTTAATAAAGTGTGAAGGTGCCGGTCCCAATATTTTGATCTTTGAAGTAAAGCATTTAGATTTATTTTGGTTTATTATTGGATTTTTCTTGTTCGCTGTTTTTTTAGTGCAAGATCAGGCAACATTAGTCAGCAAACCTCGTGCCTGTCATTTTCTGAACCGCACATACAGAAGACTTTTTCCCCTTCTAGGAATTTGTTTTTCAGAAGAGAGATCTGTTTATGATGTACGTTTAAACACTAGTATTAACTACTAGATAGTCCTGTTATTTTACTGCAACACACTGGCAGGCAGCAGCCAGTCGCATCATACGTGCAGACAAACACACAAATCACACACAATGCGTGGCTACCACGATGTCCTCAAAGTCAGCAATAATTTGTTTTACTTACGAAAATCATAGAGAATTTATTTGCAAGACATCTGGTAAAAAGAAGATACCTCTATATCCCTTTCTTTTCTTTGAAATAATTTTTGATAGGAAACTAGTTGACATAAAATAAAAATGTTCAATGGCAATGACAAGAAGCAATTGAGGTATTTTTATTACATTTTTATATTGCCATTGGTTTAATGGGTTGAAAGGTTAAAGTATTAATAGAAAGTAACAATTTACAATACAAGTTTTGTATCTTTTTTCAATTGAATTACTCTCTGGACTTGGGCGGACTCGACTTGGACTCGGCCTTTAAGAACTCGGACTTAAGTCCAACTCGGACCCTTTTGGACTCGGTCTTGATGTTTAATGACTTGGTCTTGACTCGTACTCGACAAATGTGGACTCGGACCCAACTCAACTGGAGGAAAACCTCTCTCTTGTCCTGGTGGTCTTCCGTTGACTCGTGCAGACATATTATTTTTGTGTTGCTCATAATCTTCCTTTTCCACACAAGATCAACCTATAGAGGCCCTCCTTAACTCTACTGTATACCATATAGTCGTGCAATTGAAAGAACCTGAGTGTGTTTCATAGGTGGAAATCAGCTGTGATTTATATATTTGCATAGGTATTTGGTACAATACGTTTTTTTCAATCCCAATGGAATAAAATACAGGAGATATATTTATGTTTCAATTCATCATATGAACAGCTGTTTACTTTGACTATAAGTGAGGTTTAGCACATGATGTTATCTGTTTTGACATGCTGTGTGAAAGCATTTGTAAATTTGACTTTCAAAATCTATTGTTTTGGTCTTGTTTGAGCTTGTCTGTAAAAGAAGTTAAAGCATTTTAAATTTGTGTTAATTATATGCATTTTGTGTTAAAGCAACAAGAAAAGTGTTAATAGTTTTAAACCACAATTACTCGTCTAGGTCCGGTCTAGCGCGACCTCACGCAATACATCATGACGTCAAGAGGTCACAGAGGGCGAACGCGAAACTCCGCCCCAGTGTTTACAAGTGTGTTGAAAGAGGACTGTTCCGACGTTGTATGTTGAATGATACTAATTAATGTCTTTGTGTCAGTTTATTGTTTAAAATGGTCCGCAAATGTGCGTTTCATATATGTAACACGTGACCTCCCTATGTCACTACGCATTTACGTGAGGTCGCGCTGGACCGGACCTTTTTATTTTGATTGTCAAAAATGACAATCGTGATATATTTTCATATAAAAAACATTCTAAAATTGTACATTTCACAAATCACGTAAGTGACCGCACAAGAGCAAGCACACTTTTGCAGTTCCTCGGGAAATGCATTTTTCTAGTTTAAGCTACATGCTGACTTCACCCCAGAAGTGTGCATTTAATGTGCCACAAGTGTCAAAAAGCACAGTTATTTCAGTTCCTTATTTCAGTTCTCATACATCAGATCTAATAATAATTTGCAATTCTGCAAGAACAAAAAAAAAAAAAACGCATTTTAATTCAGCTGTGTCAAACTGGTTTAAATCAGACAAGAGATCTCATACAGAGCCTTATAGGGAAATGTCTGATATAAATGAAAAGAAATTGCTAATTTTGAGAATTGAACATGTAGTATAGAAATATTGCCAAACTATTTTTTTTAGAAACTAGGGACAGCTAGTTAATAACTTGTGGACTATTTAACTTAAATCTTATGGAAGAGGTTTCTTTAATTATTGTATTTGTGGTGAAATGCTTACAGATAATTAGGTGACATTGTATTTTATATGGTTTAAAAAGCTTTCATACTGTAAAATCATAAAATAACTCAAAAGGGCAAACATTGATAGTTGTAAATATGGTTCACAATGAATATAAATTAGAATAGTTTCTTATATACATTCTTAATATCTCATTGTAATAATAGATTTTATTTTTAATATGATTTTGTTTTTCAGAATGTTATATTGCACATCTGCTGTCATATTTGTATGTATTATTTAGTGATATATACAAGGGTGGAACCTAAATTGCATTTTTTTCTTCCAAAATTGTATTAATAAAAAACAAGGTACAGACAATACTAGAAATGTACACATATAATACGACAGTAAATTAACTCTTTCGCCGCCATTGGCAGGGAAGCGTTTTCTCTTGATTGACGAGATATCTCTTCAATCAAGAGAAAACGCTTCCCCGCCAATGACGAGTATTTCCGTCTTTCCGCAATACCGCTATTATCCACCAGGTGGCTAATTTTTCCGCAACTTTTTAAACCCTGAAGTATTGCCCTATGGCAAGCAGCTGCATGTCCATGTCTGTTTTAAAGATCGCTCTGAATGGGAACTCTATGAAAAGTCCGTCACAAAAATTGAATTATCTCTGCTATTTGCTCAAAATGTGGTGTTTTTGCAGAAACCTACCCATATTCAAAAGCTGATTACAAAAGAACTACTCAAGGTAGGATGAAACGTTTTTTTTTTTTTTAAAGCAGAGGGTCTGTTCTTTCATTTGATATATTGTATGTTTATATATTTAAAGAAGAACATTTACTGGAAGGCATTAAACTTTTGCGAAAATCATGAAAAACGCTGGCGCTGGCTGGCAACGCTGGCAGCGAAAGAGTTAATGTCAAAATAGAATAAATAAAAAAATGCACATAGTATTCATCATGCACAAACAGGTGCTGGTCATAGGGGTTTAACGCAAAAATCATGGTTCTGTGGGTACCTCGGTTTTGAAGCCACGGTTCGGTTCATTTTTGGTACAGTAAGGGGGAAAATGCATACATTAAACTGCAGGTTGTTTATTACTAGAAACTTTTTTAACAATTTGTTTACACTTTTTTTAAACACTTTTTATTACTTTTTTTACATTATTTTATAACAGTAGGTAAATCTTTTCTTAACCTTCTCTTAAACTTTTTCTACTAAAACCTTGCACTAAACTAACAAATTCAATTCCTGAATAGCCTAAATTTATGAACTATTAGCCTACATTTTTGCACACCAAAAAAAATTTCTGTTTTGATTTATTTGGGATTTTTTTAAGTCAAAGTATTGAATTGGCTATGTACCATCTCTGTATAAAAAATAATATGCTCTATGTGTAACTGCATAGCAAGCAACATGATGATTTACTTATTATACACTCATATTGAGATTAGTGAGTTGCATATAGCCATCTTTTATCTTTTGCACGTTTCTCCTAATCTTTGCTTGTGTTGCCAATGTAAGCTGTGACTTAAACTAACAAACCCCTCCGCAGCTGAGTAACAGCTGAGTAAGACTGGGTTACAGCTCTTCTCTGTCCCGACTAACTGATCGCATTGTGTCAATGATATGATTGACGTGAGGTGCAAATGAAAAATCTGATCATGCATTCCTTATTCTCGCTGTCACAGAAAGCGCGACTCATGATTGCGTAGCAACGAAAGACGCGCCACCTCTCACGCACTTTTGAAAGAACAAAACAGCGCGTTGACATGCGTTTAACACGCGCGTTTAGACGCGACACGCAAACGTTTACATCAATAATCAAACGAATATACAACTAAGTAAATAAAAATCTTTCTGCGGGCCGAATTATGTTATATGTTTGACAGAAGACTTGTGCTGAACGTGGAGACTTCCGCCACTTACAGTTTTTTACGATTGCTATGACAGATTTTTCAATACTTTTAACAAGTTTTCAAAACTCTTAACACAGTTAGCACTACATCCACCTATGTAAGCTATACTATTTACACATTTCTTGTTGGTTTAACACAAAATGCATACAATTAACACAAATTTAAAATGCTTTAACTTCTTTTACAGACAAGCTCAAACAAGACCAAAACAATAGATTTTTAAAGTCAAATTTACAAATGCTTTCACACAGCATGTCAAAACAGATAACATCATGTGCTAAACCTCACTTATAGTCAAAGTAAACAGCTGTTTATATGATGAATTGAAACATAAACATATCCCCTGTATTTTATTCCATTGGGATTGAAAAACAACTTATTGTACCAATGCAAATATATAAATCACAGCTGATTCCCACCTAGGAAACACACTCAGTTTCTTTCAATTGGATGACTATATGGTATACAATAGAGTAAAGGAGGGGCTCTTTAGGTCGATCTTGTGCGGAAAAGGAACAATATGAGCAACACAAAAATATGTCTGCACGAGTCAGCGGAAGACCACCAGGACAAGGGAGAGGTTTTCCTCCAGTCCCACCTGGATGTAATAGATGGTGCATTCCCAGACATCACACCTGAACACTGTCAGAGGTGGAAAAGACATGGCAAAAGGTTCTTCACAAGATGCCTTGCAAGAGAAAAATCAGGTGTAATGTGAATGAGAACATGTGGCCAAATAGAAACGCAATAGATTAGATGATGAGATTTTCTTTTTTGCTTTATTCTTCAGTGGCTTTTTCTGTTTGTATTTGTTTATTTTTACTTTTTACTGTAAATGGAAGTAATATTGAATATGTTTGTTATCTTGCAGTAATGTCCTGTTGTAAATACTGTAAAGTCTGTACTGCAACAATTCTACCTTTTTTCATAAACTGTACTCTAAGATGGATGATTCATTTTTGTCTTGAATTGCTGCAGCAAAACAAACATAATACATGCATTTACTAAACCCAACTAAACAAAACTATAATCAAGTTTTCAAAAGAAACTGCAGTGCAAAACTCAGTCTATAATCATACAAACAACTGTTTGTTGTATAAGGACAGACTTACACATAAACTTATGCAGTTTTTGTTTTTCCATCTTATGTTTGTGTTTTTCATGAGATTGTGTTATGATTGACTAAATGTTTCTGTTGGAAGAGAACATGTGTTGATGATCTGGTATAACTAGTTGATTCTGAAACATGTTTACAGTGTTTTTGTAAACAGTGTGAGAGTTTAGTTTACAATGTGTGATTTTGAGGATAAAATTAACTGTTTTGCCAGTTGTGTGTTTTAGGTGTGTTGGTGTGTTAATAGTTTAGAAAATTTGTTAAAAGTATTGAAAAAAGTGTCATAGCAATCGTAAAAAACTGTAATACATTCATGTGGAAACACGAAAATTGAGCTATGTTCCGCACACAAAAGATTCCATTCGGTGCACATGTGCACCGTGCCGAAAGCCATGTACCGAAAACAGTCCGGTACGAATACACGTACCGTTACACCCCTAATTAGAATATCATCGAATATCATCAAAAGTTGATTTATTTCACAAATTCCATTCAAAAAGTGAAACTTGTAGATAGGGCTGTAGCGATACACAAATCTCACGATATGATCCAATGCATGGTATTCATTTTGCGATTTGCGACACACACACACACACACACACACACACACACACACACACACACACACACACACACACACACACACACACACACACACACACACACACACTTAAAGGATTATTAGAAACACCTGTTCAATTTCTAATTAATGCAATTATCTAATCAACCAATCACATGGCAGTTGCTTCAATGCATTTAAGGGTGTGGTCCTGGTCAAGACAATCTCCAAACTGAATGTCAGAATGGGAAAGAAAGGTGATTTAAGCAATTTTGAGCGGTGCATGGTTGTTGGTGCCCAGCCCATTCTCACCAAAAAGAGTACAAATGACACCCAGTGTGATTATCGTGCAATAGATACGCCAAATTCCGCTTTTGCGTGCATATGATACGCCAGTCCTTCCCATTCACTTATACGCCGAATCGTTTCGTGTCGTTTTATTTATTGTTTTCTCATTTGTTTTCTGTTTTTTTTTTTCATTTTCGCTTGGGTTTAGGGTTAGAACAACTGTTTGTTATTTAAAAATGACATCCTGACCCAAACCCCATCTCTAACCCCAACTCCAAGCGACCATGGCTTAAATATAGACAAAAACATATAGAAACCTGTATAATAAATAACCGGCTTAAACAAATCTGAAATCTAACCCTAAACCCAAGCAAAATGGTTTAAAAACAGAAAACAAATGAGAAAACAATAAATAAAATGACACGAAACGATTCGCCATATAAGTGAATGGGAAGGACTGGCGTATCATATGCACGCAAAAGCGGAATTTGGCGTATCTATTGCACGATAATCACACTGCGTGTCATTTGTACGCATCTTGTGAGAATGGGTTGTGGTGCCAGACGGGCCGGTCTGAGTATTTCACAATCTGCTCAGTTACTGGGATTTTCACGCACAACCATTTCTAGGGTTTACAAAGAATGGTGTGAAAAGGGAAAAACATCCATTATGCGGCAGTCCTGTGGGCGAAAATGCCTTGTTGATGCTAGAGGTCAGATGAGAATGAGCCGACTGATTCAAGCTGATAGAAGAGCAACTTTGACTGAAATAACCACTCGTTACGACCGAGGTATGCAGCAAAGCATTTGTGAAGCCACAACACGCACAACCTTGAGGCGAATGGGCTACAACAGCAGAAGACCCCACCGGGTACCACTCATCGCCACTACAAATAGGAAAAAGAGGCTACAATTTGCACAAGCTCACCAAAATTGGACAGTTAAAGACTGGAAAAATGTTGCCTGGTCTGATGAGTCTCGATTTCTGTAGAGACATTCAGATGGTAGATGGAATTTGGCATAAGGAGAACATGGATCCATCAGGCCTTGTTACCACTGTGCAGGCTGGTGGTTGTGGTGTAATGGTGTGGGGGATGTAGTATTTGATATAGGCCTATTTGCTTTTCAGAGATGTTTTCCTTCTAATAAAGTTTTCCATATCCACCCAAAAACCTTGCTGTATACACAATAGTGTTGGGCGATATGCCCCATTTTGAGATCGTTCTATCGTCAGCATGTGAGATCGGCGATACATGATAGTATCGGGGGGCAGGGCAGGAGTTTACTCATTAATTTATTTGTTCATTTTTTACTCATTATGACAAGTCACTTGATTGGTTGACAAAAAAAGAACAAGAGCAACATCGTCATGACCGCAACCTTCTTAAAACAAATACCACTGTGTGGGAATTTATTTATAGATGCTATTTCTAATACCACATTCTAGTTTACCTGTTACAACCCTCCTTAGCCTCAGGTTCTGAAAAAGTCTCTTTTGGTTTGAGCCATTCCAGTTCAATTGAGGGGCTAAAGAATGGCCAATTAATGTTGTTAGTATTCTCCTAGTGGAGGAATGTCCAAACTCAGTCCTGGAGGGCCAATGTCCTGCAGAGTTTAGCTGAAACCTCCCTCAACACACCTGCCTGAAGGTTTCTAGTCTGTATTTGAAGACTTTGATTAGCTGGATCAGCTGTGTTCGATTAGGGTTGGAGCAAAACTCTGCAGAAACATCGGCACTCCAGGAGCAGGATTGGACACCCATGTCTCAGTGGCAACTTGGGCTTTACACCCCGCAATGGTTCCTGGATAGGCAGTCTAACAGGAAGGAAAATACCAAAACATTACCAAATTTCACATTTGCAATTATTCTGATTTTTTTTTTTTTTTTTTTTTTGACGCAAAACTCTGTACACTCATTTTGACATTTGTTAACTATATGCAATTATTTGAATACAGAGTGCAAAAAAGTGTTGGCCCCAGTGTTTGTAACAGTCACACTTTAATGTTTCAGATCATAAAACAAGTTTAAATATTAATCAAAGATAACACAAGTACACACAACATGCAGTTTTTGTATGAAGGTTTTTACTATAGGGAAAAGAAAGTCCAAACACACATGACCCCCCATTAACACATAAATGTGGTTTATTACACCTGAGTTCACTTTTTCTAGCCACACCCAGGCCTGATTACATTTAAATTTAGTCATTTAGCACAGTGGATCTCAATTCCAGTCCTCAGGACCCACCTCCCAGATCATGTTTAAAGCAGAATGGAACATTGTGTATGTACGGTATGCAGCAGAACAACTTATATGCAACAAATGCATTTAATTCTGCATATAATCTAAAAAAAAACAGTATCATGCAGATATACTGAAAACTGCAATAATTAACTTTTATAAAAGCCAAGCTTTACATAAAAAAGGGAAATAAAAGTATGTAAATGCTGATCAGTCAGAGATAATGACATTGTGATATTTCAAGTCTCGAGTACAAAACAAGATTCATTTCTGAAATGAGTTGTTACATTACGATCAAGAGAGGAGGACGCAAATGAGCCAAAACGAATCTCTGTGCTCTTGACATCATCAAATTTAGCAGTGGTACCATGATAAGTTGAATTGCATCCCTGTTGTCTTTTCTTTAGAGTCTGTATCGTTTGTGTCAACCAAAAGTGAAGTGAATACCATTTGTATTGGACGTCTTGGTATTTCTGTTTACCGGTCCTAACATCCTGATTTAACTGACTATATCACACATAGCAATTTTGTTCTGGCCAAGCTCCGGCCCACACAACCAGTTTTTCCTCGGCCGACTTTCAACGAAGAATGACGGTCCTACAGTGGCCCAGGATTGGATTACAGACAAACCATAACTGGCCCATGTTTCAGACAGATAATAGCCCATAACCGGCCCAGACCTGGGCCAGAACAGGTTCTAACATTGGTACCAGTTCTCAGACATAGGTTAACCATATTAAAGCCAGCATTTAACCAGATCTTCCAAAACTGAGCCATAACTTGCCCAAATTATATTAATAAATAAATCACACAAAAAATTACTTTCAAATTATTTGCCTCTTTATTAATCAATAACACACAACACGACAGCCACGTTGTATGTGTTAAAACTATTCTAATTTAAACTGCCAGCAATAAACAAAAATACTAGTTTGTTCAAATACATAATTGGCATGAATCTATCACCAACAACTTAAATTACAAAGCAATTTCATCTTTAGTAAAAAATAACCCATTTATTTTAACCCATTTATATAACCCTATTATTTTTATAGATGGATATACGATTTATTTTTTAAGACGTCAGAAATAAGAAGGTGATAATAGTTAAGGCAGCTTATATGTTTTGTCTGTATGCATTTCTCTGAAATTCGCAGTGATTCACATCAGAAATACATTGACAGTTATAAAGGTGAATCCTTAATATTTTACATTAAAATATCTTTATGTGTGATAATTGTCAGTGCAAATAGGGAGAGAGGAGGGCGAGGAGAGAGAGCAAGGAGAGAGAGAGAGAGAGAGAGAGAGAGAGAGAGAGAGAGAGAGAGAAAGAGAGAAGCTTCTTAAGACAGAGAGAGAGAACGCTTTCATAAGCAGGTGAGAAATTCTGCCCTACATAGGTAAAAGGCAGTAACTTCGTTTTTGGTCAAAAATTAGTTATTAATATTTTTGGGACATTCAAAACCTCCTTTATCATGTGGATAAGTATCTTGAATCAATTTTGTTGTTTTTTCAAGAAAATAAAAATCAAGAAGAAAATAACTGACATCAAAAGTCACTAAAAAGTCTAAACTTTAAAGTCATGTTTCTCAGTTCTACACTTAAGCGAGTTAAGGTCTTTTGCCTTTGTAGGGCAGAATTGTTCTGCTAGTGAAGTCAAAATTTTTATTCTTTCTTATAGCTTTACTGGATTAGCCTTCAGCAAACATATTTTGCCTATTTTTGGATAAGAGAAGTTAAAGTGTCATTGTTAAAATGTGTTATATTACAGTTTCAAAATGATAACACAGAGAACCTTGCTGTGTTCTCTGTATTGTCATTTTGAAACTGTAACATAACCAATTTTTACAATGACACTTAAACTTCTCTTATCAAAAAATAGGATGAGATAGGATTTAAAAAATTGTAAAAGGATTAAAAAAATTAACTTTATAAAGCTGCCGTAAATGGAGAAAAAATATTAGCAGTTGACCATTCTTTGATACCCCTAGATTTGGGCTAAGCCCCCAATGTCTACAATCTTTGGCTCCGTCCCTTATTGTACCATCATCCAGGCTGTACAATTGTGCTAAAAGAGCATGCAAAATGCACAAAATAACTACTTGCATGCCGAAAATGTTTAGATCCAGTGATTGTTGTTGCCAGAAAAAAAGTGGAGCGGTGTGCGTATTTGTTAATGTTAATGCAGTTGTTTATTTCAAGTTTGGCGTGAAGTACAAAGTCATCCTGACACAAGGTGGCACTGTGGCCTCAAAGCTTCAGCACTGGCACTCTGAGATTGATTGCTATGTCTGAGGTGAAACACCACCCCCTCATTAGCATACAGACAAAAAAACAAATAATGTAGAAATAAATAACTATGGAAAAAATACAATTGTTACATAAATAAGGAAGTAAGATTATAAACACTCATTTGTTTTTGTTTTTATACATTTCTTTGTATATTTATTGTATTTGTTAATATTATTCACTGTTGTTTACATTTTAATTTACTTTTCCTCGTATATTTATTTATGTTTATTTTTTTATTATTTAATCAGCTTCAGAATTCCATAGGGGTACAGTACATCAAAACACTGCCAGCAACAGCTAATATAGGATTGTTTGTGATACTTTGTCTTAGGTACTCTGTACTTTTGACTATCTACTTTCACAGATTTAGGAGCTGGTTTTAGTGCAAAAACACTTTGGGGTGGTTTCCTGGACAAGCATTAGCTTAGGCCAGGACTAGGCCTTAGTTTAATTAGGAAATAAGAGAGTTTGGTTCCAAAACGCGATAAACGCCTTTTTTTAAATAGTTACCACCAAAATCATTATTGTATCAGGTCAGGATTAAAAAGTAAAATCTTAATTTTACGCAAAATCTGATATCTACGTTGTTATTCTGTCATCTTTTCTCCCTTTTTTCCCAAAACGCTATAAACGGCAGTCCTCCTTTTCTGCAGAATGCAATAAATCCGCTCAACAAATCACAGGGCACCATTCCCATTGTAAACAGCAATGGCTCATTTACTTTGTACTTCGTGATCAACAAACAAACAAAAACAAAATAATACTTTTAATGGCGTAGTTTTCTATTGCGGGGAAGAAATGTAAGCCACTCTGGCAATGGAAAATGCGACTGTATCAAGCTTTTGTCTTGCATACACTTTTACCCCAGGGGATCTTATGAAAAACTTTCCATTATTTACCCAAAGTCAACAGAAATCAAGCAGGACCAAAGCTGATCGCTGTCAAAAAAGTTCAGCGACAACGTCCTAATGATGACAGCAGCAATGAGAGTGTTCTTAATATGACAAAGTAAGTGTTTTGATTAATGTTTATTTTTTTAATCAATCTATACCGCTAGTCAACTAAATGAATATAAAATGGCAAAGATGAATGCACATTTATATATTGATTCAATACATTTATTACATTTTGAAAAAAAAAACTTGTCATGGATTTATTGCATTTTGCGAAAAGAATATCAGTTTTTATAATAAATCTTTAAAAAACAAATTGTGGATTTGAATTTTTAATGTTATTATAACCTAAATATGCTATATGAAAGTTTGTAACAAAAAATAGTGGTTTTCATCACTTTCTTGGTATAGAAAACACGTTTTTTTACCCAAATTAGTCCAAACGGATTTATTGCGTTTTGGAACCAAACTCTTCACATCTACCGTAGTTTTAACAAACTAAAACATTACTTGTGTGCATTTTGAGGCAAAACGAAATGTCAGTGCAAGTTGTTTTCAGTTTGGACAGCTCTTATATTTATCTTTGTCTAGGACTAGTCTAATTCCTGTTTGGGAAACCAATATTCTTAAAGCAAACATTTAGGAGTACTGAAATAAGGACTAACAAATTGACAAGTTAGGGGTTATTTTTAGCTTCGAGATGTTTTGTGAATGCAGACCCTGTTCATTGGAAAATGATGTCAACATGATACGTTGCTCTACAGTTTTTTATGATTAAAGGGCGTATTGCCGGTTAACCACCACTGTCGATTAATGGGTACATAAATCACTCCATGAATTTCAAATCTTGTAGTAGGAGATCTTTAAAATTTGAGAGAAAAATATCTGACAAGAAAATAAAATTTATATGATTTTTGTCATTATTGCACACCCCTAGTTTGTGCTGCAATGTAAAATGTACAGAGCTCGTGCCTCCTGAACTGGAGTTTAAAACCACAGGGATAGGCCAAATAAATAAAGCACCCCATTAAACACTTGAAGGTGCGTTGTAAGTTAGTGATCCTATATATGTTAATTTAAATTGACTGACTTCTTCAAACATCAAGTTTTACAACATTTCAGATAATAAAATAATATAATGTACTTCACATCACTGAACAATGCTTTACTGTATTGCAAATGATGGTGATGAGATGAATTGAACATGTAACTACTAATAACATTACAGCAAAGATAATTAAGTGTATTCTGCTCTGTTGTAACCTTGTCATCTAGTGAGACATTGCTGTAATGTTATCAATGAACATGTAATTACTATTTATAGACATGCATATACTACAATAATAAATAACTGGACATAAACTATTGATTTAAAATATTTTATTAGCTCATTTGTAACAAATGCAAACTTGAACAGAAACAATAAAGTGATACATTAAGCTGTAACTCTTAAGAGGAGTTTTACACTTTGTGTCACAACTGACCAATCAGAATGAAATATTTCAGAGAGCCGTGTCATAAGAACCACATAAAAAATAAAATATAGGCAAAGTGCAGTTATTAATATGCTTTCGGATTATTCGTATAGTTTAAACTTTGTGAAACTTGTATTTCAAACAGTTTAAGTTTTTAAAAGCAGCTGGCAAGTTGTGTGAAAACTTAATATAAAGGAAGAGAAAGAAGAATGAAGTTGTGAAGGCTGGTCAGTCAGAGATAATTTAGATATTTGATATTTATCACATTGTGATATTTCTTGAGTTGACTGATGCCATTGTACTGTTTAAGTTACTTTGTGTCCCAGAGCTCTCCAGTACAAACATAGTGTCACAGCAGGCTCTTTTCTTGATTTGAATGACCTTAAATTTATCATACGGAAAATTAATCGGCACCTCTTTCTTATAAGGTAAATAGAAGCATTTTGACACATCAGCACTATAACATGTTTTAATTTCAAAACAAGATTCGTTTCCAAATCCCATTGCTACGTCCTGTTTAGTAGAGGAGGACGCAAATGAACCAAAACGAATCTCTGTGTTTAGAACAGTTTCATTATATGTAAGTTTGGTACCAAGATAAGTTATCATGCATCTCTGTTGTGTTTCCTTAAGAATCTGTATCGCTTCTGTCAACAAAAAGTGAAGTGAATACCAGTTGTGGGTTCCGTTTTGTCTACCACTTCTAACGCTCAAATTGAATTTCCCATATACTTCATTTCCAGTGTACACCGAAATGGCGATTAATTGGTGCATTTTCAATGTTTTTGATTTAGGAAATAGTCCTCTAATGTTTATCCAAGCTGCAAATTGAGTTATGTTTTCACAGATTTCTTGCTTTAGAAATTTTGGCTTTACCAGCTTTTCCATCTTCATTGTACAGCCATCATACATGTCATCAACTGAATCCAGCGCCATATCCAATGGACATATCTGTCCTACATCAGGCTGTCTGTCATCCTATTGGTATGAGAAATTAACAAGCATTATTACCTGTGATGTGGGGTTATTTATCATAATGTATTTATACCACACTTTTTTACAATGTTACATTGTTTTAAATATATTGCACAGTCATATACAGACTCATAATTCAGTCTTACCTGTCCTAGGACAACTTTACTGGTGACAATGAGAATAAGAGCTGCAGTGGTCAACATCCTGATTTAGTCTGAATCCTCAGATGTACAACGAATGGAGATCAGGTATGAATATAATACAGCGAAGAAGCTGCAAAAGACAACAAATACTAGTGTTATAAATCAAAAATCTTTGCACAATAGAAAACAGCACATCACATCTTCTTATAGTTTTAAATTTACAAATGAAGAAGCATTCAATATACTGTATAAAGAGCCATTATATATCTATATCTATATATATATATCTATATCTATATCTATATCTATATATATATATATATATATATATATATATATATATATATATATATATATATATATATATATATATATATATATATATATATATATATATATTTCTTTAACTCAAGCGTTACCTGCCCAGACAGCAGACAAATAGCGTGAATGTCTAATAATATCTGTAAACTATTAGTTAAAATTCACAGGCACCTTTGGTGGACAAAATCATTTACAGTAACAAACCTTTTCAGATGTTCAGACTTCAGGTGATTTTGTTCCAGGATTCTTCAAATTTCAAAATATCAAATTTCAGTAAAGTGGATTTGATGTTGAGATCAGGCAATGAGCAAAAAACTAAGAGGATTTTATACTATTTGAAAGTAGTAGGCGGGTGAAAGGTCTCCAAGAAAATGACATCTGAATATTAAGTGAGCATTTTTTTACAGTTACCATCACACCATCTAAGATTTCTATAACAGCTTTTTTCTCTGTGTCAGGATGTTTGCAAGGTTGATGTAATAAAGATGAAACTGTGACTGTGATAGCTCTGTTGTGAGCATTAGACATACAGGTTAATAAAAATTATTTTATAATTAATACGTAGTGACGTGAGACACTTGACAACCTGTGCACATGCGCAGTAACTGAAACGTAAATTTTTCCTGTGTTTTCAAAGCTTTGATTGTGTATACAGTGTGCGATATAACGTATACATTTTCACACAATTGACTTATCTCTATATCGCAGTTCTCACTGTCCTAAAAACAGACTGATGTCTTCCTTGTTCTATGAAGTCCCTCCTATAGAAATAAATATAAGAAGTTCTATATAATAAATGTAAAATTTCCTTGATTTTTCTTTTGCACTCAGGATTTTCAAGTAAATTTCACACTTGTGAAATTAAGTAAAATGTATATTTCAAATATACATACTCTCTATATGTACTCTCCATTTCAAATGTAACTCTCCAAATGTAGTCCCATGCAAAGCATGCTGGGAACTACAAGTCCACTGCCTAGTAAGTTATATTTACTAAAATAATTTAGGTAGTTTCAACACATAATATCCTTATTACAAATTTAATTAGATTTTACATGGGAAAATTAAGTTGCATTTACTCAATGTGTCAATTTAGAATTACCTAAATGACTTACATTTTTGTGTTATTTTAACTCAAGAATTTTATTTTAAAGCTGCAGTCGGCACAATTTTTTTGTTCATATTCACTGAAACCGACACTATGCTCCGATAGAACAACATAATTAGACTTAAGAAAAAAAACCTGGGCTTCTACCTCCACTTAGAGCCTGTTATTTGTTTGGCAAAAATCCACCGCTCCTGGTTCATCTGGTCCAATCAATGCAGGCCGGTTCATCTGGTCCAATCAGCGCAGGGCTGTGTAAAATCTGCCTGTCAATCACAGTTCCTGCACACACCACAGATCCACCTCTTGCATGCGTTACAATATCACATGCATCCGCCTGAAGTTCACAGGTGTGTTTGATTGAACACAGAGTGATGGCGGAGAGAACATACACTAACAAACTTCCGATACCTTGGTTAACAACAAGGGCTAAGAGAACAACCAAGGAAAAGACGGAAACGAAGATAGAAAGCGATAACCGTAATAAAACTAGGATCAATATCGGACCGGCATTTAAATCCGGATCTATGAGATTTTAAAGGGTTCAAGCTGGATGCAGAGCTTGCCACATTTCTTCTCGACAGGTAATTCACGAGTTCGCCCTTACATCTAATCTAATTGCGAAAGTAAGCATTTTTTGGCGTGCTGTCCTGGGGGAGGGCTCTGGATCTGGAGTGAAGCTTGAACTCCGAATCCGGGGTATGGCCCGAACCCAGAGAACTTCCCTATCTGGATAGAACAGATTTGAGGTGGTGGAGGGATGTCGGTAAATGATCTCAAGACTGAGGTAGGTAGGATGCCTGTATATGTAGTGTTCGGCTGATTACCTAATGAGATGTACCTGTTCTCAATTAGTTAATTATCTGATCGTGCTCCTCCCGAACCTTGTTAAAAACTTCAGAAAATGCCAATTATTATTATTTATTAACACATCTACTTGGGAAAAACAAAATACATGTAAAAACAAACACTCTGAGGAGATTTTTCCCCATCACAAGTGGAAACAAGTAACAGTCCCCTTTAGAAAAAGATAAAGAATAACAAGGTTTTTTTTAGACTAGGGCTGTCAAATTTAACGCGTTAATAACGCGTTAATAATGCGTTAATAACACGTTAACGCAAATTCATTTTAACACCACAAATTTTATTAACGGCGATTAACGCAATTTCTGTTTGACCCTTGGTCCAGCCCATAGTTGAATGAACAGAGACGCAGACAAATGTGAACCTGTCTAAATGAGTAAAAGTTTTTCATAGAAATAAGAACATTAAGCAAATCGTCTAGCAAATCCAATGCTCTAAATGCTCGTTGGACATCTGATATGATCTTTATTTATAAGTCTGAGAGGTGTAACGTTACTGTCCTCCTGCTTAATCTAATACAAACATGCGTCTCAATTCATTTTGGTTTCGCTTTTATGCATGACTTATAAAATAGACTGCAGGACTTGCTTGATTTTAAAAGAGTCATTAAGAGAGATAAAGTTTGGTACCTGATTAATGTTAAAGAGTTATTAAAAACGACAAGACTCAAAAGCGATCTCCTCACGGACTGACTGACATCTGAAGCGCGTGACCCGGATATATAGACATCTACACAAAATTACAGTTTTACAAATATCTGTTTTGATAAGAATTCACGCAGGTAGGATCTATAATCTGTTATGTCTTAAGTAAATGTTTGGTTAACTGTTGGGTAACAATATCTGATGTGTAACATTATATTAGATCACTTAGATTTTAAGCAGTCTGTCTCAATGTCAATCAAACAAAAGGAAAAAAAGTTGATGATGTTTTTGCTTTGTGTGTGCTAAATCTTAAGTTTTACCAGTGATTTTAAGGTATTGATGTGTTAATTTAATGTATGGATGTGGTAATTTTGTGGTAATTTTGTGGTAATTTGACTCTTTCAACTTCAAACAGGTGTAGTTCTGTCATATTTTGTTATTTTTCAACAAATCATGCATTGTTCTATGTTTTAATAGAGAATGTCAAAATATGAACAACAATTTTTTTAAACTTGCTAATTCCGACTCAACTTGCCAGCACAGGTCACAAATGATGCAGCAGCAAACAAAAATGGAGAAAGAAAATTCTTCTGAAAGGAAAATTCATATGCAAAACAATGGCTGATGATTCTGTTAAAAAAGTAAACAGACTGTTGTTAACACATTTGCATAAAGCATTAGAGTATTAAAAACCTAAATAGTGTTAAATTAGGGTACATTTAGAATGGATAAAATGTGCGATTAATTTGCGATTAATCGCAAGTTAACTCATGAAATCCTGCGATTAATCTAGATTAATTTTTGTAATCTTTTGACAGCCCTATTTTAGACATAACATTGCATATTAAATTTGCCATCATGAATGTGTCTTACCTCTCAGTTTTGAATTGTAATGTATGTAATGTATTGCATATGTGTATGTATATATGTATGTATGTATATCTGTGTGTATACAGTACTACATATTACATTCATAATATTGCAAATGTATTATACAATCAGAATGAGAAACCTGTTTAGGAATTTGTGTTCATCATTCATTTTCCTGTAAAGAAGCCCTTAGAGAATTGTAGAAATTACAGACACTACTTCAGTGTGAGAAAAATATAAGAAGATGAAGATACATTTGCTGTTAGGCAAAAATACTGTAGTACCAAAAATAAAATTTTGTACCTAAAAATAAGTTCTACATTTACTAGGTCTAATGGAGACTTGGCTTGTGAATCTTTGTTTGCATTTCCAATCAGGCTGTGTGTAGCCAGTGTGCTCTTTCCAAAAACCATGATGTGCCCCCTCTACTACCTGCTTGGAATGTCTCTTACGCAATATTCAGCTTTTTGTGGATTTCGACCTGTACAAACACATTTATTATAATATAACAACTCAAATTGGCAAAGCTTGTATTAACGGGTAATTGTATACATTTCTTGAAATAAATAATGTACTTTTTATATTTCAGTAAAAGTCATTTGACTGTTTTGAAAAAGGATATCTAAAATCAAGTGTAGGTGCGGGTTGAGTCTTGGCACAGGCAGATTTTCCCTCTGCCCCTCCAAAAATGTCTAGCCAACCATAAAAACAAGTGTTTCTTTACACAAGTAGCGTCTCTTGTTGACAAAATGCTATTTATTTAAGATCCTGCCCACCAATATCTGGTTCTCTTACACATACACGATCTATTCAGTAGTATTTGACTCACCGGAAAAGTCTATGTTCTCTACGACAGCAGTAGCGCCCCTAATGGGGGCCCAGGGGTGCCATGGCCACCCCCAAAAAGATACTGGCCACCCCCAACCAGAAAGAGTGAATTTAAAAAAAAATATAACTTTAGTTTTTAAATGAACTTGGACATTGATAAAAGACTATATTAAAAATAAGTGTAATAAACTTGCATGATGTGTACTGTAGAAAACCCCCTCAACCACTACCCCTCTTGACTCATGTTGTGGTGACTACAACGCACCCACATGGTAAAGTTTGAGGGGAGTAATGTGGAGAGACTAAACTTTCAAAGCAGCTGACTCAACGCTATGGACTTTATGAGCAATAGCACAAATAAATACATTAAAACAAACTTATAAATTATATAAACAGTGTGTTTCATGTTTTTCAGGTTACGTCACTTTAACAAATATTATTCTTGTTGTCTTTTTGCAGCCTTTTCACTCCCTATTTTCCGGCCCTTCAGGGTAAGATTTGAGGAACCCTGCTGTACAAGTATTATTACTGATAATATTTTTTTCTCATTGCTATAGGATCACAAAGTGGCTGTTGATGGACCAATATCAAAAATAGTGAAAACAAATAACTACAGCATACTCTATTTTTAACAAACATATTTTCATGGTAATGTAGACTATGGGCCCTATTTTAACGATCGAAGCACATTGCCTAAAGTGCACAGCACACTTGACGGGCTTGTCGAATGCCACTTTTAATAATTTGACGACGGGAAAAATGGTTTGTGCGCCGAGCGCACGGGCGAAAAGGGTTTTTCATATTCTCATATTAATGAGTAATGGGTGTGTTTTGGATGTAACATGCAATAAATTTATGAGAGTCTCAGCTCTCACCGCTTTTAAAAACCAGTTGCGCTGACGTTATGTCTAATCCCTATTAAGATGACGGACTTTGTAAACTGAAAAACTAAGTGGAGGAAGAATCCCCAGTTTAAGAATAATATAAAAATTGTGTTGTTTTCATTTTTATTGAAATTTTTATTTTTTGGATTAAAAGTCGTTTTCTTCAGTCATAGAAGTAAAAAAGCAGGCTTTTAATTGCTGTAAATGTATTGATATCCTACATAATCATTGTAATCTCATAAAATAATTTGCAAATATGCAAGAAAAGGTTTGTATTTTTAAAATACAATCAAGAGATAAAAATTTACAAACCTGCGGAAAGCCGAAGCGTTTCAGCATTAGAACAGCTCCATGGGATTTTTACAAAGCATTAATTAAAATGTTTCTCATCTCACCATATCCACAGGTACAGTGTCATCATATACAATAAATCCGTAGGGTAGCATTTAAAAACATTTAAAATAGATGCATTTGTTTAAAGCAAAGCGTTTATTTAAACAGCTCACTGCGCCTTCTAACGTCTCATAATTGGTCCTCATTTATGTCCAAGAGACTCAATAATAATCTTTTACATTTCAATCCTTTAATCTTTCATATTTAAAAGTGTTTTTGTGCTGCTGCGCATTCATGTATGTGATAAGCAAACCCGCATTGTTTTCCCTTTTATAGGGGCCTATTGCTAACGCGCTCTTTAAATAACAAAAAAAACATATTGCGCATTGACTTTAGACTTTAGACCAGGTTTTGTTGGTCAATGGCGTAGTCTATTTTAGTAGCCTCAAAATAGCAACTCTCCAACAATGCGCCTGAACACACCTCGTTTTCAGACCAGAACACCCAAGGGTGAAAAATTGGGCGCAAATGCATTTGATATTTAAACAACCTGGCTCTAATTGTGAAAATTATCATTGTGCCGGGTTGAAACTATCAAAAGACAATTGCGGCGTGCATTGCGCTGGGTGTATGATAGAGCCCAATATCTAGTACAGTAGTTCATAATCTAGCAATTCACTTGAGATGATTTGATAATTATAATATGGCTCAGATGGATATAAAATGAGAATAGTTTATTACTAATTGTTTCTTATTGTTTCTTCAATTGAACTACGGGACACCATTGAGCTACAGGAACACAATAATAACTTCATGTCATCACAGTTTTAATATTCACACTTAAAATGTAAGCTCACTTGTCTTAGGACAACTTTACTGGTGACTATGAAAATAAGAGCTGCAGAGGTCAACAACCTTGACCCCTTACAGTTTGCCTCCTAATAGATCATTGGATGATGCAGTGGCCTTGGCTTTGCACAACACTCTTTAACACCTGGACCAGAGTGGAACATATGAAGAGCTTGGTTCCAAAACGTGATAAACGCCATTTTAAAAAAAATGAGTTACTACCAAAATCAGTATTATATCAGGTCAGTATTTAAAAGTAAATTCTTAATTTTACGCAAAATCCAACATCCGCAGTGTTATTCTGTCATTTTTCTCCCTTTTTTCCCATAACGCAATAAACGCCACTCCTTCTTTTCTACAGAACGCAATAAATCCACTCCACAGCGCACCATTCCCTCCACCCACTGTATACAAAGAATGGCGGCGCTTTGAGTACACGGAATCATAGTTTTCCTCATCTACTTTGTACTTCGAGATCAACAAACAAACAAAAGCAAAATAATACTTTAATGGCATTGATAAACCTGTGTTTTTTTTCTGTGACGGGAAAGATTGTAAGTTATCAACTTCCAATAACTTAAGCGAGAGATACTCAGGAGACGGGTGCTTGTTCAAGTTTATGTGATACTAACACATTGACCCCAGAGGATCTTATGAAAAACTTTACATTATTTTACTCAAAGTCAATGAAAATCGAACAGGACCAAAACATTTTACAGCGGATCGCTTTAAAAAATGTTAAGCGACAGTGTCAAGTATAACCGCTGCAATGACAGTGTCATTAATATAACAAAGTAAGTGTTTTGATTAATGCCATTATTGTTTATTTTTATCAGTGTATACCACTGTTCAACTAAATAAATATGTCATGGCAAAGATGAATGCACATTTATACATTAATTGAATAGATTTATAGCATTTTAAAAAAAACTTGTCATGGATTTATTGTATTTTGTTGAAAAAAAGAATTCGTTTTTATAATAAATCTTTGAAAATCAAGTTATGGATTTGAATTTTTTATGTTTTTAAAACCTAAAGATGCTATGTGAACGTTTGTAACAGTAAATAGTGCTTTTCATCTTGTCACTTTCTTGGTATAGAAAACACGCTTTTACCGAAATTTGTCATAATGGATTAATTGCATTTTGGAACCAAACTCTTCATATAAGAATGCTTTTCTTGGACTATAGTTCTGCCTTCAATACAATTCGACCTAGTAAGCTAATTGAGAAGCTGAGATGTGTACTGTAAATAACACCCTGCACTCCCCCTCTTGACTCACGTTGTGGTGACTACAACGCAGCCACATGGTCAAGTTTGAGGGGAGCAATGTGAAGAGACTAAACTTTCAAAGCAGCTGACGCAACGCTAAGGACTTTATGAGCAATAGCACAAATAAATACATTAAAACAAACTTATAAATTAAATAAACAGTGTGTTTCATGTTTTTCAGGTTGATCTTTAGTTTACAGGTACAGTACAGAAACTGAACCTTATAAAACAAAAGTGTTGGGATTTGTTTCGCGTCTTCTGTCATTCTGTCAGCTGGCCTGAGCATCAGCAATGCTTATTAAGTTAGTTTTTCGTGTGTTATATAAACATTGTTTATTGAATCACACTCTAATACATGACTGTTTGGCTTTTAACTTTATGTTTAAGATTAGGTATAACTTTCTGGTCTAAATTGAGCTATTTCTGTTGCTCACATGTGGATTGAACAATATATATATATATATAAATATATATAAATATAAATATATATAAATATATATATGTGTGTGTGTGTGTGTGTGTGTGTGTGTGTGTGTGTGTGTGTGTGTGTGTGTGTTTTTTGGTATATACAGTATTAAAGCAATAAGCCCCAAGAAGCAGTGGGTTGCCAGTGCATTTTATAACAGCTAAGGGGCGTTGTTAGGCATGACGCAAAGCGCCCCCTTAGCTGTTATAAAATGCACTGTAACACCACTGCTTCGCGGGGCTTATTGCGTTTATAATACGGTTACTTCATATGCCTAGCAGGGTTTTATAAAATGTCTCGAATGACTAGAATTTCACGCGCGAGTGAACTTAATGTTCAAGCATCCAACTATGCGCGAATAGCACGTCTTTGCCCCCCTCTACCGCGGCTGGTGGAAATGCACCATTACAGTTTGCCTATCATCCTAATAGATCAATGGATGATGCAGTGGCCATGGCTTTGCACATCACTCTTCAACACCTGGACCAGAGTGAAACATACGTAAGAATGCTTTTCTTGGACTATAGTTCTGCCTTCAATACGATTCGGCCTAGTAAACTAATTGAGAAGCTGGTCAACCTCTGGGTTTCAACCACCACCTGTATAGATTTTCTTATTGACAGACCACAAAAGTGAGGATGGAGGGTAACATCTCAACTGAGCTCACTTTAAGCACAGGAACACCTCAGAGTTGCTTTCTCAGTCCAAAACTCTTCACTCTTTACACACATGATTGTGCTACTAACGAGAATAACATCACGATTATTAAATATGCTGATGACACAACTGTCTTGGGCCTGATCAAATGTGGGGATGAGACTGGTTGCATGGAGCTGGTTGACAAAATTCTGGCTTATGGTGATGATAATGATCTCATTTTAAATGTAGATAAAACAAAATAACTAATCATGGATTTTAGAAAGAAAAATCTGTTTTAAAGGGGACATTCCACAAGACGTTTTTAAGATATTACATAAATCTTTGATGTCCCCAGAGTACATATGTGAAGTTTTAGCTCAAAAAACCATATAGGTAATTTATTGTGGCATGTTAAAATAGGCACTTTATGGGTCTGAGCAAAAATGCACCGTTTTTGTGTGTATCCTTTTAAATCCAAATGAGCTGCTCAGGTGGGTGGAGTCTCAAGCGCTCGTGCTGTAGACAAGGCATTGCATTCTCTCACGAAAGAAGTTAGTAAGAGATGTTCAGCATTATATATTTGTACAAGTTTAAAAAGTCAATCATCTGTTTTATGCATACTAAATACATGTTTATCAGCAGATGGGGAACATTGTGGAATAAAAATAAAGACTTTTAGGTCTCATGCTGCTTTTAAACAGGCACAATGATTTTCAGCATGTTACAAATAAAATACACGTCCACAAACACTCAGAAGTTTACTTTTTGACCAAACTGCACGAGCACATTTAAATGATATGTAATAAAACAACACGTTTAATGCTTAAACTTTAGAGAAACAGATCAAAGAAACAGATCAAATGACATGTTAAAGTTTATTGTGTACATATTGAACACATTCACATTTCTGTCAGTCTCTCACTCTCTATCTTGTAACTCCTTGTATTCATTTGAAACTTCAGAGAAACATTAAACAACACTTATTGTGTATGATAGTGAATACGCGTTGTTCTCTCACGCTGTCTCGTGCAGTGCATTAATCCTCATGTTCATTCATATAAACTTCAGAGAAACATATTAAACAACATACTTGAAAGCGAACCGTCGCGTTGCTCTCTCTCTCTCTCTCTCTCTCTCTCTCTCTCTCTCTCTCTCTCTCTCTCTCGTTCGTTCGCTCACTCGCTCTCTCTCACTCACTCGCTCTCTCTCTAAGGTTAATGCGTTAGAACGTTAATTCAATCTTTAGAAAGATTATTAAAACTATAAGTTATTCGATTGTAGGCTCCTGTTTGTGTTTGAGGGAATACAAACGCGTCGTGCTGTCAGTCATTCTTTCTCTCTGTCTATCGCACTCGTGAGGCCGTTCATGGTTGGATAGTGCAGTTGAAGGGGCGGTATCATTATAATAAGAGCCCCTAATACGTCATGGGGGGAGCGAAATCCGCATGACCTATTTATTCACATGCTTGCAGAGAGAGCCTTACCAAAACAAAGAGACAGGGTTGCTATTTTTCATGTTTTCTTGGTTGATAGAAGCACTGGGGACCCGATTATAGCACTTAAATGACAAGGTCGGTATTTTACACTTAAAGCCCTGTTTTCAGATTGTTTATGATGAAATAGAACGGTTTTGACTGAAATTTGGACATATGATGCTGGCCCGAGAATTTACGGGTGTTTCTTGTATCACCTCCCACCTCTATAATAGGTGCACAGGAACAATCCTTCCTAAAATGCATTAAACTTTCATTTACAAAGACGTGAAACTCACCAAGTGGTCAGGGGTGTTCACTGATATGCTCACACAAAAATCGCTGCAAAGACGCATTCCAACAGGTTTTATCGTAGTTTTTGTCCAACTCCATTGACTTGTATTAGATGTGCTGTGAGGTACGGTATTACTCCGTGCAGGGGACTTTGTTTCTATTCTTGCAATTGGCAAAGGCGGATTATCGCCACCACCTGGGCTGGAGTGTCTATTATTCAAGCTCTCAACGGAAGAATATACGGGTCTGAGGGATTTGGAAAAATAGGTTCACAAGTTAACAACGAATGCTAAAACACCTGTTGGAAAGCATCTTTTGCAGCGATTTTTGTGTGAGCATATCAGTGAACACCTCTGACCACTCACTGAGTTTCACGTCTTTGTAAATGAAAGTTTAATGCATTTTAGGAAGGATTGTTCCAGTGCACCTATATACCCATTGTAGAGGTGAGAGGTGAAAAACAAACACCCGAAAATTCTCGGGGCAGCCGCATATGTCGAAATTTCAGTCAAAACCGTTCTATTTCATCATAAACAATCTGAAAACAGGGCTTTAAGTGTAAAATACCGAACTTGTCCTTTAAACATGGAAAAAGTCTGATTTTCATGGAATGTCCCCTTTAACAGCCATTGATCATTAAGAAGATTGAGGTGGAAAAAGTTGAGAGTCACAAGCTCCCAGGCCTGCATGTGTCATCTAATTTGAGTTGGACCATAAACACTGTCACCACAGTGAAGAAGGCCCAACAGCGGCTTTACTTTATTAGGCTGCTAAGGAAGGCAGGACTTAGCCGCAAGCCACTCATCCAGGCCTATAGAGGACTTGTGAAAAGCATCCTAACAAATGGCATCTGTGATCTGTCTGGTTTGGAAGCACTACCCAGCCAGAAAGGAGAGCTCTCCAAAGAGTTGTAAAGACCGCAGATTAGGTAATAGGAGCAAACCTTCCATCCATGGACAGTTTATATATATACAACGCTGCAGGAAGAAAGCTAAGAACATTCTCAGGGGGACACACCACCCTGCACATTCAATGTTTAGGCCTGTGGATGTTTTTTTTAGTGCAATATCTCAGTTATAGTGATAATTTCGAATGTGTGAGTTGACTAATATAGGCTTGTGCTGCTTTTCGTTGATTGTATTTCTTAAGAGTCTATTTATTGTGTGTATTTATTTATTGTGTGTAGTCTGTCAGTTGTTCTTTTATGTTGACTTTTCTATTGTTTTCCTTTAATGCTGACTCAGAGAGCTCTGCTACAAAAATTTCTATGTACCTGTATTGCTGTACTAGTACAAATGGCAAATAAACTTCAACTCAGCTCATCCTGATTGAGTCTGAATCATCAGATGCATGTGGTGATTAATTGTTATTCCTGTTATGACCTGTAGATGGCAACAGTGTAACACTTGACAAGTGTATTGTATACAAGAAATGAGTCACTAGAAATAAAGATTGAGAGCTGGAAGACATGTTAGGAGTTCAATGTTAAAAAAGTACTCTATAAGACAGAAAAGCTCATATGTAACTTATCCTGTGATGCACAACCTTACCCGTGAATATATTCATACTGTACAATGATGAAAAATGGGATATTATTTTATTTTAGGTCTGCTCTTGCAATATAATCTCACAAAGTTCCATGGGATGGTCACGGAATTTTTTGTTAATTTTTCCGTGGCATTCTCACGGATTGGTTACTCAACTGCTTTTTCCTATTTTCAAACCATTGCCGCTTCGGTTTAGGGTTGGATTTGGTGTTTGCGTTAGTATGTCACTTTAAGTATTGGTTTATAGTATTTTTTCTGATGTATTTTTTATATTTTCTAAACTTTAAACAATTGTCGCCTGACGTTGGGGTTGGGGTAGTTGGGTTTGTATAGGGATGTCATTTTATGAAAAAGAAGGTCCGTGGCAGGGCCGTCTTCTCGTGGAGATCCGTGAGAATGTTGCCACAGAAATTCGTGAGAGCAGGATGGTTCTTAAGATAACTGAATACATGTGAATATTAAATAAAGGGTTTGTCATAGTTCCCATTATAACATTTTCTATTATAACATATAGCATGAGAATTCGATCATACTTTTCAATTTGTCTGAGGATGTTTGCAAGACACAAACAGACTTTACTTAGCAACATGTTCACACCTTAACATGTGGCCTCAATCATGTCATGAACCAAAATATCAAAGAGCAGAAGCACACACTCTTCAAACGAAGTCATCATATACAAGATCTAATAATCTTTTGCGATTTAAGTGGCATAAAATAACAAAAAAATATTTTTCATTGGGTCTAAAAGAGCAAGCAATGTTAATATAAATTGTCATTTTAAAAGTACTTTATTTAGACTGTCCATAAACAAACGATTGAATATAAGACTTGAAATGATGCAGAAGTCAAGGGTGGGCAGTTGTTGATTACTAAAAGTCCCTTTAAGTCACCTGTCTCTAAGGTTCTGACATTAGTTTTAAATTTGTGAAAGCGTTATTTAAATAACTTTTAATTCACAAACAGGACAGCAAAATTTTGACAAATAATTCTCATTAATGTCTAAAACAAAAACATCAGGATCAATATTAAAAAGTAGTACAATTTAAGCAGTGCCTAATATAAAGTTAAAAGAGAGGCAGACATCTGTGATACCCACCTTTTTCTCGAACGCAGAAGTAAGTGATGTGATGTATTTCCTTTCTGGTGCGAGACTTCCGGTTCAATAGCCAGCCGGTAGAAAACAGTGTAGTGGGAGCACGCATAAAACATGATTTAAACAGTTAATATTTACTACACCTAACACATGTATGAACCAGTGTGAGGACTACGTGTATTGAGTATTGTTTTGGTTTTATGAAAATATTTTTACATTGCTTATTATGCACTAGGTGGAGACATGAGCTAATAAAATAATTTGCTTATTTTTTAAAGTATTTTCTTTTTCATTTAAAACATAAAACAAAAGTATGCGCAAACACATCACAAACTATTATAAACATTAACTAAGCAGATTATGTTGTATATATTCTGTACTTTTATCTCATTTTTGTAATAATATATAGTAGCAGAATAAATAAATCAGCTAAATCAGCATATTTTTATCAGCATGATATTAGTTGTTTATAAACAATTATTGTATTTATGCCATGGTCTGTTTAAATACTCGATTCTGATTGGCTGGAAGGTGTGCATTAAAACCGTTTAATGCACAGGTAGTTCCAGTCAGTTTGATTACAGTTAGAAATTAATCTGCTACTATAAACATTGGTAACCATAGTAACACAGTTACACTTGCAGAGACATAAGTGCGTCTCTCTTTAAAATGTGCAGGTTTTATTTCAGCACTAGCCTACTTTATTTAAAGCGGATGGAGTGCGAGCCTTAACTTAAGAAAATTACCGTCATTTTTACCCGTCTGTTAAAAAATTACACTGTAAACATTAATTACAGCTTTAACTTGGCAAATAACCAAGGTACAGTATAAGTGGGATAATCCACGGCTAGCCATGCATTTTAAGGGTTTTAATGCACTTCGCAGAGACAAATATATATATATATATATATATATATATATATATATATATATATATATATATATATATATATATATATATATATATATATATATATATATATACAGGGTGCGATTTGCCGAGGGGTATGCGTGGGATTTCCCCCTTTCTGGTCAATGTATCCCTGCCTCTGCTTAATTATTTTTATCCCCGGTGGGGATAAATTTATCCCCCCCTCAAAGTGATCAGTGCTACTACACTAGAGGCGAGACGGATCACAAAACTTAACACGGATCCGTGGTTTGATTAAAGTAAATTTTGTTTTAAAATGCGCTACTTTGGCTGGCTCTGATACAGCTGCCGCGCAGCCTCTCTGTATTCACCACTCTGCAGACTTGCTCAATGTCCCGCCCACGGTGCTATCTGATTGGTTACAGACCCGGTTACACCTCACGAATAATAGCTTATCAACACTTGCGAGATGGTTATGGAGCTGTGTGTCGAAACGATGAAATGCAGCATATTCAGCCGCATATTAATAAAGCGGGAATAAACATAACAATCTGATTATCTGTTTATGATGACAAGCAGAGTTAGTGTCCCAGTCACACCACTGAAAATGGCCGAAGTTACACATGATAAATGTCGATGAGGCGTTTAGCGAGGCGCGGGCGCGGCCAGTTTGCGCAAATGAGGCTAAGTGACTAACACATAATGCATCTGACTCTTCTATCATTTCACTGTAGCTCAGCATCGCGGTGTAAAGTTAATGTTATTACTTTAAAAGCAGCATTAAAACTGTTTCTACTGTAATGGTTTAACTTTGCAATCAATACATTGTTCATATTTATGTTTAAGTTGACACTACGTTGTGCCATATAGTTTTGCCATTCAAGATTTAATTCTTGCATGTTTTTTCGTTGTGCATGATCACAGTTCATATGTGTGGTGAAAGATAAGCTATTAGAGTAAAAATATTGCGTTAGGCTGCTTCATGAGTTAATAAGAAAAAAGATTTTACAATTCCTGCAAATGCAGTGATGAGTTCATGTTCTCATGATTTATTTTTATGAATTAAAATGTTTTGAAATGTGCTGTGGACAGAGACGCATTATGTCAAGAATTATAAAAAATCGTCAATAAGCTCATAATTTGTGCTAAAATAGTATAAATGTTTAGTTTTAAAACCATTTTGAAAAGCTGGTTATATTTTTATGTTTCTGCGCAAGTTCAGCAGACAGTGAGGTTCGGGTTTGCTCCGATCAGAGCTCGTGAGCGGGGGGCGCATTTCTGAATATTAGAAATATTTTAATTAGAAATATAAAAAAAAATAATAATAATATTATAATGGATTTTTGTTAGGTCGGACAATGATTACCAAATTTCTCTATTGCTCTTCATAACCACTGAAAACAGTCAAAAAAGTTA
Source organism: Misgurnus anguillicaudatus (assembly GCF_027580225.2). Classification (NCBI taxonomy): domain Eukaryota; kingdom Metazoa; phylum Chordata; class Actinopteri; order Cypriniformes; family Cobitidae; genus Misgurnus; species Misgurnus anguillicaudatus. Next base: position 10,272,584 of record NW_027395279.1, read on the forward strand.
AAACTAGTGGTGGGTACAAAATTACTCATGACGAAATATGGTGGGTACCCACCGTCGCCAAAATCGACGCCTATGAAAACATCCCCCCCTCTGTTTTTTTCACAAATCGCACCCTGTATATATATATATATTTAAATGGCGTTTATTGCGTTTTGGAAACAAACTCTTCAAATTCATGTGTATCAAATATAACTTTTATCAGAACAGTCTTCAGATAAAATGGTAATAACGGGTGCAAATAGTGACATTAACAAGCTGATAAGTTAACTACGACTACAACTGGTGTTAAGTTTTATCTTTATTTACAGAAAGCGCAAAGTGAGAATTAATAATGCAAATAAGTATGGTGAGAATATTCTTAAGAACTGTAACAAACTAAAAGTACAGTAAAAAACTGAAGGGAAAACACAAAATAGTTTTAAAATCCCAAATTCTGTACAAATTTGCACAATACAATCACATAAGCATAACACATTTTTAACATGATACAGTATTTTTATCAACTTTAAGTCTTTTATTAAACAAGATAACAAATGTCAAATACGCAACAAAATCCATGAGAATAATAGTAAGTTAATAACAGAAACACTTAACTATTGCAGTCTGCAAGATAAGGTAAAATCGGTAATATAAAATGTAATTATAATCACTGTACACTATAGGGGCCTGACTTTTGATGGTGAATAATCGGAGAATAATGATTAAAGTTTCGATTGGGCAAGTTTTGGGGTAGTAGCAATTGGACAGGTTTTGCTATGAAAACCTGGCAACCCTGGTGCTTGCCAACCTGTGTGCATTAACAGAAGCTGAAACTACAAAATAATTGTTTAATTAACTCAATTTGAGCTTAAGAAAGAAAGTTATGGTACAGTAGATGCAAGCTTTAATTGTTGGTCAGAGAGATGTGGTTTTATTGTGACTTTAGCATGTAATTTTAGAGATATTTGTCTTTCCCTATTAAAGTAGATAACACTTGCATGATTAAAATAACTTCCCTAAGGCGTTGCAAAGATGGCCATCTAGTAGCGTGACTTGCCTAAAGGGACTTTGGTGCACCCTATTTTTATTTGAAAATAAATGAAGGCATTTCATGACAGTAACAAAATATAAATAAATGATAACAAACAGAATTTTGATAATTGAATAATTTTTTAAGGAAATGTCCATGTTATAAATGGTGAGTTTACACAGGATTTAATTTACATAATTCGGAATTCTGCACAAATGTCTACAGTAAGGATTTGTTTATTTTACAGACATTTGTTACAGTGTACAGAAAAATATTACTTTTGTATCATGTACCCTTTTAGACCATTAGGTTGAAAAAGTATCAAGAGACAAACAAAGCGTTTAGAGATCAACAGCCTTGCTGTGGCATTTGTGCCATTATGAGTATATAATGTACTGAAAAGTTTATTAATGTACACTCTTTAAAAAAAAGGTGCTAACTCAAAGTGGTTCACTTGCTTGTAATCATAGGAAAACCATTTTAAGTGCTAAACCGCACCTATTCTCCTTTATGCTATTAGAAAAATCAATAGTAAGCATGAAGGTATGAATTGATAATATTAAGCATTAGTTACTATATTGGTATCATTTTCTCCTATGATCTTTTAATCTGAGCATAAGTAACATCAACAGATCCAGCAACATCTGAAAAAAAGCAAAATACTAAAATGGATACTGAACACCGATACTAAGTAAAGCTTTTAGATGCTGTTTGGTTCATATTTGTTTAATACTTTTGTATCTCACCTTCATCATTCGGTTTCTTCAGTTCAGGGTACACAATATCACCACCTTCACTGTTATTCCCTAAAAATGACAAGAAACTTCATTATAAACAACTCAACATTCATACATCTCTTTTGACAATTAGTGTAACTTCCGAGCAAAGAAGACAGTTTAGCTTCCTGTTAATAGATATTAAACAGAAATATTTAAAATATAGATTAAACAGATATTAAACATATTATCTTTCTGTTTATAGATCAGTTCAATAAAAGCAACATGAAGCAACATAAAGTGATTCAACATGTTATTCCAGCATGATAAATAACTTATGGTACAGTAATGTGTTATTTTAAATGTTTGGATATCTCTGTTGATCATGAGGTTTTGTTTTACCTTTCTTCTCTTTCTTTTTCTTCATTTCTTTCCTAGGTTTCAGTTCAATATCAGCATAGGTGAGATCAGCTGATTCATTTACATTGTCTAAAGTGAAGAATAAAATAAATGATTAATAGTTTTCTCTTCTAGTAGTTTCTACATGGGCTCTTGTGTTTCTGAGTCACTGAGAAAGGAAAAGTATTTGACCCTTAAAAATTGTTTTACTGTAATGAGATGAACAACATTAAATAACATCAATATGTTACCTGTGCTTGTGTCTTTATTGTCTGTTGTATTAACAGAGTCATAAAGATGAGCCTCTCCTGTAGAAAATAAAATAATTAATAAAGCTTAAAAAGACAATATGTCAAAGTTTTAGGTCTTGTAAAGCCTTAATAGAAATATTGTTTAATATGTTGATATTGACTAAACATTAGTGATAGTGTTTCTAGCATGTTGCTATGCAGTTACTAGGGTGTTTTGGGTATATGTTGGGATCCATCAGCTCTTATAAAAGCAGATTTCTGGCACTGATAATACTGTATAAATCTACAGTAAACTGACCAGTATGCAGGTGATTATAACCATCTTCAGTCTGTTTCTGATCTGATGTTTGACTGATGTTCTGCTGTGGACTGAAAGCTGACGGAGACTGAGAGAGTTTTTTGTTTTTGTAGCACCACAGCAGGACCAAGAAAAAGATCAAAAACACGATGCTCAGACCAAGACACAGACCAACAATAGGACCACTAGATGAAGACCCTGCGGCTGGAAAAGCAGAAATACATTCTTTTATAACCAGTGCAAATGCAAATTGTGCAAAAAAATGACCATCTTAATAAATGATAAAAGCTAAACTTTCTTAATTGACCAAAAAACTGGGTTGTGAAAATAAGAACATCGTTTCAAACCTGCATGAAGGTCTTTCATCCATAGAAGCACAAAAAATATTGAAAAATATACAGGCAAATGTTTTAGTTTAATAAAGGTGAACAAGGACCAAGGCTATCCATATAGCAAGCAAGCAACTTTATTTATATAGCACATTTTTAAACAACAGCCGTTGCTCCAGAGTGCTTAACAAAAATAAAATGAAAACATTAAAAAGAAAACAACATTTAATGTTGCATAAACCCAACCAATCTCAACATTCAAATGCTAAAAAAAATAAGTTTTTAAATAAGATTTAAAAATAGCAATTGAAGAAGCTGCCCTCACATGGAGTGGGAGACTATTCCAAAGTTTAGGACCTACCACAGAAAAAGCGCTCTCTCGTTGCTTTTTAAAATTACAGCGAGGGCCCTTTAAAAGCCTTTGGTCTGATGACCTAAGAACTCTAGAGGAAGAGGAAGGCAGTGGTTCTCAAACTGGGGTCTGGGTCCCCCAAGGGGCCTGCGAGATGGTGCCAGGGGGGCCCCAGTTTAATGACATTTTATAAAATACATTCATTTATCACGAATTCTGTGTAAATAAACCTTAACAAAAATAAGGCTACTAACCAACAGCACTAATTTGTATAACTTAATATGTTTTGTTTAATTAAAAAGTTAAATTGTAGAACAGTTTTTGTCATAAATTTTCTTTAGGGGGGCCACAAAGGAATGCACCGTACACAAGGGGGCCGCACGCGGAAAAAGTTTGAGAACCACTGGAGTAAGGAATAAGAAGTTTAATAATGTACTGAGTAATTAATCCTGAAATTGCCTTGAAGACAAACAAGCGAATTTTAAAATCTATTCGAAATTTGACAAGAAGCCATTGTAAGTATTGCAGTATGGGTGTAATATGGTCCCTCTTCCTAGGTCCTGTTAAAAACCTAGCTGAGACAAGACAAGACAGATTGAAAGATACGATCGAATGTATGACCTTTCTTATGAGTAGAACCAGTGACATGTTGTGTGAAATTAAGTCTCAATAAGAGAAAGAAATTAATTCACCAGTGGCTTCGATGGGAAGCATAAATGAAAATTAAAATCCAATGAACATTAAAAGGACCAAAAGTTTATCACAACGAGACACTAATCCAGAGAGAAAATCAGAAAAATTCTGGGTGAAATCCTTATTCAGTTTAGGAGGTCTATATACCAAGGCACAGAAGAAGCTACTGTACGTCAAAACTTGAATATATTTCTGTGGATAACAATTTGCATTTAAAAGAGTCTCTGAAAACAGTGGCTACACCAACGCCTCGTCCAGTGGCCTGGGGAGAGTTCAGAAAGCCACAGCCAGTTGGTGTCAGCTCATCCAAAGCCATTTGATCACCAGAATTCAACCAAGTCTCACTAATAAACAAAGAAATAAAAGGCTTGTTTGATAGAAAGAGCATTTAAGAGACCCATTTTAATAGAAGTTATTTCAGACTTTCCCGACAGGACAATGGTAGTATATTTTAACATGCTGAACTTGTTGAAACTGACACCCCGTTTCACAATATTTAGATAATTGGGGGATGGTGTTGTGAAGACCAGATGACCGGAATGTAATAGTCAAATGAAGCTGATTGAAAGCTGCACATACGATGCACATACCGTGGCTGACACGTAATTCCCAGGGCAGCACAATATTTGAAGAGTTTCGTTGCAAAACGAGATTACCACCGTTTTTTTAATTGTTCAGAAATCTGTTTTTTTGGTTGTGCATTCCAATTAATTTCAATGCAACTGCAGTTGGTTTGTTTTGATTTAACCTTCATAACTTAATAAATACAGCTAAGTAGCACCATAAAACAAAATAATAACATGATAACATAATAATAAATATGTTTTGACAAAAATGTTAAAAAATGGATTTATCTCGTTTTGCAACGAAACTCTTCATTTATAAACTCCGGCTGGCAAGCAGAGCGAAGATTTTAAACGTAATAAATCAGATGATGAATAGTGTAGAACCACGTTGAAGAAAAAATAATAGTCTGAGCATGCAGGTTGACGGATAAGATCTGATTGAAGCTGACAATCAGCATGGAGAGACAAACAAACAAAGACCAACAGCAGGGATAATATTATCAACTCCCCCGTACAGTCCAGAGCCAGTTGGGATGTAATATACGTTCAATCCTATCATAGATGCGCAGAAAGCAGGAATCAAGAGGCATCGACCTGTTGAGCGTAGTGCTGCCGCGAATAGTCGACGTAGTCGACGTAATCGACGATGAAAATTTGTCGACGGCAATTTTTTTAGTCGAGGAGTCGCATATTTATTTTTTTCCGTCTCAAACGGCCCACTGTAATTCTGTCTCATGTCTCAAATGGCTCAATGTAATTCACCTCCACACCAGTCTGTGCGCTGTGCGCGCCCTGCTGGTTAATCTGCTACGCTATCATCTTTCTTCCCTCTCCCCCTGCCTTCACTGCTTTAATTTTGAAAAATTGGCGGTGGCAGGTGAGTCTATGGAATTATGAGTCGGAAAGCTTCCGAAGTATGAAAGTATTTTAAGCCAAGTTGTGATAAAAGAGTGGTCTGTTACACCGTGCCAAACGTCGCTGGCTTATCACGGGAGCACAACGACAATGCACGAGCATCTCAAACGAAAACACTCGGGAGTTATTGACGATACACCCACAGAGAATAGGACAACGTAAGTAACTGTTATATGATTATTAATGAAACGGCGAGCTAGTCAGTACTGTTTTATTAACTCTTTTGAGAAGTACAATGACTCTGTCTTTGGATGTTAAAGGCTATCAGTGTTTGCTCGTGATTCCGCCACGGAATCAACACTGGACGCAACAAATAGATTTTTCATGATTCCCATTTACATTTTTATTTTACTATTTTAAACAGCTCAATTCATTGTTGCGAGTGTTCAGCGCGTCTCTCTCTCTCTCTCTCTCTCTCTCTCTCTCTCTCTCTCTATCACTCATGTTGCTTGCAGCGCCTCGACCGCGCGCGCCTCTCTCTTACGTGACAGTGAAAAGGTGGCAGTGTTTTTAATGTACTTTCTTTTTTGCGTAAACGTCAACATTCACAGATGTCTCTGACAAAGACGACTGATCGAGTTAACATGACTTGAAGAAAGATTAGCAGTAGTGTGAGTCTGTGTGCGAGCTTTCTCCCTCCCTATGATGCTGTATGCCGTGTTCTGTAGTCTATGTAACAACAACAGTGTATTCTCTTATATTTCTGAATTTGCACCGAATTGTCTGCGCTATATCACTCGCATTTAAAATCAAGAAATGGCTCAAAACACAACAACAATTATGAGAAGAGCAACAGCAGTAAAGCTACAATGTAAATGTATGGTGATTTTTGCATATCTAAATCAGGATTTTAGCAGCAGTTAAAGGAACAACTGGTTGGATAAAAAACGAGGTGATGGGTCATGTTTAGTCACTATTTTATAGGCTACAACAGAACAGATAATATGTAAAATAGCATTCAGTTGTGTTAAAATGCAATATAAGATCAAAGAGTAGAAGTGAAACATTTCATATTTCTGTTAAGCATCTACTTTGCACTGGAAGTTTTTATTATTATTTATATTGTTTACATTGTAATTTTTTATTTGGTAACATTTAAGTTATTCATATTGTTTATGACACCGGTGGGTTCAAAATAAAATGGACACAATGAAATAACAAACACTTGAGTTTTTTTAATTAGTCGTTTAGAATAGTCGACTATTCGAAAAATTAGTCGAAAGATTAGTCGTTAGAAAATTAGTCGTTAGTGGCAGCACTAGTTGAGCGTTATTTATCGCAGACTCGACAAGCCGAAGAAACAGATTGCGTTACATAGTCTCCAAACCATGAGGACAGTCCTTTTAAATCATTTTGAGCCTTTTAATCGTTGAAAGGCCACAAGTAACACTTTAAAATGTCTAAAACACGTACGCCGCGTTCACTCTGGAATATACTGACACAAAAGCAACATATAAGCATTAAATTATAGTCTTTTCAATTCTTCTAAAGCTAATCTTCATCAATTTCTCATTTTGTGTAACAGGTGCATTCTAAACAAAGTTATAAAGGTTTGGAATACCAAAAGAATTGGGGACCTAAATATTTTTGTCTAAAAAATAATTTTTAACAACCTATCACAGACTCTCAGATTTATGGCATCCACACTACTTAAAATTCATGTTGTGTCTCACCTGTAACATTTATCAACAGTCCATCACTGTATTCTGTGTAATAGTCTGGTTTTCCTCTTCCAGCTCTACAACTGTACTGACCTCCATCAGAAACTTTAACACTGTGGATTGTGTAAGAGTTTGTTTCTGTTGTTGTCTTCTCACTGTTTTGTGTGTTGTTGTTGTACCAGTAAAACTTCCATCCAGTAGACTGATCAATGTGACACTTCAGAGTCACTGTGTTACCTGTCAGTACAGATCCTTCAGTATCTGATGTGAGTTTAGGTTTTGGTTTTAATCCTGCAGGAGAAAAAAACAGAGTCTCTGTAATGCTCAGTCTCAAAGACGTTAATTGTGTCTTTATACCACAGATATATCCAGTTACTGTACTGATCCTCTACCTCACACTTCAGTCTCTCCAGTGAACAATGATGTTTCTTTTAGCATTCAAAAAGTAAAATGGGCAATGTGTAGTTTTTTTAAAATAATTTATTAGTTAAAATCAATGTATTTATTCATAAATATGTCCTCGTTGGTGTCAAATGACCTCTGCAAGTGATCTATCTTTTCTTTGTAAGCTTAGAATTTCTTTATTTATATTGAACGGGTAAGGCCAAGGAGTCTTCCATGTCATTCCGCCATATTGAAAAACTATAATAGCAGAGAGGGACAAAAAGCACTAGCCTACCGCAATGCGTTTTCATTCAGAACACATGAACCAGCTGAAATGGACAAGGAAATCAGTGAGATCAATGGCTACTGTACTTGCAACATGCATTTAGCAAAGGGAGGCGCTAGAGAGCACTATTCATTTGAATTGAAAATAAAAATTTTGACCAATAGATGGGGGAAAATCCTACTTACTGTACATTTAAAGGTAGGATGCTGAAAGCCAATGTTGACATTTGAAATCACCTAAACAAACATGCCCAGGCGCGCGGGAACCTATATGTTCAGGGGCCTATACCATGAAGCTGGTTTAGTTGGTTAGCCAGCTTTGTTTAGGATTAGTTTGTGCAAATCCTGGGTTTTGGGTACCATGAAAATAGCTTTTACCAACAAGGCCTGCACATTGGCTTGGTTTTGTCAACCTGAAACTAATCCTGTAACCCTGAGTTTGTTTAACCATTTTCATGGTACGGGCCCCAGGGGTGCTGAATAACAAAATAATGGATGTCTGACGATTTCTCCCCCAGAGAATGTTTTTAGCACAACCTCTGTTGTTTTCTGAACCGCGCATACAGAAGACTTTTTCCCCTTCTAGGCATTTTTTTTTTAGAAGAGAGACCCGTCATGTCCATGAGGCATGTTTAAACACTTTATAAACTACTAGTTGTTCAGTTTGGTTATGTACACGATGCGGTTGTCACTACCTGCATTTTGCGGGAGTTAATTCGGTTGTAGAACGCGGTTGTCAACACCGTAAATTACTGAACTGTGTGTGTACACAACAGGATTAAGCATTAAAAGGTGAAGTGAAAACCGAATAACATGCAGTGTGTACGGGACCATCATAAACGAACCAATCGCAGGACTCCCTGTCTGCTTTTCTCCATCGTATAAAAAAAACAAAACGTTTTTGACTTTCGCCTCTTTGTCCACTGGGTCTTCCTGAGATGTTTTCTCTGCAAACCTCTTAATGCCTACGATGTAACGGCACATTTTTTGAAGGTTTGGCTCCTCTAAAAGTGTCTTTGTGAAACAGTAACTATTTTTATTTACCCGCCATGGTGGCCGGTAGGTGAAGCGAGTTTACCCGCCACGACACAAAATCACCCGTGTTTGGCTGGTGCCGGGTGCTAATTTCCAACCCTGACAAATACCATGATTTTCATCATTTTGACAGCTCACCAACTTCCTCTCTAAATTGTCAATTACCTTTTAGATGACATTTACATTTTAAAATATATTTAAAATTAAAATGGTCACTTAATCTGGTGTCTTCATTTGCTTCCATTAAAGAAATTCTTCATTGGTTTGTTAAAAAAGTTAAATAGTTTGTCTCGATATTGTGTTGTAAATAAAATAATAGCCCATTAGGCATACCTGCTAATAAATGCTATAAAAGGCATGATCTCTGAAAGCCAATGTTGATATTTGAAATCACCTAAACAAACACACCCTTACCCCAATAGAATCTAAACCTTCATTTGATAGACCCGCCCCACTCATACACAACCCAGGCAACAATAGGCTTGTTCGACTTTCTGCGGCGCCGCTAGAACTGACAGGCGGATGACGTTAAAGTGCCGCGAGAGCGAGACGAAATTACACTTCGTATGATTTCTCGAAACGTTCTCGCGGTACTTTGACGTCATCCGGTTGTCGTTTCTTGCAGCGCCGCATGAAGTCGAACAAACCTAATGTCAGTTAGTAGACACGCCCCTTTTTGCTGATTGGCTACAAGTGTGTTTTGGTAGTTGGCCCTACCTTTTCCAAAGTGTTTTTTTAGGAATCATGCACTCTGCCTTTAAATGTATTGGTATATTCAACTTTCAATACAATTGTCGTTTAAATTTTTACATCTTATTTCATAATAATGAAATTTTGTTGTACATGTTGTATAGCTCAGGCCCCTCTTGTAGAAGTAATTTTAATCCCAAGCCATTAACCTATACTACAGGTTGAAGTGAAAATTATCATAAAAAGTTAAATATGGCTGTATATTGAGAATGGTGATACAGACTCACCTGATACTGTCAGTGTAACAGCATTACTGATGTGTGAGTATCTTGATCCACTGATCTCTGTTCCTTTACAGGTGTATTTACCTGCGTCAGACTCAATAACAGATCTTGTGTAATACTGAAGTTTATTCTGCTGGATGATTGAATCTTTATGCCAGCTGTACTGCCAGCTGTTGACTCCTCCTCCATTGATGACACATGTGAGATTGACAGTTTCTCCTCTGAATAAGAGATAATCAGGCCAAACAAACACTTGAGGTGTTGGTCTTTCTGTACAATGACAACAATTTACATTGAGAATAATGTCAAATAAACACTTACTTGATTGCAAAACATATATGCTGTATCATATTATAGTTTTTCCTATGTAACTGTTATTGCCACTTGTTCAATGTCTAAGGAAATAATGTTATCATGCTATAAAAACAAAGTGTATTATGTGAGTATAAATATTTACCCTGTACTGTCACTGTTATTGGTTTACTGTATTGGGTGTAAACCTGAGGGTTTCCTCTTCCAGCTCTGCACTTGTATTCTCCTCCATCAGAGACTTGCACAGATCTGATTATTTTAGTTCCTGTTGTTTCAGTGGATTCAGTCTTTGATGGTGTGATAAAGATAAACTCCCATCCAGTGGACTGATGAACCTCACAGATCAGAGTAACTGTGTCTTCAATGAACACAGACGTCTGTGGCTGCACAGACAGAGTTGGATTTACATCTGTCAATATAAAATCAATGTAAACAGTGAATCTAAAAAAAACTCATACAGTATGATTGACAGAGGAAATCTGTGTGTGCACTGTATAATGAACTCTAGGGGTGTTTTCTTACTGACATAAAAGAAAAATCAGCATAAAATGTATTTAGAATTTTGTTTATTTAAACATGAACTGATTAAAAATACATTATAAAATATTGAGGGAAATGTTTTTTTTTTAAATTAAGCACTATTTATAAAAAATAAAATGTCTCAGTTATGGATATAACCCTCGTTCCCTGAAGGAAGGAAAGGTGGAAGTCACATCTTGACCGCCAAATTGGGAACATGCTTTGCAGGACCAATCTACTTCGAGAATCTACTAAAGCGCCAATAAACTTGACATGCAGGTATTTACATTGGCTGGCACTGCACCGCTGCACGAGTATTTAATGAGAGGCAGGTGCAATACCAAATCAGCTACTTTTGCTGAGAAAGCCGAGCATCAGTGCCCAACCAACCTCAGTAATGGTACAGCAAACTGTGGCGACAGGACGTGATGTTTACGTTTCCTTCCTTCAGAGAATGAGTGTTATACCCATAATCGAGACATTCCCTTTCAGTCGACCACAATATGAGTAGGTTTCTTCAAAAACACCTAATTTTCAGCAAAATATGAGATCATTCCATTTTTGTAAAGGACTTTTGATAGAGTTTTCTTATGTGTATGTTTTCTTAAAGTGCCCATATTATGAAAAACTCACTTTTTCTGGGTTTTGGGGTGTTATTTTGTGTCTCTGATGCTCCCACAAGCATACAAACTTGGAAAAAATCCATCCATGCTGTTTTGAGTGAGATACTGGTTTCTGAATGTCCTCTGCCTTGAGTCTCAGATTGCGCGAGTTCAAACTCAGCTCCGTTGTTACGTAACAAACCGTTTCGTCACATTCAGTTTGAATTTTCCCGCCCACCACCCCACTCGCAGGTCTCCACCCACCATGGAGCTAGAGAGAGCACAGAGCAGTCAGTCACTTCACTGATACCCTGCTGTTATCATGTCTCACTGAAATAACAGCGCTATTTGGATATTATGGATTATACTCCTGCCTACTTTTAAAAACAAAGTTTTAACGCGTGGTTATTGGAACCCAGAGTAATCGTATATACAGTGTGTTACAACGCAAATAATCGCCTACAATCTGAGGACAATACGTCGAAGATGTAAATCTGATGTAAACAACAGACTATGTATCTATATTTCACGGATTATACGCATTTGTGGACAAAAATGGTCATTGGATGTATTTTATTGGACTTTTATGTATCATTCACACATCTGAAATAGACTGGATTCGATTCGCGATTGTTGTATCAACACAAAAGGTAAGAAGTCACGTTATATTTTGCATGTTGTCATCTTCTGTCACAAAATACTACATTACTGATGCTAGACTGAGCATCTGTATCTCAAAACAGAGATTATACATTCATGCTAATCCCGTAAATTATACCTTTTAAATGTATAGTGATGATAAAATTGTTTGTAAACAGTAGGCTATATAGATATTTTTGCAGGCTAGATAGTTTACAGCGTGGTTCCGAAAGTAAAAAAAAATTAAAGGCTTTATTTTACAATTCTACAAGAACTAAGTAATAGTGCTTTGCCAAACTAAAAGTTTTTTGACAAACTAACCGAGACCGGGCCTTACCGCCCCGGCTTTTCTGACGAGGCTAACGTACCCCCGAGTCTCTTATAACTTTCCGGTCCGGACCTCCCGCTAGCTTCTAGCAATTAGCACGCGGTCCACAAGCAGTATACATCCCCTGCCGGGTCTTAATTTCTGTAATTTGCGAAAATAATGCGTTTGAAAATGTTTTATAGCAGGAATATGTTAGTATTGTCCAGGGAAAATGAGTGTATTGTTGAAACTGCTACATCACAATTGACTCTGGAATCATTGTGTGTCATGAGTTTCTTCTCCTGTATTGTACTTATTAGTGATACTTTTCTGCATGATTTGTCTGTTGGCAACATAAACCCTTAATAATTATAATATATAAAATAATAACACAGTATGGTCTGTACTGCTCACGATACCACTGAGCATGCGCACGGGCACATGACGTTAGTAGTGGGGCGTGATCAAAGGAGCAGCAGCTCATAAATATGTAATGACTAGCTCAAAACGGCACAATCTGAACTGCCCTGAAACAGAGGCTCCTAGAGATGGGTAACAATCTTTTCCTACAAGCTATTTTGAGCAAACAACTTTTGAAACATGCTTTATGGAACTCATACACCTATTTAACTTGTGGAAAGGCAGTCATAAGATGGACACTTTAAAACATACACAGAGTTCTTTCTCTTTTACATGAGGCGTTACTCTGAGTTGTATAAGTTGGTAGAAGGTTCAATAGTGTTTTAAATAACATTTGCCTTTCCTCTCGCTGAATCACTACAGCGACGCCAGCAGATGCAAATACCTGCATTCCAAGTTCATTCGCGCTTTAGTAGCCTCACGAAGTATATTGGTCCCGCGAAGCGGGTTCACAATTCGTCGGTCACAACATGACATCATAGTGACCGACTGAAAGGGAAATACATAATTGCCCTCATTTACTTTAAAGCATTAAAAGTTGAAAAGTTGTATCATCTACTGTAATTGCCACTTATTCAATGTCATATCAAACAATGTTCATTGATTTCTCAGAACAAAGAGTATCATATACTTACCCTGTACTGTCACTATTACTGAGTCACTGTATGCTGTGTAAACATGAGGGTTTTCTTTTCTGGCTTGGCACCGGTACTCTCCTCCATCAGAGACTTGCACAGATCTGATTGTTTTAGTTCCTGTAGTTTCAGTGAATTCAGTGTTTGGATATTTGATAAAGATAAACTTCCATCCAGTGGACTGATGAACCTCACAGATCAGAGTAACTGAGTCTCCAATGAACACAGAAGTTTGATGATGCACAGTCAAAGTTGGTTTATCTGTCAATATAAAATCAATGAGACTTGTCAAAGCAAGATTTTGTTACTGTAACTGGTAAAGCATTATAGTGCATTATATCACAGATAAATCTAAAAACTCATACAACTGACTGATAAAAAAGCGATTATCTGAATGATACATTTGTTTAAATATATACAAATTAAAATGTAATTATAACCAAAATATTGAGGGACTTTTTTCCTTTCTTTCAAATTTGGCACTATTTAGGAAATTAAAAACTGTTTAGGATAATGTTTTGAATACATTTTATATAACTAATCTTACATAGTTTGCGAAATTCAAACCAAAACACTGAATGTTGCATCTCATGTAACAGTAATTGCCACTCGTTCAGTGTCCAATAAAATAATTTTCATTGTGATCTCAGAGCAAAGTGTATTATGTGAGTATAAATACTTACCCTTTACTGTCACTGTTATTGGTTCACTGTATTGTGTATAAATCTGAGGGTTTTCTTTTCTTCTGGCTATACACTTGTACTCTCCTCCATCAGAGACTTGCACAGATCTGATTGTTTTAGTTCCTGTAGTTTCAGTGGATTTAGTGTTTGAAGGGTTTATGAAGATAAACTCCCATCCAGTGGACTGATAAACCTCACAGATCAGAGTAACTTTGTCTCCAATGAACACAGACGTCTGTGGCTTCACAGTCAGAGTTGGTGTTATATCTGTCGATAAAATTAATGAGACGTTTTTTTTAGCAAGAATTTGTCACTGTAACGGGTACATCATGTTTAGTGCATTCATATATCACAGATAAATCTGACAGACAAAAATCTGATCTGATGTCTGTATGGATTATTTTGAATTTAAATATATAGGCCTACATATTAAAATGTAATTATATTCAAAATATTGAGGGAATTTTTCTGCTTTCTTTAAAAAGTGGCATTATTTAAGATATGGAAAACTGTTTAGGATAATGTTTTGAATACATTTTATATAAATAATAAAGTCTTGCTGTACATATTTTGCCAAATTCAAACCAAAGCACTGAATGTTTTATCTCCTGTAAAAGTAATTGCCACTCATTCAGTGTCATATAAAATAATTTTCATTGTGATATCAGAGCAAACTGTATACAGTTTTTTTTATTCGCTTTGGTACTATTTTCAAGTATGTGGTAAAACTGCACAACTGTTAGTACAAAACTCAAGGCAGATCATCAAAAAGTCAGTTTTTTCAAACATGTAATCACATTTTCAATTGACTTAGTACAACACACAAAATGATACATTCACTTTTTTCACCACACTTAATCATTGTATCATCAAAGAAATACATTTCATTTGAAGTAATTGTCTTTCACAATGCAATGCTCACAATACTTTTGATATGCTTCTCATCTCATTTTCGTAAATACATTTGACCAGCACTAAATCCAACGGATCTTAATGGTTAGTTTTTTTTATTCGCTTTGGTACTATTTTCACAAGTATGTGGTAAAACTTCACAACTGTTAGTACAAAACTCACAGCAAATCATCAAAAAGTCAGTTTTTTCAAACATGTAATCACATTTTCAATTGACTTAGTACAACACACAAAATTATACATTCACTTTTTCACCACACTTAATCATTGTGTCATCAAAGAAATACATTTCATTTGAAGTAATTGTCTTTCACAATGCAATGCTCACAATACTTTTGATATGCTTCTCATCTCATTTGCGTAAATACATTGACCAGCACTAAATCCAACTGATCTTAATGGTTAATCACTGAACCATTTGGTAAACCTATATATTTTCATTTCAGCAATATACAGTATATGGATTTTAAGAACTACAGAAATAAAATGTGTGTTTGTACAAACATATAAATTATGTGTAACCACACATGATAAAATACTCTTTATTGCTAATTGATTTTACATAGTGGTAACCACAGTTGGTCATTACAGTAGATATACTGTAAAAGTGGGGGTGTAAACACTGGCAATTTCTTTCAACATGGAGCAGGACAGACAGCAAGAAGATCTTGTGGACAAGGGATCCGTCAGAGAGGTGGGCATGGGCACCCACAGAGACCTCAAAGAGGTGGACAAAAATCTACGGCCAAATGCTCAAGACAGGCTTGATCCAGTAATGTTATGTGTGCACTAAATGTTATGTTCTCATTCAGTTACATTACAGAAAGTATAGCTATGTTACAATTATATCTGAAAAATAAAAACTACTGTAATTTGCTCAAATGATTGTAGAGGATGTCTTCATTGATCCTTCACTTGATTACACATAGGATGGATATTTTAGAAATGATAGATTATGTAAGTAACGTAAGTGTAATATGTATTTTTTAGTACTGTAGCATATTAATTTCAGGACTTTTAAGTCTGATTTGAAACATGTATCTTGTAATGTTTGCTGTTGGATGAAGTGATTGTTAAAATTACTAAACTGAAAGAAGACCATACTGTTGTGTTTCGGTGATTAAACCAAATGTTCTCATTACATATTACAATAATCTTGTATTTGAAACAATGACAATGTGGACTGAAAACATGTGCAACTCACTGAAAGCATTAAATCAGGTTTTGAAAGAATGACTAGCTGTGTTACAAGTGTGATCAGTTTGGATTTTTGTACTAAGAGTTTTGAAAATGTACACCTTACTTAAAAAAATAAAAAAAACTGTAATCACTGAACCATTTGGTAAACGTATGTATTTTCATTTAGGCAATATACAGTATATGGATTTTAAGAACTACAGAAATAAAATGTGTGTTTGTACAAACATATAAATTATGTGTATCCACACATGATAAAATACTCTTTATTGCTAATTGATTTTACATAGTGGTAACCAGAGTTGGTCATTACAGTAGATATACTGTAAAAGTGGGGGTGTAAACACTGGCAATTTCTTTCAACATGGAGCAGGACAGACAGGAAGAAGATCTTGTGGACAAGGGATCCGTCAGAGAGGTGGGCATGGGCACCCACAGAGACCTCAAAGAGGTGGACAAAAATCTACGGCCAAATGCTCAAGACAGGCTTGATACAAATTACAGTAATGTTATGCGTGCACTAAATGTTATGTTCTCATTCAGTTACATTACAGAAAGTATAGCTATGTTACAAATATATCTGAAAAAAAATAAAAACTACTGTAATTTGCTCAAATGATTGTAGAGGATGTCTTCATTGATCCTTCACTTGATTACACATAGGATGGATATTTTGGAAATTATAGATTATATAAGTAATGTAAGTGTATTGCCTAATGTGAAACTGTGTAATATGTATTTTATAGTACTGTAGCATATTAATTTCAGCACTTTTGAAACAGGCTGATTTGAAACATATATCTTGCATTGTTTGCTGTTGGATGAACTGATTGTTAAGAGTACTAAACTGAAAGAAGATCATACCATTGTGTTGCGGTGATTAAACCAAATGTTCTCATTACATATTACAATAATCTTGTATTTGAAACAATGACTATGTGGACTGAACACATGTGCAACTTACTGAAAGCATTACATCAGGTTTTGAAAGAATGACTAGCTGCGTTACAAGTGTGATCAGTTTGGATTTTTGTACTAAGAGTTTTGAAAATGTACACCTTACTTGTGAAAATAGTACCAAAGCGAATAAAAAAAAAACTGTAATGTGAGTACAAATACTTACCATGTACTGTCAATGTTATTGGTTCACTGTATTGTGTGTAAACATGAGGGTTTTCTTTGTTTCTGGCTATGCACATGTACTCTCCTCCATCAGAGATTTTTACAGATGTGATTGTTTTAGTTCCTGTAGGTTCAGTGGAATCATGTTGTGGAGATCTTCTGAAGATAAACTCCCATTCAGTGGACTGATGAACCTCACAGATCAGAGTAACTGTGTCTCCAATGAACACAGACGTCTGTGGCTCCACAGTCAGAGTTGGTGTTATATCTGTCGATATAAAATCATTGAGAGCTTTGAAGGTTTTTCAACAAGATCTTCTTGTAACTGGTAACAATGAGCATGTTAAAGCAATGTTTAAATCTTAAGTACAATAAGAAATATTTGTCAGTTTTGTGTTGATTCAGAGTTGTTGTCAGCTGAAATCCTCACAGGGGTTGGACGTCATCTCTTTAACTCTTTATAATTTCTATCCAGCTACCCTGAGAAACTCAGAATTTGTACAGGCAACAAGGAGACACAAAGGTCCGTCACAGATAAAGAAATGTGGCATTATTTATTACTCCATTTGAAAAATGTGATCAAACACCTATACAGTATTATGGGATATAACTGCTCATCTCCATCCAGAGTTTCTCATTTCAAGCACTTTGCTCTTCTAAGTCAATAGGACACATGGATGAGATTGAAATTCACCTGAAGTTAAGGACATTTGGCAGACGCTAGATTACTGGAAAAAGGCTGTAAATAATTTTCTGTTTCGTTCAGGGATTGATTTACTTGATAAGACATAAATATATCACGGGGAGCTGCTGGCAGGGGCGGCGTTTGCGTATGGCAGGGTATGGCAGTTGCCATACCCTAGCATTCAGACAAAACACCAGAAATTAACAGGCTATAATGAAGCTCATTAAAAATAATGTTAAATATTTTCAGTAGAACATTTCTGAACATTTGTATATCACTAATATGGATAATTTACGCGTGTGCTCGACTTCATGCTATAATACAGGAACCGACATGTGGATGACATCAACGTGCCGCGAGAGCGGTCTGAAAGCAAACTCTTCCGATGATTTCTCGCCTCATCCTCGCGGTACTTTGATGTCATCAACCTGTCGTTCTTGCAGCGCAGCTTGAATTGTGCATGAGGTTTCATGATGACCGCTGTTGTTATAATCTTTATTTTCGCAAGTAAATTCCTTTTTTTGTTTTAACATTTAAACAGACTCACGGTTCTCCCCCACACTCGCGCAATGCATATTGCATACATTATTCCAGAAGTAAAATGATTTGTTCTCTGTGGATAAATAAACATGTTCTCTTACACTGGGAAATTGTAGCGCAGTCGAAGTGAATTGTATTAATTATTTGCGCGCGTTTTTGAATATGGTGACTTGTGGAATAAAAACTGCACGACGACAAAAGGTAAGACTTGTTTTTGCATTTAGCCCTGTTTTACTAAGAGTTTTATTTAGTCTTAGTTGGTTAGCTGGCTGGGTTAACTACGTGTGCTCTATCACATCATTAGTCTTTATTGTGTTTTTATAAGTGTTTATTGGCGGCTGTCATGACAAGATTTGTGAAGGGATGTTACAGTATGTTTTGATATTATCTTGTTTTAGTTTATCTGTTGCTGGAGTTGCACTTGACAACATTTGAAAAGCATTTTAAACAACCATGATTTCTATTTTTGTTTTTCATTTGTATTGCTTCCGTATTGTTGTCAGTAAGTGTACATCCGTGCAGTCATAGTATGATTTTATACAGGTTGGTGGAGTATGTACACATATGGATATAATGTGGTTTCATAGATTCGTTATTATTTGAATGGCCTTCTTGTACGAAGAATTTTTGCCATACCCTAGGTTTTCGTGAAACGCCGCCACTGGCTGCTGGGATTACTTTTGTGTTGCATCTGTATTTTAAACTTTCTGAAACAATGTCACCTGAGGATTTTAGAGACATCAAGGACCACAGTTCAGTTAAAAAGCTTCTTTATTTTTCAATGTCACATATGTATTGATTGTCCATATAAGGGTGAGATAAATTAACAGTAATTGTACAAAATGTACAAGTGGACTAACCCTTAAAGATGAATGCATATGGCTCAAATGATTAAAATACTGATTTGTTGTTGCTCAAGGGCTTGAGGCGGCTTCAGTTGTGTGTCAAACAGCTTAGGTATCACAGTAAGTTTCGTGCACTGCATCTAATAACTCTTTAATATCTAGACATTTCATGCTTTCATTTCTCATTCATGCTTGTTTTACTGTTTCTCAGTGGAGTTTTATAAAGAATGTTAAGGCCATCAAGATGTTTTTTTAGGAGGGGGGTGTAAGATTGAAAATGTAGGAATTTATTACTCTGTCACAACCCCCATATCCTTCATCTATAACATATGCATTCCTGTGCTCACTTATTGTGATTAAAGACTTTTGGCAGAGTTGATTGGTTAAGTACACTGGGGGTTAAAGGTGGTCTTCTAATTGGTCAGTTTGAAATGATCATGTTGGGTTTGGTCACATGGTCAAGGAAGGGAATAACAAGCAAGTTATTATGGTGGGACAAATTGCATTTTGTTAGCAACGCCTAACTTCAAATGTGCCAAACCCCGACATATATTTATCCCATTTCAGAAGTTGTCACACTCGGGTATACATCACAAAAGCGAACACTATCGCAACTTCCATTTTATGGGGATTTTAAGTTGAAGAGCAGCACAACTATTTGCTAATTACTTCAGGCAATTTATTTGTTCTCTGAGATCAAAGCAATATCTATATTTCCCACAATAACTTCAAGCAGCTTGTACTGAGCACCAAAGCAGATTATTTTCTGTTTATTCCACTTCACAACAGCCTGGTTCTATTTAAGATTTGCACAAAGCTTTAGCGATATTTACTAAATGTATTAAATATTATATAATTTTAGTGAAAATATTATGAAATGAAAGTGTTTCCAATAACCAATGTTATGCCACTAAAACATTTTTTTTCTCTCACTGTAAGTCATTTCAAAATCCATACTGACGGGCGTGTTTGACTTCATATAAAACTGTGCAGACCAATATGCAAATTACATCAAAATAATACAAAAACATTGCAATAATTTTTGTACAGCATAATACAAATTACAAAACAAGCTAAATCAATCAAACACATATTTTAAAATCAAATAAATTGATTCACCTTGAGTTTGTTGAGAGTGGATGTTTGAAATCAGCACTGTAAAAGAAACAAAGAGAGAAACTTATGGTTTAAACAAAGCTGATAAACTATCTGAAAGTAAAATACTTCAATTTATAGATCTTCTTGTGTATGTGTGTGTGTGTGTCTGTGTGTGTGTGTGTGTGTGTGTGTGTGTGTGTGTGCGTGCGTGTGTGTGTTTGTGTGTACCTGGTAATTATCAGATAGGAATACCAGTCTTTTTGTGACCTTGTGGGGACATTTTGATGTCCCCATGAGGAAACAAGCTTATAAATCAAACAGAATGATGTTTCTTGAAAATGTGAAGTAGCAGAAGGATTTCTGTGATGGTTGGGGTTAGGGAATGGGGTAGGTTAGGGGAATAGAATATACAGTTTGTATGGTATAAAATGCATTACGTGTGTGTGTGTGACATTTTTGCCAAATAATATATTATTACATGACTTACTGACAAGATATTAAGAGTTTAAAAACCGACATCACTACACATCATTCATCCATAAACAATAGTGCAACTGCAATGCGTTAGCCGCTTGCTTACGTGACATACTGACAAGATGTTAAGAGTTTAATATTCTTAAAAATCAAAGTTGTGTTCTTAGAAAGAATGTACTTGCATTATTATGCTATTTTATTGTCATATCTAATCAATGACATAAATGGTCTTAAAAAGACAATACTATCGACTATTGCCATTATTTCTGGGGCAATTAACTGACATATGAAAAGTAGCTACTGTGACAGGCCTATGCCCTCATAATCTTTAATCAAAAATGTGAATCTCCTTCCCTCCTCAAAACGATCTCTACGTTTCTCTGTGAGCGATGCCACACATTAGCGAACATACATGTTGACTGCACCGGCCGCTGCTGTGGCATTCCTCAGAAGCTTTGGGTAGTGCTGTGACGGACCTGCGGTTCGGCTCGCATGCGATTCGCGGATTAGAATGCAATTTGAATAGGAAATGTTTATCATTAACCTGTTCCTAAGGCAAATGTTAACATTCACACTTCTTACAATTTTTCACACCTCACAGGCCTCACTTCTAAATAATCACTTTATTAATGCAGTTTCGATGTCAAAACTAAATCTCAATGGACACTTTAGTTTCTATCTCAAAAGATCTTCAATCTTCTCCATCAAGCAACAGTGGCTTCTCTTTACGCTTCTCTCTACCTCTGAAGTCCAGGATGAACTCACCAAACTGAACAAAAATTTATCTGTTGGCCTTGATGGTCTTAATTCATTATTCTTAAAAACTGAATCTGACCCAAATTGTTATTGCCCAATTTCCATCCTACCATGCTTTGCTTAAGTTCTGGAGAAGCTTGTTCAATAAGATGATTTCCTGTATAAAAATCATACATTGTTTGAAATGCAATCTGGTTTTCGGACAGAACTTGGGTGCATAACAGCCACTACAAAGATCCTTGATAAAGTAACTACAGCATTAAACAGTAAGCAGGTCTGTATCGCCACCTGTATAGACCTCGCCAAGGCCTTTTACTCCGTCAAACAATGGAATCCTTTTACATAGGCTTTCCAGTATTGGCCTGTCCATCTCCAGCTGTGACTGGTTTGCCAGTTATCTCACCAACTGTGTCCAGCTATGGAAGGTTGAAAACATTATGTCATACCCAGTTATAAACTCTAAAGGTGTGCCTCAAGACTCTATCCTGGGCCCAACCCTTTTTTCTACATTAATGATATAACCAATGCTGCTGGCACATCTTGAATTCACATTTATGCAGATGACACCATTTTGTACTCAGTGGGTCCTTTTCCCAATTCTGCGTCTTCCAGTCTGAGGAGCAGCTTCACCTCTATAAAGCATTTTTAGAGGTTTTTTATAAAGCAACCTGCATCTACGTATTAACACCAGTAAGACAAAATGCATGCTCTTTAGCCGAAAACCTTTTACAAAGACTTTGCTTACAACACCTGCATGGCTTTGGAATACAGTATTGTTCAAAATAATAGCAGTACAATGTGACTAACCAGAATAATCAAGGTTTTTAGTATATTTTTTATTGCTACGTGGCAAACAAGTTACCAGTAGGTTCAGTAGATTCTCAGAAAACAAACTAGACCCAGCATTCATGATATGCACGCTCTTAAGGCTGTGCAATTGGGCAATTAGTTGAAAGGGGTGTGTTCAAAAAAATAGCAGTGTCTACCTTTGACTGTACAAACTCAAAAGTATTTTGTACAAACTTTTTTTTTCTGGGATTTAGCAATCCTGTGAATCACTAAACTAATATTTAGTTGTATGACCACAGTTTTTTTAAAACTGCTTGACATCTGTGTGGCATGGAGTCAACCAACTTGTGGAACCTCTCAGCTGTTATTCCACTCCATAATTCTTTAACGACATTCCACAATTCATTCACATTTCTTGGTTTTGCTTCAGAAACAGCATTTTTGATATCACCCCACAAGTTCTCAATTGGATTAAGGTCTGGAGATTGGGCTGGTCACTCCATAACATGAATTTTGTTGGTTTGGAACCAAGACTTTGCCCGTTTACTAGTGTGTTTTAGGTCATTGTCTTGTTGAAACAACCATTTCAAGGGCATGTCCTCTTCAGCATAGGGCAACATGACCTCTTCAAGTATTTTAACCTATGCAAACTGATCCATGATCCCTGGTATGCGATAAATAGGCCCAACACCATACTAGGAGAAACATGCCCATATCATGATGCTTGCACCTCCATGCTTCACTGTCTTCACTGTGTACTGTGGCTTGAATTCAGAGTCTGGGGGTCGTCTCACAAACTGCCTGTGGCCCTTGGACCCAAAAAGAACAATTTTACTCTCATCAGTCCACAAAATGTTCCTCCATTTCTCTTTAGGCCAGTTGATGTGTTCTTTGGCAAATTGTAACCTCTTCTGCACATGCCTTTTTTTACAGAGGGACTTTGCGGGGGATTCTTGAAAATAGATTAGCTTCACACAGACGTCTTCTAACTGTCACAGTACTTACAGGTAACTCCAGACTGTCTTTGATCATCCTGGAGGTGATCATTGGCTGAGCCTTTGCCATTCTGGTTATTCTTCTATCCATTTTGATGGTTGTCTTCCGTTTTCTTCCACCTCTCTGGTTTTGCTCTCCATTTTAAGGCATTGGAGATCATTTTAGCTGAACAGCCTATCATTTTTTTGCACCTCTTTATAGGTTTTCCCCTCTCCAATCAACTTTTTAATCAAAGTACGCTGTTCTTCTGAACAATGGCTTGAACGACCCATTTTCCTCACATTTCAAATGCATGTTCAACAATTGTTGGCTTTATCCTTAAATAGGGGCCACCTGATTCACACCTGTTTCTTCACAAAATTGATGACCTCAGTGATTGAATGCCACACTGCTATTTTTTTGAACACACCCCTTTCAACTAATTCAACTAATTGCCCAATTGCACAGCCTTAAGAGCGTGCATATCATGAATGCTGGGTCTCATTTGTTTTCTGAGAATCTACTGAACCTACTGGTAACTTGTTTGCCACGTAGCAATAAAAAATATACTAAAAACCTTGATTATTCTGGTTAGTCACATTGTACTGCTATTATTTTGAACAATACTGTATGTCAAAACATATTAATACCTAGGCATCTGCTTGGATTCATCCCTGTCATTCATTACACACATAAATAACCTTCAAGCAAAAGTCAAAGCGAGACTAGATTTCTTTTCCTCAATAAAGCTTCCTTTACTAATTCAACCAAATGCACCCTCTGTAAGATGACTTTGATGCCAATTTTGAACTATGGCGATATTATTTACAGAATGGCACCAAACACAGCCCTAAAAAAACTTGAAAAACACTATCATTCAGCCTTCCCTTTTGTTACTAATGCACCTTTTCACACTCATCACTGCGACCTGTATAAACTGTTGGGCTGGCCCTCCCTTCCATTATTAGCTCCATTATTGGTTTCTTTTATAGTGGCTCAGTGGTTCATGTAGGTTGTCTACAAACCGGAAGGTTGGTGGTTCAATTCCCGGCTTGTGTACAGTGCATTCCTTCGCCCCCCTCCCAAAGAAAATTTATGCCAAATTTGTTCTAAAACGTAACATTTCAATTAGACAAACATATTACATTATGCAAAGTAGTGCTGTTGGTTATAGCCTTATTTTTTTTTAGGTTTAATTACACAGAATTCATGATAAATTAATGTATACTGGCCCTCCGTTTGAGAACCACTGCTGTAGACAATGTGACAGTAATTGATGTGTAGTAAAATGAGAAGATAATACTCACAGAGAACTAGTGGAAGTGAAATAAACTCCATACTGATCTACTGATGACTGACACTTAAGACACTTCACACTTTGATAAACATTCAACACTTCCTCTATACTGTAACACCATGTACCCCAACCCCCCTCCTCCAACTGTGCATATCATCTGTCATAAATAGTATTTAAGCTAAAATTAATGTCCCAAATTATAGTATGCTGGAATGAGTATCTTTATAATACTTGGAGGACATACTGTAAGTATAGACCTATAAACAATTTAACTACTGATATTACCCACAACTCATTGTGAGAAGGAAAATGTAAGGAGAAGTTGTTTTTTGATGTGTAATGATAACAGGATGTGTCTACACAAAAACAGCCACTTCTGTTATGTGTTCATTTGTCCCATTAATATTATCTTTTACTATTTAAATGCATACAGTATACTTTTACAGTAAAAGAGTAGCTTACATATCTTTAGGGCATGATATAAGTGGGTGAACTTGAATGCAACATGAATGTTTGACATAAAATCTAATTGACATAAAATCTAGTTTGTGACTTTTACATACAGCATCAAATGGAGTAAAACTACATTTATTTGTCACTGACTGCACATAATAATTGTGGAAGTGACAGTTTTTGTAAATTAAAGGAAAAATCTATTAGAAGCTGACGAACAACTGACATCTTTCACACATTTGTTAATACCACAAAACAGAAACGGAACTGAAACTAAAACCACAATGAGCTCAACTTTTCCATCAGGTCACTCATGATGAGTTTGACAATGACATATATGTACATGTGAACACACACAGCACTAAACTACTGATATAGATTCTGTCCGGTATCATTGTACTGTTCTGTGAAATTCTGCATATACTGTATCATATTGTGTTATGTACATGTGTTTAGTGTATTTACTGTGACCTGTGTATTTTTTGTTGTAACTCGTTTACTTACTGTTGTATTACTATGTTTAGAGTATCTATTATTGTAACTTCTCAACTGCACTGCTGCCAGGACTGTGCACACAAGATTTTTACTCCATGTACACCTGTGTCAAGGATGGGACAATAAAGTGATTTGATTTTGATTTGAAGTGCACTGCACATGGTTCTGGCTAGAGGGGATACAGCTACGGCAAAATATCGAAAAATGTTTTTTTTTAGGGTTAGGTTTGGGGGTAGAATTAAGATGAAAACAGCGCTCATTCGGTGAGATGTCATGAGATTTTGGCCGTAGCTGTATCCCTTCTAGCCACAACCACTCCACATGGCTAATTATCATATCAAAGTCTAAACTGATAACAATACCAAACAACATGGGTGGTCAATGAGAAAATTAGTCTTTATTCTACCAGAAGCATCTCAAAGTTGATGAATACTTTGTGGCTTTTGCAATCTGCCCTTGAAATTAGTGATGGCAGGGGTGCCAGAGAGACTTACGCAATTGATCTCATTCTCACGCTGTCTTACGCCAAACATCCATTTTCTCATGCAGGCTCGTGCCCACCATTAACCCTTTTCCGCCAGTGTTTTTTTTTAAAGTTGCCAGCCTGCGTCAGCTTTTTTATTTTTTTCACAAAAGTGTAATGCCTTCCAGAATATGTTCTTCTTTAAACATATAAACATACAATATGTCAAATGAAAAAACAAACCCTCTGCTTTAAAAAAAATATTTCTTCCTACCTTCATTTATTCTCTAATTGTCATCTCTCAAATATGTGTGGGATTCTTCAAAAATACAATTTTTTTAGCAAAAAGCTTGAGATAATTGCATTTTTGTGAAAGACATCTGATAGAAATTCTATTCAGAGCAATGATCAAACCATGCGCTGTGACTGAACTGTTTGGGGGAAGGGTTGCTTCCTGGTTGCATAAAATTTTCCATCTGGTGGATAAAAGCGGTATTGCTTGTAATTGGCAGGGAAGCGTTTTCTCATAATTGACGAGTAAACTAATCTTTTCTGTAAAAAGTCAAAGTGTAGTGCCCCGTTACACTTTATGTGGTGCTGTGCAGACCTATCGGCTTATGAAATGAGAGTACTGCGAGAGCAAGTCGAAATGTTATGCAATGATCCTCCTTTACCATTTCTCTTGCGGTACTTTGATGTCAAATGGCGATCAGTCTGCGCAGCACCATATAATGTGATAACACAAAGCGTCAAGCTCTGGATGAGAAGCAGGCCTACCCAGATTCCACAAACGGAGATACTCTTAAAAAACCCTGCAGATTAAAGTACCCGTCACTGATAAGTATTCCAACCCTATGTGTACATGTTTGTGAGCTCTACAAGCCTGCGTGATGTTTGCGGTGACAATTTAGTAATAACAGAGAAAAATTCAATGGATATTTGACATCTGTAAACAATAATATACTTTTTTTACTCTTGACTGTTGCTTCAGTTTAATTTAAAGTACTCATAGGGTTTGGGGTGCTTCTCCTCTCTCTCAGTGGATGAACTTAATTAAATTTGCTGTCATTTGCAGTTATATACATTTTACAAAGACCATTATTCATTCAATTTTAGGAACTTTTTTGACACTTTTATCAGAAGGTAAAGTAATAGAAAGGGATAAAAGAATAACAGAGACTTTAAGTTCTGACTGAATTTGTAATGTAAGAGTTTTCCACCAATTCAACACATTCAACATCCACAATATTATCAAATAAGTTGTTTGGCAAATGGTTTCTTTAGTAAAGAACTTATAATAATTTATAATTTTAGTCACCACTAGGGGGTGTTGATCTAAAAATGCACTCATGAATCTGTGGGTCCATCCCAAATCAGGAGGTGTTTCTCAATGTCAAGGAAGTCAGAATTTCGAGGATGCTACGTCATTGACATGACAGTTGAAGGACTGTTAGACGGTCAAGGATCCTCAGAATTTCTGAGTCCTTGGTTCGAAAAATATCCCATATACAGGAAAGGATGCATATGTGTATCTTTCATGCTCTCAAATCACCCACAATCCTATGCCCACAGCGCCGAAAGCACACCTTTTCACTGACGGAATGACGCAATGACGTGCACTTGCTAGCCTGTTCCATTTACGTGTTCTCTGAATGCTAAAGAGGAGCCTTGCCTAGCCTGAAGGAAGTGACTTGGAAAGACCAATCCTGCCAAGGAAGTATCCCTGACATTGATAAACACCTAGGGACTGCAGCCTTCCAAGGCCATATTTGAAGGCAAATGACAAACAAAAAATGTAATTAATTTAAATTAATTAACATTAAATCAACGTTTTTGCAGCGATATGGACCAAACGCTGCATGGTTTAACCCACCATTGTACTGTTTTCATAAAATTTTAGGTGAATCTCTCTCCAAATGCAATAAAATAGCATTTTATTAATTTTAATTATTATTATTATTGGATGATTGATTTTATTTCTCTAACACCTGGTGGAACCTAAAAAATGAAATGAAGAATTTTCACAACGCTGTTATAAAACTATTTTACAGAGTATTATGCCATGACAGTTGTATAAAATCTCATGTTCATGAAATGTGTCATGTCATGATTACGGAGGTGTCAGTCTTATGAACACCCCTTCAAGTAAAGTGTTACCGTTATTTCTGTGTTATTAAATGCATACAATGTGTGTATTTAAATGGGAAAAAATCAGGAGGAGAGAGACAGGTTGATTTCAATTTATTTTGCACATTTAACACTTTTCAATTAAATGCATATAATTTCAAAGACTCTTTATGAAGAAAAGTGGCTGACAAATCCCTCAGTGAGCAAGCTAAGGGTGACTATAATAAGCAAAATGAACAAAGATGTTTAAGAGGCCACAACAAATTCAACAAAACTTATCCATCATACAAATATCAATGTTATTTTATTCAGATATAATCTAGAAACATCCAGTGATAATGACAATATGAACTAATATGTTTAAATTCAGTATAATAATCAAATGTAATGACCCAATAATTCAGACAGATGATTCACCTCTCAATCTGTAGCATTTGATAACCAGCACGACTGTTGATAACAGATATGGACAAACTGCCCGCAGAAAAGATAAAATCTTTAGACCAGACATCACCTGATAAACACCTGAAACTAAAACACATGTTACCATGCAGTATATCTAAACAACAACAAACAAAATAAGTTGAGATCATTTCTATCGACTCTCACCTCTGACTGAGATCCAGCTCTTTGGAGACTCTCCTCTCTCTGGGTGTTTACAGTAGTAGAAACCCTCATGTGACTTTGAGACTGTAGGGATGATCATCATGTCTCCTGTTGTCTGATTCTGCACCACTGATCCATCTTTATAAAATTCAGCTGTCAGGTTAGAGGGGTTTTTATCTCGATATAAACAGCGTAGAGTCAGAGGATCTCCTTCAGTCACAGGATGAACAGGACTGTCCAGAATCACATCAACATCTACACAACAGAAGAAATAACTGATGATTATAAATTAAAAAATATATCAGAATCCTTGCAACCTTATAGAGTAGCAATACAGTAGTAAAAGTGGTGGTAAAAACCACTTGGGAAACCTTGGCAGTCAAATAGCAACACACTGGCAACTATCTGCATTTGCCCTGTGTTGTTAAAGTCTGTTAGCCCTCATTCCATTTTCCGAACCCCCCCACAAAAACTGTCATAGCCAAACTAAAATAGATACAGTTTATGAAGTCTTTGCACTAAAAGCATAAGTTTGGTCTCATTTGAAAGCAGACACTTGGAAGTTTATTAAGAGGTGAACATTAGTTACTGTCATAATGAAAAAAGTTGTTATAGAGAGCTTAAATTATACTTTTTTATAAACTCCACCAAACATGTATGAAATATTGTTATGAAAATCTAAATGAAATTGGCCTTGGAGCAATCTAGAAATGCTCTGCAGTTAAAGCCACAGGTCTGACCATGTTCTGTTTTAAATCTGAAGATGATACCTCTAAAACTCTGTATTTTATGAAATGTTTTTTAGACCCATGTCATGTAAATTTATTTAGAGAAAACAGCAAAAATGCTAAGCTAATGTTTGTTTATTTATATCTCACAACATCCTTTCAGTTTATTGTCCTATTGCTCCGTGTTTTAAACAGACTCATTAAATAAGCATCCGGATGAGTCATTAACAACTTTTAATCCGGGATATGGCTGTCTAAATGTTTATTTTATTATTATAAACAATATAATAATTGCTCATAATTTCTATTTAGTGTTTTATTTCCTCCTTTTGTCTCAATTCACTTTCTTTTTATTAAAGTCCTTTCTTACAAAAAGAAACTTACCTTAAAGAAGCTTTACCAGTCAAAATTATTCCTAGAAACACATATCTCATATCTCCAGACAGCAGATGTTTACAGAACAGCTAGTACGTTAGCTTAGCATACCATCAAAACACGACAAATAAAAGCATTTATAATAAAACTCACTTTATAACATCAAAAGTCGAGTGCTTAAACAATCATGCGTGATCTGATGTGGCTTTGGATCATAAAATAAGACCGAAAATAAACAATTTTATGCTATTTATGCTGTTAGCTTAGCATAGCATTATAATATATAGTACTGTTATGAAAATACCAGATATAGCGTTAAAAATACAGACAAACCATATATAATCTTAATCGTGTTTATTGTCTCCATGTTTCAAAACATCAAAACATCTTTATTTGCATGTTATTATAAAAACAGCGATCGCTCGTTGCAGGTCACTGTTCAAGTTCACGTCTGACTGACAGCTGCTGCTGAGCTCTGACGTCTTATTCTTTTTATAAAAGTTTCATATTGACACTTTCAGACTTTAGCGCCCTCCGGCTTCACGTATGAATGAAACAAACTGAGTGTGAATGACTGTAGACTCAAACTTCCTCATATCGCCATGTTTGCAATAAAAATGGGTGAAATATTACCCCCCCTGCAGAAATTTGAAGTAAACATATAAAATTGAAGTAATATTTCTCCAAATATGCATACTTTGAATTAAAAGCCCCGATGGATGTTGTTTTATCGAGTGCTTTCATGACGATCACGGAGGAGTATTTTTATCAATGAGTGCAGCTGAGGGTTATATTTCAAATTAAAGGTATGTACCGTTTTTCATTTTCATAACGCCTGACAAAAATGAAGAAATTACTGTTACTAGGATTCTCAGATTAAAATAAAGGTCAAAAACTAAATCTTAAATCAAAACACTTTTTAATGATGTATAGTTGTTTAATGTAAGTACATTTAAACTAACAGTAATTTAAATTATGTAAATAAATAGCTCTTCAGTACATCCACGCCCTCGCGCAGGTTATCAAGTCATTTCAGAGAACTGTTTCTAAACATATTATACATTTTAGAAATGTATTGTTTAAACACATTACAAAGAATGTGAACTGTGTAGCATGGGCGAGGCTAGCCCCTTTTTAGGGGTGCTTCAGCACCCCTAAAAAGGAGCTCAGCACCCCTAAAACTTGGGGCAAGAAATTTAATTATTCTAAAATGTTCGTTCGTCTTTGACCAGGTTAAATAATGTCCAAAACATACTCCGTAGTTTGTGGTTTAAAATATATAATAAGGTAGAAAATGAAAACCTCCCCGCTTAGCAAATGGTGTCATCCTCTTCTACTTCTCTGTACCTGCATCGCTTAGCCCGTCCGTCATTCAGCGTGAAACACACGCAGAGTGAGAATCAGATAGTGTTGTGATGCAACTTTTTTGTTCAAATCTTACAAAATGTTTACGTTATGTTTATAATGAGCGAGTACATCACGAATCAATCTTTCAAGTCGTGTTTTTGTCTTATAATGAATCACCATGGTACACGTATAATAAGTGTTTATTTTCGGATTATTTAAGTCCGGCGGGTACCCGCGCGCTGCGGAGTAGCACAGTACCTGGGTGACTCGTCCATAGACTTAAATGGAGAGAAGTAGCGCCGGTTACAATGTTCTTCCGCAAGACGCATGCAGTGCGTCTCAGTGGGTATATACATATCTATGGTTGCATACGTGTGTCTCCGTTGTTAAAGTTTATTGTATGATTTATCGTTAATTTGAGACTTATTTTAACAATCGGGAGTCATGTAAACATGACATCACGGGCGTCTTTTCTGGTCAGTCGTCATGAAAACATGGCGTTTGGAACAGAGTGAAAACAAACTACATATCACTGTATACCACCAGTAGGCTACCGGTAAGTTATGTGTGAAATCACTAACTGTCTGACTATCAAACTAGACAATAAATATTTTTTTAGTTTGTCACATGTAGACTAATATGAAGGTGATAACGTCTTTAACCCTTAGTGCAGGAGTCACAAGTGTTTTGTTTTAGACATATAGTAAAGGTAATGGTTCAATTAAAGGACTGTTAAAAGAAAAGCTGCAAATTAACAAACTATTAATAAACCTACCATATGTTGTAGGCATAAAAGTTATAAATTAGGAGATTTGTCATTTTGACAAAGGCAAACAATACACTGTATATTCACATAAAGCCATACCCACACTGCTGGTGTAGCCCACCTTTTGTCCTGAGACTTTAATATGGCATTAATGGCAAAAATGTGCTAGCTCACCATTAATTAGAAATAAAAAGGTTGGCAAAAAATGCATCTGAAAACTCACCAGATTGATGCTTTAAAATATGTAATTTTAAAAAAATTCTAAGGGGGAGCATGCTCCCGGACCCTAGGGGTAATATTCTTCTCATCTTTTTCACCCCTGACCCATTTTCATGCCTGAAAGGTCTCCAAAAAATCTTTATTTTGGAGTTAGTTGAACCAATGTTAAAATGAAAGCTATTTTACAATATACATATTATTGGTTTCTGTAGGAAAAAAGAGCGGGTGGTGGCAGCGGAGCTCATTGGGTGCTCAGCACCCCTAAAGCTCTAACCCTAGAATCGCCTCTGCTGTGTAGTACTGAATTGTGGAGTTACACCGTTAAACAGTTTTCAGGATAAATTGGGGTGGGTGATCCACAGTCCCTAATACAATCATGAGCATCCATTCAGGTTGTAGCACTATTTAACAGTTGAGAGACGCAGCTTTCCCACAAGTGGGCGTTGTTTCAGCGCTGACAGTGTTTAAAGGCAGAGATTTCAAGAATCCTGTCTGTTTTTACAAGATTTTGATAAACTTCTTTTAATTACTTGGCTTTTTTAATAATTCATATTTGTCTGGGTGGTTTATCACATTTTTCTGTGGTGTCACAAACTGAGAACACCTTTAATTTCAAACTTTGCATGGACTTTAAGTCCTGAATAAGTGAGTTTATATATAAAAAAGTTATTTAACAGCCACTAATTATTGAAATGACTTAATTTTGTTTATGAATTTATTCTTTATGCACTGATGGTAAATATTTTCTGCCTCTAAAATAAAAATATAATGATTTGTAAACTCACTGTGTACTGAGATATTAACCGGATGAAGTTTCTCTCCAGATTCAGACTGACACCAGTACACTCCAGTATAAAATGTGTAGAGATATTTGATTGTACATGTAGATGTTGTTCCTGTAGATCTCCAGTCTGATGATGAACAAGGTTTCAGTTTATCTTCTGTGTATCTTCTCACTGTCCATCCAGTAGAGTTACTGTGATCCTCACAGCTCAGAGAGAGAGAGATTCAGATGAGAAGTGTTGAGATCTGTTGGGTCTGATGATCAGAGAGACTGAAGGAGAAACACCTGAGAAGAAAATCATCTTTATAAGAAATAAATTAATGTATGATACACTCTTAAAAGAAATGGTTCTATTTAGAGCCAGAAATGATTATATCACCGCTTCATATATGGCACCCCCAAATGGTTCTATATAGAACAACTTTAATGGATTAATTAAAAGAAACCCAAATTGTTCTTTGAATCAAAGTAAGAGGGTTCTATTCAGAACCATTAAAGGTTCTTTATTATTATGAGTAATTTATTATTGATAAGAAATAATAACCAATCCAGAAAAATGAAAAAGTTTATTATTTATTAATTATACAAAACTATACATTTATAAAAATCACATCTTTTTATTCTGTATTAGACAGCAAAACTTTAAATTAGTTTACATTCAACCATTTAGTAATTTAATTATTTTCATTAAGCATTTTCACTTTTTATAAACAGATGTTTATAAAATTGCATCTCTGTGTAATTTACAAAACCTTAATTACACTATAAATTCGGCACACAAACCATTTTTCCCGTCGTTAAATTAGCAAAAGTGGAGTCGGACACGCCCATTTAGACCATGCACCGTGCACTTTAGACCATCCGCTTAGATCGTTAAAATCAACCCAGTCTCACCCCATGGCGTCAATATTTGACGACACTTGACCATGCGTCAATATGTTGACGCGGAGAGTATACCTTTCGCGTCATTTTTTGACGAACTGGGGACTTCAATACTATTAAGTCCGTTGCATTTTCTTTCCTATTTTCTTACCATTTTCTACCATTTTCGCGTCGGTTTAGGGTTAGATTTACATAATGACATCCTTACCCAAACCTTTCCCTAACCCCAATGCCAGGCGACAACTGTTTAATTTCGCGTACCTAATAGTATTGAAGTCCCCAGTTCGTCAAAAAATGACGCAAAAGGTATACCCTCCGCGTCAACATATTGACGCATGGTCAAGTGTCGTCAAATATTGACGCCATGGGTGTGAGACCGTGTTATTAAAATAGGGCCCTACGAGTTACATACCACATTGCATTAAAAACTTAAATGTAGTTTTTGGTAAATTCAACTTTCAATACAATTGCGTTTAAATGTTTATATTTTACTTTATATGTCATGGGCTTGCCAGATCTTTTGTACTAGACTCAGGTCTGAGTGTATCTGGCAAGACCATGACAGTACTATGTTCTGTGTGGGAGCACATGGAGGCATATAGTTGTGTGGCTTCCATGTGTTCCCAGTGTTTTGTGGCTGTCATGGTCTTGCCTGACCTTGGTTATTATCCAGGTTGGATGTTAGAGGGCAAGGCTATGGCAGCATTGTGTTTACGTGGAAACACGTGTGTTTTCACATCATGTATGTGTGACACGTGTTCCCAGTGTCTTGTCACTTTTACCCTACTCCCTTATGTACTCGTGTCTTACGTGATTAATTATGTTCACCTGTTCCCCATTGATGTGCTGTCTTTATATGCCCTCGCGTCCTCTGTGTTGTGCGCGTGCGTTGTCGAATGTTGGATGTCAGAGTTTCCTCGTTTTCCGTGTGCTCTGTTTTCAAGTTCCTGTTTTGTTCCTGTTTAGTTTGTGTCCTACCACAGTCTTTTGTTTCATCATCTGTTTTACCCCCACGTGGGTGTTTCTGTTTTATATTAAATAAATCATAGTTTATTTTTGTATATTGAGTCTGCGTTTGGGTTCTCCTTTTGGTTTCATTATTCGGTGTTAAACACACCGTGACAGAACGCACGCGCCCTACTGAACCCAGCGGACTACCACTATGCAGTGTGCGTCGGACCCGGAGTGGTGGACCTCTATTTCGAGGCAGACCCTTTCCGGCGGTAGTCCTTTTCCACCGCAAAAGGAACTTCCATTCAGGGACTATGCCCGGGCGGTAGAGAGCAATAAGGCGTGTTACCCGGAGGTTCTCGCCAGTGCTTACCTGGTGGCCGGGATGAACGACCCTCCGCCGATTCGGGAGCGAGTGGACCTTCTTCAATTGCCGTATTGGGACTTGGTTGACCCTCTCGACCACCGACAGCAACCACAGAGATCGGCCGAGACGTATATCCAGTGCACCCTCATTCAACCCGAGAGGCATCTTGACCGGGGCTGTCAGACTGGGGAGGTCGACTCCCGTCCCTCCGGTGCTGGAGACCACGCTCGCACCAGAGATTCCTTCCGCACTACCGGGCTCCAGAAGGAGGAGGAGGAAGACGAAGGGTGCTTCGGAGTCGCTGACACTACCGGCGCAGCCGGAGACCCGTCACCCGCCGGCGCAGCCGGAGACCCGTCACCCGCCGGCGCACCTGGAGACACGTCACCCGCCGGCGCAGCCGTCTGCGCAGCCAACTGCGCAGCCCGGACCATGTCACCCCTCTGCATGTCAGCAGAGTTTTGGGACTCATTTTCCGTACTCTGGACTTTTTGTTCCCCCTGTTTTTGCCCCACCACCCCTTCATCATGTACTGTTTCTGTTAAATCACCCCAACCCGTTTGTCACTTATGTTTGTTTGCCATTGTTATTTATTGTAATTTTGTCATGGTTGTCTTCTGT
This sequence comes from Misgurnus anguillicaudatus, assembly GCF_027580225.2. Taxonomy (NCBI): domain Eukaryota; kingdom Metazoa; phylum Chordata; class Actinopteri; order Cypriniformes; family Cobitidae; genus Misgurnus; species Misgurnus anguillicaudatus. The sequence goes on from NW_027395279.1 coordinate 10,308,442, forward strand.
TGTTCAGTCTCTCGTTCCTCGTGTTTAATGTTTTGTTTTGTGACGTCTAGTATCCGTCATTAAAGAAGGGGGTACTGTCATGGGCTTGCCAGATCTTTTGTACTAGACTCAGGTCTGAGTGTATCTGGCAAGACCATGACAGTACTATGTTCTGTGTGGGAGCACATTGAGGCATATAGTTGTGTGGCTTCCATGTGTTCCCAGTGTTTTGTGGCTGTCATGGTCTTGCCTGACCTTGGTTATTATCCAGGTTGGATGTTAGAGGGCAAGGCTATGGCAGCATTGTGTTTACGTGGGAACACGTGTCACACATACATGATGTGTCTTGTCACTTTTACCCTACTCCCTTATGTACTCGTGTCTTACGTGATTAATTATGTTCACCTGTTCCCCATTGATGTGCTGTCTTTATATGCCCTCGTGTCCTCTGTGTTGTGCGCGTGCGTTGTCGAATGTTGGATGTCAGAGTTTCCTCGTTTTCCGTGTGCTCTGTTTTCAAGTTCCTGTTTTGTTCCTGTTTAGTTTGTGTCCTACCACAGTCTTTTGTTTCATCATCTGTTTTACCCCCACGTGGGTGTTTCTGTTTTATATTAAATAAATCATAGTTTATTTTTGTATATTGAGTCTGCGTTTGGCTTCTCCTTTTGGTTTCATTATTCGGTGTTAAACACACCGTGACATTATAATAATGAGATTTTGTTTGTAGGTCAGGTCCCTCTTGTAAAAGTAATTTTGATCCCAACCATTTAACTTACTGGTTGAGCGAAGTTTGTCGTAAGTTGAATATGACTGTATATTGTGGATGATAATGAATAGAGATAAACAGACTCACCTGATACTGTCAGTGTAACTGCATTACTGATGTGTGAGTATCGTGATCCTCTTGTCTCATTTCCTCTACAGGTGTATTTACCTGCATCAGACTCAGTAACAGATCTGATTGTGTAATACTGAAGTTTATTCTGCTGGATGTCTGAATCATCTTTATACCAACTGTACTGCCAGCTGCTGACTCCTCCTCCATTGATGACACATGTGAGAGTGACAGTTTCTCCTCTGAATAAGAGATAATCAGGCCAAACAGACACTTGAGGTGTTGGTCTATCTGTACAATGACAAAAATGTACTTGAATGTAATTGAAAAGAATGTCAAATAAACACTTGATTGCAAAACATAAACAGGTGCTTTATCATATTATAGTTTTCCTATGTAACTGTTATTGCCACTTGTTCAATGTCTTAGGAAATAATGTTATCATGCCATTAAAACAAAGTGTATAATGCGAGTATAAATACTTACCCTGTACAGTCACTGTTATTGGTTCACTGTATTGTGTGTAAACCTGAGGTTTTCCTCTTCCAGCTCTGCACCAGTGCTGTCCTCCATCAGAGATTTCCACAGATCTGATTGTTTTAGTTCCTGTAGTTTCAGTGGATTCAGTGTTTAATGGTGTGGTAAAGATAAACTCCCATCCAGTGGACTGATGAATCTCACAGGTCAGAGTAACTTTGTCTCCAATGAACACAGACGTCTGTGGCTGCACAGTCAGAGTTGGTTTTACATCTGTCAATATAAAATCAATGTAAACAGTGAATCTGAAAACTCATCCAGTATGATTGACAGAGGAAATCTACGTGTGCACTGTATAATGAACTCTAGTGGTGTTTTCTTTCTGACATTAAAGAAAAATCAGCATAAAATGTATTTAGAATTTTGTTTATTTAAACATGAACCAATTAAAATTAAATTATAAAATATTGAGGGAATTGTTTTAACTTTTTTTTTAAATTAAGCACTATTACAAAAAAAAAACGTCTCAGTTACGGATATAACCCTTGTTCCCTAAAGGAAGGAAACGGAGACGTCACGTCATGATCGGCAAATTGGGAACGTGCTTTGCGGGACCAATCTACTTCGAGAACCTACTAAAGCGACAAAGAACTTGGCAAGCAGGTATTTGCATCAGCTGGCGCTGCACGAGTATTTAATGAGAGGCAGGTGCAATACCAAATCAGCTATTTTTGCTGAGAAAGCCGAGCATCAGTGCCCAACCAACCTCAGTAATGGTACAGCAAACTGTGGCGACAGGACGTGATGTCTACGTTTCCTTCCTTCAGGGAATGAGGGTTAGATCCATAATCGAGACATTCCATTTCAGTCGGCCACTACGATGTAGTGTAGACTGAAGCTGACCCTTCCAGTGCCTGCGTATACCTTCCTTCTTCTATCTTAAAGAGGCGGAACCTGGGCTTACTTGCAGAGAGGCCGGTTACTATTTGTTCCTAAACCCACGATAGTGAACTAGTAAAACTGGTTTTAGTTAAAAAATGTAAAAAATAACTTAGCACAGCGAATGAATAAATGATACTAGCATCGGCTTTTGTGAGGCGTGTGTGTGTGTCCAGCTGCATGTGTGCGTAAGAGTATGAGAAAGGGAGTTTCGATTGGTTTGTGGTCACATGACAGAGTCTTGAACACTTTCCACGCCAGCGTTTTTAAAGAAGTTGCCAGCCAGCGCCAGCATTTTTCATGATTTTCACAAAAGTTTAATGCCTTCAAGAAAATGTTCTTTTTTAAATATATAAACAAACAAAATATCAAATGAAACAGACCCTCTGCTTTCAGACGAAAAAAAAAAATCATCCCACCTTGATTACTTCTCTTCTTATCACCTCTCAAATATGGGTAGGTTTCTTCAAAAACACCAAATTTTGAGCAAAAATTTAATTTTTGTGAAGGACTTTTGATAGATATCCAACACAGTCTCACCCCACATCGTTACATATCGACGTTTGGTCATTGCCCCCTGGCGTCGACATCCGAGGTAAAAGGTACCCCCTTTGCGTTGCTTTTCAACGTAGATGGCCGACTATACACTTCAATGCAAATCCCCCATCTTCGTATTTTGACGCGGCCGGGGGTCAACCAACGAATCTGCCGTCTGTGGTGGAAATTTCGTAATAATAATAATGATAATAACTTTGCTAGATTTTTGTATTTCCTTGCGGAAAACACATCAGGTTTTAGGCTACAGATAGACTTTTTAATGGGTCAGACCGACCCTTAACGTCGGATTTTGACGCACGCAGTGGCTGCATATCGGAATTTTGTTTGATAAAATACGATTTGCCCAGTATATTTTTTAATAATGCTTTGATATAACTGTAACAACTAACGAAGTTTAATGATATCGAATTATATTTTCTACCGTTTAGATTTCATTTCTGTTCGTACATCCACCGCCTCCAACAGATCCAAACGTCCAATCAGAAACTAATAATAATATTAATAATTTAATCATTATTATTTTTATTATTATTATTATATTATACGCATGAAAATAGACCGACCAATAACGTCAGATTTTGACGCACGCAGTGGCTGCAAATCAAATTTAATTTGATAAAAAAACTATTTGCCCAGTATATTTGTAATAATGCTTTATGATAAATAATAATAATAATAATAATTATTATTATTATTATAGTAACAACAACAACCGTAATAATAGTAATAATTGTTCCTGCCTCTTACCCTATTTCACGTTGGCCAATCAGCTACTTCAGCTGTGACACCTCATGCGCGCGACGATCCCAAGCACCATTGCGATTTTCTATTTTCATGCGTAAGTATTAGGTCTTACTTTATCAAAAACAATCAGCTCATATCATAAAGTTGTTGCTGTTGTTGTTGGGTAATATTTTAGCGCACTGTGTGATGTCGTGACATTGAGATGGACATAATATAACCTTATTATATGTGCGCATGGTGCTATACATATCCATGGCTTGAGGCATTATTGATGACAACATGTAAACACAATCTATACTCTATGTGTGTTTGTTTATGTGTAGTGTAGTTTAGTTATCAATTCTGTACCGATTTATCTTTCTCTTTTTCAACAGGTTCTTAAATTCAATGTTTCATCTAATAATTAGTAGCTGACTACAAAAGGCACTTTTAAGAGCCACGTTTGTATTGTCATTTTCCCTGTTTTCGTTTTTGTATTGTTCTCTCTCCCTATCTATTCTCCCCTCTCTTCTCTTAGTGGTGTGTTTGTCCCTGTGCACTTTTATTTGTTCTGTGCGCCATGTCAGATCCTAAGCGGAACCAACTTTTGGACGAGATCAACTGTCTTTTCAACCAGGCAGAAGACATGGATGAACTCCAAAGGCTGCATGAGGTCACCAGCATGCAACAAGAGGCATCATCCATCCAGCCTCGCATGCAACAAGAGGCATCATCCATCCAGCCTCCAACTGTGAAGTGGATTAAGAGGGACAGTGAAGGGAACATTGTTTATGGGAGGCCAAGATTCTCCAGAAAGCAAGCAGGTAAGACCTTCTTTTCATTCATGTTAATTAAGATCTCTCTAGATCTATGTTTACCTTTTGAAATGATATATAAACATGTCACTAAGTCATGGGTGTGAATTAGAAAATATATGTAAATATGGGTAAAATTCTACATACTTACTATACATACTATTAGCAAAAACAATATGCTAAAACTTTGTGTCATTATGTTTGAAAGGCAGCCATGTATGTTTTAAATTCTTAAGATGTTTTTTTCTGCTACAGCTGGTCTTAGCCACAGACAAACTGGAAAGACTGATGTTTCCCTTTCCAGTGCTCCGGAAACCAGTGTGGAAATGACTGATGACTTTTCTCACATAAACGCTGGTATGTCCTATATTTTCCCTGCACTGTAAAACAGTACGTTCATTAATAATAGGAATGTAATACACATTTCATATTTGTATGTAATACGATAGATAACACAGTTATTACAAACTTCAGAATGAATGTTGTTCAGCGATATTCTCTTTTGTTTAATAACCAGGGGTGCGTTCTCCGATAACGTTGTCTCTCAGCGCGCTAGGAAGACTCTTAAGTTAAACCTTAACTACAGGTATACCTTTCCTACGTGTGTTCTCCGAACTATACCTTAGGATGTTGCTTAAGGTAAACCTTCTTAAGTTCGACCTTAGCGGGTGCTGTCCATGGTGGAGGTGCTGAATAGGTTGATATCGATTGCTCGACAATCAATTATTCACTTTATGTACTAGGTTTCGCTGCGTTATGAGATAGCGGTGTTCTTTATTAAATAAACATTTTAGAAATAGTTCAAGTTCAATTTATTAGGAATATCTGGTAAAAAAATATTTCAAATTGCAAACAACTAAATTCAACCTTCTATATTTGATATCAAACCCGTGCAAACCCCGCAACTTTATTTCCAAACGTATCATGTTTAAACTGCTCCAATTCATCCGCTATGCCTTGAATGGATCATTTATATTAGGGGTTCCCAATAAGTGCGTTGCACAGGGGAATAAAGTGGGTTGTGCAAGTACTTGGCTGTGCATTACATTTAAAGTATATAAAAACAAACTGCTGTTGTTCATTAGTTCACGCGTTTATTGTGCTTGGACACTGTATGCACAAGCAGCGCGTTAACAATGCGGATAAAGCTTAATGGATGTATTTCTGGAGCCTGTCTGTCTAAATATAACATATCAAATATTATATAATAGCCTATAAATATATAGTATGATTGCTTTAGATTTTAGTTTTGATTAGTTTTAATGTGGAAATTTTGTTGACCTTAGACTATACAAGCAGTAATCAAGTGCACAGTTTATTTTGAATGTTTATAAAGAATATGGCATGCAGTTGCCTCAAAGTTATAAAACATTAAAAAACTTTGATGCAAAGTCGAATTAACATTAATAATCATAATTATTTTTTTGTAATTTTACCCGATTTATTTATGCAGCTAAAATACTAGCCGTTAGACTAAGATTTAACGGATATGAAATGCACAAATGAAATCGTAGGATTCGCTGAATAGCTGCCAGTTTCACCAACTCCATCACCCAAAATATATTTTTTAAATAGTTTTTAATCCTGTAGCATTTAATAGTTCGCAGTGATGTCCCTTTGGAAAACATAATTAAAAATCTAACAACCATCAATGTAATGATGTCTAATTATGTAAATGTTTTATTCTTTAAATATAAAAATATTTGCCTAATTAAACACGGAGTGTATTGCATTTTTGTGGGATAAGGTATAGCTAAGAGTGCTCCAGACCAACCTTCCAAATGAACGACTTACAGAAGTGATACGTAACTAAGAACGTTTCGGAAAACACGTATTAGCGATAAGGTACAGCTTAAGGTACAACTTAAGAACAACGTAGCGTTAAGGTAGTTTCGGAGAACGCAGCCCTGTTCTTTTTAAATACTGTTCATTGTTTTAACAGAGAATTTCCTACAAGTGCTACAGCGCTCACTGGGTGAAGGTTTTGATGACCAAGAAAAACCACTGCAAGCCTCCAGTGATTGGTCAGTAAGAAAAAGTCTTGTCTCAGGGTGGTGGGAGAAAGTGAGACCCCGGTTGGTGGATAAAATGGTGGCTAAGCAGCATGTGGCAAGTCCAGTCTGCCAGAAATGTTACCTCAGTCCAGCCATGATCCACTGTTGTGAGTGTCGACCACACCCCTTCCTCTGTGCCCGTTGTGACATCAGCATCCACAAGGCTCAAGTCTTCCACAACAGGGACTCAATTACAGATGGTTTCTTTCAGCCATTGCCTCCGACATCCTGTTATGTGGAGAAGGTTCTTAGCCAGTGTGGTAAGTGGTAGTTTTTGAGGGTCACATTTTCTCATTTGTTTATTCCAGTTATCACCTGGCAAACTTAAACAATAAATAAATAATTTCTGATCAGGCAATGAAGCCATGAAGAATATCTGGTCTTTTAAAGCTTACAGTAAATACATATGTTGGCCTTTATCTTCTATCCTTATAACTATTCTCATATATGTATATTTTTATCAAGTGTGTCTTGTACCCATGGAGATGCCAGGGAGAATATGTAGCTGTCCTCAGAGTTTAAGTGTCATAACTGGAAAACCCATTTCTGTGGTTACAATGAATGGTAAGGAGAACTTTGGGGATGGGCATCACTTCCGCTAAAGCCTGACCCTATGTCTACACACTCTCTGGAAGAGGTGTCTGTGGGGGACAGTGGTCAGTGGCACGAGAAACATCACAGAAGTCTTCCAGCAAAGTAGATGAGGAGGGCCTAGAACTTGCCGTTTGTCGACATGGTGTTCTTCTTTGTGCCCTTAATATGTTCAGGGGGGAGGTTTTTGCTTACCCTCTGTACCTCCAGAAAAAAATGGCTTGTAAGCCAGTGAAATTCTTTGCTATGGATGTTGCGTGCAAGTATTGGCCTTACCTCAAAAGAGTGAGTGAGAAATGCCCTGAGCTTCAGGATCTGCTCTCAATGAAGCCGTTTCTTTCAGTGTTTCATGCTAAAGCCCATGACTTCAAATGCGAGGTAAGAAAATCCATGTGATTTTTTTTTACTTCACTGTCCATGTGATTTTCTTTGTCCAAACCTAAGATTGTTGCATCTTAGATTCATTTATTTTATTTTTGAAGGTAAAATGGAGTGGGGCGTACCAGGAGGGGGCTGGTTTGACTCTTGGGGAGGAGGTGGAGCAGTGTAATGCCTTCCTTTCAAGAATTGCTGTTACCACTAAGCACATGGCAAAAGCAGGTAAGGTAACCACACTGCACTATTTTAATAAAATGATACAAGATACAGCTGCAAACTAATGCAATACTTTGCCTTTCTCATACTGCTGTTAGAAGTGTTCAAGCTGCAGTACATTTACATGTACCTGCTATAGTGCTCTATACCATTTGTGTACTTTACCATACTCACCTGCTGTCCTGCTACAGTTCTCTATTCCATTTGTGTACCTTACCATACTCACCTGCTGTCCTGGTACAGCGTTCTTTACCTCTATACCGTGTTCAGCAGGTCTGCACAGTTTTTCACCTACCTCTACTATCAAGAATAATAATTAGCTTATTTGTTTGCAGTACGCACAGACATGCTCACAGTCATGGCCATGCGCTGGAATCAGCAAAAGATGAGCAACTTGGCTTCCACACTTGCCCGCCGATATCAAAAGGTAAAGACACCAGTAACCGCATTTATTGTGTATTGTAAAATATAGTGGCATCACATATATTGTGTGTGTGTATATACACAATATATATATATATATATATATATATATATAACCTGGAATTGTCTGTATATGGAATCTATACCGACAATTCCAGGTTATTGATGTAAGCAAGCATAGTATTTGTTAGAATATTTTGCATGAAACCTGGTGTAATCATTATCAAGCAGATACCGTGGCATTATATTGACATTGTATATGCGACAAAATTTTCCACTTTTCATGGAATTGCCATATATTATAGACCCCTTCAAGGTTTGTAAACATTGAATGACTATCGGGTGCGCGCGCAGCACTGGGTCAAACTGTTCATACCATTTAGGCTTTCTAGTTTAATGTAACAGGGCTGAAAAATGATGACTTACCTGAAATGAAGTGAGCACTACAAACACAAGCCTCTTTGATATTTTTATTGTCCCAGTCTGCACATTTAATTGCTTGCAGCCACAGATGTTGTATTTTTTTGTTTTTGAGATTCTGCAGGAATCCCGAAAAATTTAACAGCAGACCTGGTGCGATTTTCAAAGCCCACGACACAAGTAGGCATTTTTGACGATACCGAATAATAGGCAACATAATCTGCTGTAATTACTTTTCTGACCCCGACATGCGCAGTGGGAACCGCCTGTGGCGTGAACTGTGAAGGGGTCTATTGTCCCTGTACAGTATATTAAGTGGGTGCTGTATGTAGCTTCATTGTCATTTGTTGTTTGTTTTGAAGGCCACAATAGCCCTGCAAAGACAGTTGCAGAGCCTGGAGATCATGAAAACTGAAATGGCAGTCACAGATGATCAACTGCAGGGCTGGATCACTGATGTCAATGAGTGGGCAGAAGGTATAATGTTCAACTTGATATACTGCTTCCACCTTTTGAATTTCTCATCAAGCTTTTGTTTGTTGCAAATACACATAGCCTTGAACTTGTATGGTACAAAGCCTTATAGACCCCTTCAAGGTTTGTAAACATTGAATGACTATCGGGTGCGCGCGCAGCATGGGGTCAAACTGTTCATACATTCGAGGCTTTAAAATTTAATCTAACAGGGCTGAAAAAATATGACTTACCTCAAATGAAGTGAGCACTACAAACACAAGCCTCTTTGATATTTGCATTGTCTCAGTCTGCACGTTAATTGCTTGCAGCCGCAGATGTTGTATTTTTTTGTTTTTGAGATTCTGCATGAATCACGAAAACTTAACGGAAGATCTGGTGCGATTTTCAGAGCCCACGACGTAAGTAGGCATTTTTTACGATACCGAATAACACGCAACTCAATCTGCTGTAATGACTTTTCTGACCCTGACATGCGCAGTGGGAACCGACTGTGACGTGAACGGTGAAGGGGTCTATACTTTAGGGTAGCCACTAAGTTGCAGAAAATAATGTTTAGGTTCACTGGACCATACGCCTAAAATAAAGAAGCAAATTTCCTACTTCTCTTCCTATCAGGGACAACATCCTCAACTGATTCTGATGTTGCTGCTGTGGCCAGACGAATTGAGGAGCTGGTCACCAGTATTAAAAGGAGATCACAACGTCTTTATAAAGACAATGATGGCTGCAAGGGTCGTGCCCGGATACGCAGAAAGATCAGAAAGGGAAAGATGCTTTTAAATTCTGTGGTGGTTCAATATAACGCCATGGTTCCCAATGCAGAAAACCTGGATTTGGACACCGTTCTTTCAGATGACATCATTTGGCCATGGCAGCTTCCACACAATGGTATGTACATAAGTCCATTGACGATGTGAAATAAGTCTCATAGTAGCACACAATCTTTCATTGATGTTCGACCAGATAATGTAAGAAAACATAGTATTTAAAGGTTTTCTTACATTATCTGGAATATCAAGAAATCTTAAAATAAGCTGATTTTATGTATTACAGACTCTGTAGGTCTAAGGACAAAAAGGAAGGCATTTGACATGGTAATGGCAGTAAGGAGGCTTGAGGAAGAGAAGAAGATTCTCATTACTGAGATGGAAAAACATTGGACATCTCTTTGCACCCGTGCAGACACCCTGAAAGAGATGTCATCCCAGCTTTGCAGTACCACATCAAGTATGTTACACTTGGCATGCATTATACTTACCAGTATGTTTCTAAAAGTCTGTAATAAAGTTGTTTTTATCCCTGTATATAAGGTGAGATGTGGGGCCTGAGTAAAGAAGGAATCCAAGGTCTACAGAGCTTAGCCAAGAAGAACACACAAGCCATCAACAGAATACGAAAGCACACAAAGAACTGTTATTTGCATGTTTTGACTGGAACAGAAGTAAACTTGGAAAGTGATTCAGATGAATACAATAGTGACTCTGAACTTTCAGAAGATGAAACAGAGGGTGTGTAATGACCAACTTTTATGTAACTTTAACAAGTTAACAGACAAAGATCATGGGCGGCCTCGCCATTACAGCCGAACGCTCACTGTTTACATTCATTGCTCATTTAAACAACACTTAGTCAACTAATGTGGTCAACCAATGCACCGTTTGAAAGATAAAACAACACAAATTCATTTGGGTGTATGCATTCAACAATATAAATAACTTAGTAGGAGTTTTTGGTTATTCTGTATGAAGAGTAAAACAATGCAAAGCTATAACAAAGCGGACGAATCCTTACCTTTTTGTGTTCTAGGAACGAGATGTCTGGTCAAATAATGGTAACATGTATTGCTCTTCGAAGAAAAGTAGTCCAGTATCCAATATCCATAGTAAATATTTGCACAAAACACACTGACCGGTAAAAAAAAAGGTTTATATGTCCCTTGTTTACACCCTCGTATCTGGTAAACATGTCGTCATACTCCCGTTCACTCTACGATTATGTCTTTCAAAACACATTTTTCGATAAATCCAAACACGTCAATGCATCTAGTAGAGTGTTCTAAACAAAATGAGAGTAGTTCAAGTCATTTCTGATAAAAACTACCCCGGCAAACTTATAAAATAGTGAAAGGGGGCGTGTTCTGCAGGTAGCGTTTGCTTGTGCGTATGCAAAAGTTTTTTATAAAAAAAATGGACAAATGACCAATTGAAATCATGTAGCGTCTAGTGACGTGTAGCTAATGATATGACGGATACACCCATGTGCGGATTTGCATAATGCTTGTATATTATAGTGTTGTTATCTGTGCGTATACATTAGCACTCAGAAGAGTTACGCACTCGTGCTCGTGCACATACAGGGCTTTGAGACGTCACCTGCTTGTTAGCACTTCTTACAATGGACTAGCATCGAGGACAGAAGTTTTTTCTCTTTCTGCTGCCTTGGAAGAACTTATGCGAAGCAGTGATGAAGAAAATGTCGAGGATACCGAAGAAGAAAGTGTTTGCAGTGTCGATTTGGAACAAGAGGAAATGTTTTTACACGGTCTAGATCGGTAAGTTATAAGTATTTTAGCGATCTGTACTGTATTATTCTTACTTCGTATTACATTTGTTTAGTGAAAGGCGTTTTATTACTTTGACTATTATACCTTATTAGTGCATTGATGCATCGTGTA